>NC_083239.1:5672500-5991568 GCF_032191835.1 Heteronotia binoei | reverse complement strand
AGAGATGGTACGAGCCCTGCGGGACCTGAATCAATTCCGCAGGGCTTGCAAAACATTTCTTTTCCAGCTTGCCTTTGAAACAGAACCTGGCTAAACTGATGTGTAGCCACCCAGCCATCTAGTGGATATAATAACTCATAGTAATTTAGCACCTATTTTATCTATTTTAACTAATTTATTATGTAATTTGATTATTTAAAATTGTTGTGTGTATTGTATTGTTTTATTGAATCATGGAATTCCATACCTGTGAGCCGCCCTGAGCCCGCCTTTGGCGGGGGAGGGCGGGATATAAGAATAAATTTATTATTATTATTATTATTATTATTATTATTATTCTGAAGCACCATGTAGGCCTGATTTGGATCAGGACCACGGAGCAGGGGGAGGAGGGGCTTCAGCCTTCCCAGACCCATCTTCCTGACCCAAAACGGCCTTGGGAGTGTTGTTTGCCCATTTGGGGAGGCTACACATGCAGTATTTAGTATGTATGTAGCCATTTAACAGGGCAAATCAAGAATAATCAAGATCTGGATTAATATACTGACATCGCGTGAGATGTTTTAAAGCTTTGTGAGGTTACAGATCCAATAGCATTTAGGTTGTATTGATTTCCTTGCATATATCTTGGAGATGTGGGGGCATATCTTTCTCAGTGAGCATATCATTTTAGGAATTAAAGCAAAGATTGCAATGATTTTAGTTAGTTCTTCAAGATTTCAAGAATAAATACCGTTGTTGTTATGTCATAAATGATCTTTTGTCAGTTTCATCGATAAATTAATCCGCTAAACTCTAGTTGATTGACTGGGGCAGTCAGTTTTTTCTGTGTATTGTTTGGGTACTCCTAGAAGAAAAACAGAAAATAAAAAATACTGAATACATTTATTGTGCCAGCTCTGAATGTTAAGGGCATGCTTTGTTTTCGTTAATGCAGCTGGAAAGAAAACATTAGATGACCTTTCCTCCCAAGGTTCAAAGTTTAATTCATTGTTGGCTTTATAGCTAGAAAGATCAATATGTTTCTCTGTTAAATACTCCTTAGCCTTTTGAGAAGTATTTCCCAATGTTTACAGCACTCCACATGCATTAGCTTGCTGTCATTCTTGTAACAAGTAACCCTGTAAGGTAGCACAATTCTCCCCCCACTTCCCAATCTTGGGATGCATTTGTTATAATTTCTGGGTTGTTTTCTTTTTTTAAAGAGATCCAGTGAGTATTGAACTAGAATTTGGGAGACCCAGGTTTGAACCTGTGATGGAATCAAAGGGTTAATGGAGAAGCTGAGGACTCAGAGAGCCCCGAGTCATGTGACCCGAAGGTGGGGGCCAGGGGTGCTCAGAACTCCCGAGTCCTGAGTGACAGCTAAAGGCTCAGAAGTTAACTATCAAAAAGAAATGGTCAGAAAGAGAGAGTTGGACTGAGAGTGTGTGAGAGATGCTTGGAGTGAAGTGAAGCTCTAGATACACTCTGTGAAATCAGCCAGGTGGCTGAGCGTGAGGCATATCTCTAGGTCACGAGTGCCCTCTGAGGAAGAGGAAGGTGACAGAGAGTGTCTAAGTGGAAGACCTTAGTGGTCACAGACATACGATACACTGCTCCGAGGAGTTTATAAGGCGGCTGAGGGAGAGCCGTGGGTCTGAGGGAGTCAGGAGAGCTGGGGCTTGTCAAACCAGGCGACTCGAGGGGCCAGGCACTCAAAGCCCAAGAGGCCAGCCGGATTAAAGTTTAGGAGAGTGGATTACTAGAAGAACTGTGTACCCTGCAAAACCTCAGAGCATTGCTGGAGGGTCTAGCCGACATGCTGTATAGACAATGTTATTCCTACAAGATACAAACTAGCCTCTGTATATACGTCCCATCCCCCAGTTAAAGCCTATTTGGTAAATAAAGCACTATAGTTTGCTGTGACGTTCTCTGGTGCCTGTGTGATTGGGAAAGACTTCAAATCTGCAGTGGTCCCCTGCTCATCTACCGTATCAGACCCCCGAAGAGACTAACGTATATTTAGCTGCCCTCGCTGAGGCAGGGGGCGATAGGCTGGCATTGCCATAGTAGTTGCGATAATACCCTACCTGTGCCATGGAAACTTACAGGATGACCTTGGGCCAGTCATGTGCTTTCAGGCTAACGTACTTTGCATAGTCGTTGTGCATGGTTCTCCCTTTTTCATTATATCTACACATCACTCCGAACTCCTTAGAGGAAGGATGGGATAAAACTGTACCAGGCAGATGCTACAGTATGATTCTTGCTGTTCTCTGACTTGACAAGTTTGCACAGACGCCCCAATCCTGCCATGTTCAGGGGTGCTGAGATTTTAGTGTGCTGACCTCAAGATCCCCATACCTAGCAGCAGGTTGTAAAATCTAATTTATTGGTGTGTTGGGTTAGATAACCCTGGAGGTCCCTTCCAACTGTATGATTCTATGTTACTGCAAGCTCTAAAAAGTCTCATAACACAAGTCCCAAGATGGCAAACAATCCACAGAGTGTGCCTGAAAGTGTGCCCAGATGGATCAAGATTAGGAAGTTGGGCAACTGGGCATAAACACTACAGGTAGTATGTCTCCATGCAGATAAGGAGTAGAGTGGAGCAGGGCAGGCTGATATAATTGGATACCAGCTGCCTCAGCCAAAGGCCTGGTGGAACAGCTGTGTTTTACAGGCCCTGCAGAACTACAATAAGTCCTGCAGGGCTCAGATCTCACCTGGAAGAGCATTCTACCAGGCTGGGGCCAGAACCAAAAAGGCCCTGGACCTGGTCAAGGCTAAGTGAATGCCTTTGGAGCCGGGGACCACCAAAAGATGCCGTTCTGAAGAGTGCAAGGCTCTCTGGGGAACAGATGGGGAGAGCCGGTTCTGCATTTAAGACAGCCCCAGACAGCATAGGGCTTTAAAGATTAATACCGCAATCTTGAATCTGATTCTGCGCTCAACTGGAATGCAGCTGGTGAAGCAACGGCTGTATGTGAACCCGGGCAGATGACTCAGACAGGGGGTGTGCTGCTGCATTTTATACCAGCTGAAGCTTCTGGGTCAGGGTCAAGGACAGTCCTGCATGAAGCGAGTGGCAGTAATCCAGTCAGGAGGTGACCATTGCATGGCTCACCATTGCTAAGTCATGGGAAAGTAAGGAACCAATTGCCTGACCGGCCAAAGGTGGTAGAAGGCTGACCTGGCAATATTTTTGACTTGGGCCTGCATAGAAAGTGAGGCATCCAACGTTACACCTAAACTCCTCACCCTTGGCCCTGGCATCAATGGCACCCTGTCAAAGGTTGGGAGGTTGGATTCACAAACCCATTCCCCTGTGACTCAGGCACAGGACCTCTGTCTTCCATGGATTCATGACTCTGGTGTAACTAGCCAGCCATGACTTCTAATGCCCTAGTCAACACATCTGGAATGGAGTCTGTCCAACTGTCCATCAACAGATACATCTGGGTGTCATCAGCTTACTGGTGACAACCCAGCCCAATACCCTGGACCAGCTGGGCAAGGGGGTGCATATAAATGTTAAATAACATCAGGGAGAAGATTGCCCTTTGAGGGACACCACATACCAATGGGTAACACAGTGAGATCCTCTCCCAAAGTGCCACTCCCCGTCCCCAACCATGGAGAAAGGAGACTAGCCACTAGAAGGCGGTCCCTCTTATCCCTGCATCAATGAGGCAGTGAGTCATAAGATCATTATTGACTGTGTCAAATGCTGCTGTTATAACAAATAATAATAGTGCTGACCTGCCCCAATCCAGGTGTCTCTAGGGGTTATCTGTGAGGGCGACCAGCACAGTCTCCATCCCATAGCAAGGGCAGAAGCTGACTGGAATGGGCCCAACACCAAGGAGTCATCTAGAAAGATGCATTGCATTGATCAAGGGTGAAAAACATAAATTGAGGGCTTTTGCGGATGACTATGTCTTTATACTGGAACAGCCACTAGACTCAATTGATTACTTGACTAACAAGATTAACCAATTTGGCCATTGGGCAAGACTGAAGATAAACTATGGTAAAACGAAATTCTTGGCTAAGAATATGACAACAGAACAAATTCAGCTTTTTCAACAAGAATCAGGATTTTCTTATGAGAAGAAAGTGAAATACTTGGGTATTTACTTCTCAAATAAATGTAGTAATTTAAAGACAGATAATTATGATAAATTACTTAAAGAGATCAAAAAAGATTTGGAAAAATGGCAGGACTTAAATATATAATTAATGGGAAGAATAGCTTCAATAAAAATGAACGTTGTGCCAAGATTGCTATTCCTATTTCAAACCATTCCGGTACTCTTGACTAATTTTTTTTCAAGAATTGAACAAAATGATTTCTGTGTATATTTGGCAGAAGAAAAAACCAAGAATTAGATTAAAAGCATTACAAGATTCTAAAACACGAGTGAGTCTGGGACTTCTAGATTGGCAATTGTATTACAAAGCTGCTGCGGTGTCCTAGGTGAGAGATGGAGGGACCGGAGACAGTTATCTTTGGAGGGATATGATCTCAATCTGGGCTGGCATGTATATTTATGGTATCTAAGATTAGGACATTCTTATTTTAAAAATCATTGGCTACAAAAATGTCTTTATCATACATGGACATCGTTAAAATCAAGAATTTATCAGAAAATTCCAAGATGGGTGTCCCCTGTTGAAGCGTTCACACTGCCAAATCTTATAAAACTAAATCAGAGCTATAAGTATGAAGAATTACTGAAAGAAGACAATCAGCTGAAGGCCAAGGAAGAACGAGAGAGCATGAATATCAATATGAGTTGGTGATTGAGAACACAAATAGAGTTCAGATATGCTAAAGATAATGTAATAGGTTTTAAAACTGATCAATATCCATTTGATAAAATATTCTTGGGTCCTCAGGAGAAATTGATTTCAAAGTTATACTCATATCTATTACAGATAAAGATGCAAGATGAGGTTGTAAAAGATTGTATGGTACAATGGGCTACAAATGTGGGTCGTAATATTACGCTAGATGAATGGGAGACACTATGGAAATCTAATATTAAACTAAGTCAATAGCTTTTAAGGAAAACTTATTAAGATGTTTTATAGATGGTATGTAACTCCTCAAAAACTTGCTATAATGTATGTTAATATGTCCAACAAGCGTTGGAAATGTACAAAGCACGTGGGGTCGTTTTATCATATGTGGTGGACCTGTGAGGTGGTGAAAGACTATTGGAAGATGGCGCATGAACTGTTGCAGAAAATGCTGAAGGTACAGATTCAATTTAAACCAGAACTATTTTTATTGAACATATATCCCAGTGACTATATAAAAGAGACATCTTATGGCACACAATAACACAGCAGCTAGAATTTTATTTGCAGAAAAATGGAAACTTCAGGAATCTCCTACGTGACAGGAATTGACTGGGAAAATATTGAAAACAGTGGAGATGGACTATTTATCATTATTACTCTCTGGGAAATCCAAGGAAGAAGAAAGAAATTACTGGGAGAAGTTATATGTCTGGCTAGAGACTCAAGACTCACTGGTGTGAACTTCTATTATTACCCTTTAATATATATATATATTAGAAATATAATCCAAAGTAGGCAGCTTAAGCAAGGACTTACAATACGTACAATACTTTATATGTGATATGGGGATATGATGTCAAACAGATAACAATACTGTAAAAACATTTTATTTTAATGACATATCGCCGCGCAAAATGTACTATATTCTTACTGACAGATGTACTATTGCTTTTCTATATCCACTTACCTTTTCCCCTTTTTATCTTTTTTGGAAACCAATAAAAACGTTAAACTAAAAAAATACTTTAAAAATATCCATAATGCATAACCTATTAGAACCTGCATGCCTGCAGCATGGCTGGCTACTCGGCGGAAAACTAACTAAGCCTTGAGTTCCTATAACATGGCTCATGGAGGTTTGGGCACCATTCTGTTTTCTGTTGGGCAGTGTGGGTCATGCCTTACTTGGCAGAAGCAAATTTTGAGCTGGTCTGGTAGGGGCATGCCACAGGAGGCGGAACTAACTGGTTGTGCTCTTTTCAAATGCAATTGTGGGTGGTGGTGCTGAGGCCTCTCCTGTCTAAATCTTTCAAAAACAAGGTAATGTTATTTGGATGTTGTCCCAGGGATATATAAGTATGTGGGGAGGGTAGTATCAAGGGGCACAGGAGTTCATGTGTGGCTAATTTGCAGCATCTTATAGATGGCCCTCTAATTTATCTCATCCTTAGGAAGGTTTAGCCCTTGTGGTACCTGACAGCTGCAAGAGATGGGCTAGGAAATGGGATGCACCTGGGCCCACGAAGCTTCCACGCATTTGGGGAATCCATATGTAAGGGAGATGTTTACTAACCCGCCCTGAGCCTGTCCTACGGGAAGGGCGGGCTAAAAATCGAATCAAATCAATCAATAAATATTTATTCATTGCAATTGTTGCTTCAATTTATACCTCACCTATCCCAAATGCTTAGGCTGAAAATTCCACTTCTGTCCCTTTTTTTTTTTGCTTGCCTCTCAGTGTGATCCTGCTGTCCCTCCAAAGGGCTCAAGGTTGCATACGGTTCTCCTCTCTCCCATTTTATCTTCACAACAATCCCGGGAAGTAGGTTAGTTGAAGGAAGGGAGACTGGTGCAAGGTCACCCTACAGACTTTCATGGCGGAGCAGGGATTTGAAGCTTGGTATCTCAGAATACGTGACAGGACAGTTACCTCAAATCCCCTTGAGTCTCCTTTGAGAAAGGAAGCTGAGATTTTCGAATGATCTTAAAGAACAAATTAGGGTGGTATCTAGTCGGACTGTCCCTGTCACAGAACTGGTAGACAGGTGTATATGTATATGTCCGCATGTGTACAGAATCCCCCACTGAAAACTGGTTTGATAGATGTGAAAAGTATGGATCAGATGTTGGAAAACAGATGAGAAGAATAGGTGAAGAGAATTCCCATTTACCATATAACCCTAAGCAGAGTTACACCCACCTTGGCAGCTGACTATAATGGACATATGTTAATGGACTATGTTGAAACTCGCCCTCAGCTTATTCGCAGGAAGGATGGGTTAGAAATCAAGTAAATCAAATCATATAAAGTCCATTCACTCTATTTATATCAGAGATTCTTATACTAGACTCAATAGAAATCCTATAACGCTCCTTATGGAATGCTGTCCTATCTTATTTCTCCAGCTAGTGGGTCAATGCGCCTGTATATCTGGGAAAGATTTTAAAATTGCCGATAAACAGAGGAGTGGATATCATCTTTGCAAGGTCCCAGTTTCACAGCACTGCACTGAAATGTATCTGCCATTCTCCTCCCGCTGAGCCCGCCTTCTGGTGGGGGAGGGCGGGATATAAAAATAAAATTTGCTTTGCTTTTGCTTTGCTTTGCTTTGCTTAGTCATTCCTACTGTGCTTTTTAATATGTCAAGCATTTTGTTCAACTCCACACCCTATGAGGCAAGTCGCTGTTCATATTTAGCAGAAAGAGAGGTCAGGAGACACTGGGTAGTCAACAAACAGCTAGTAACTTTAGGCCGATTTACACTGGCTTTTCAGGCCTGTACAGGGGACACACAGAGGACATTTTCAGCCATAAGCTATTGCTTCTGTAGTGTTTGCAATAGGAATGTAAAACCTACATTGGTCATCATGGCACTCACTTGAATTTTAAGTTCTTCTCTTTTGCATTAACAATGTTATCTAGTTCTTTTTTCCCTCTTCCCTCAGCAACATCTGTAAAGAAGAATCTCTGTGTATCAGTCACTCTAAGACTAAGATGATGGTTTTGGAAAGAAGCCTCATATGTTCCGGTGGCACACAGATAACATCCCAGTAGATCAGTGCTGCAGCCATTACCCAACTCCTGTATGCAGGCCTCATTTGGGGCAAGGGCTCACAGGAGTAGAGAACCTCTAATTTTATTGTGCTCTTTCTTACCGCCCCCCCCACTCAAATACTTGCTTCTGGGCTCCATTGTTTCAACCCCCTTGTGAGAATTTTGCTGAGTTCTAAGATTTGACAAACTTACTAATATTTCCTCCCACAAAAATTGGGGACAATAACCGAAACACATAAAGCAGACAGACTGAAATCTTCCGCGGGCTACTGTGGCCACAGAGGAGAAAGTAATTTAAAAAGCGTGATGGGAATAAGGTTTTCTTACGACAATTATAATTCAAGAAGCATTTTAATGTAGATGCTGAGCTGATAGAATTGAGTACACCTTCCGGTGATGTCATGGGGTGCGTGGCATATGCAAATGAGTGAAGCAAATGAGTTGCGCTAATGAGCTCCAGCACCTTTTTTTCTATGAAATGACCCCTGCCTGAATGGAGTCGAGATCTGGTGTTGCGACCACAACACAATATCTAGCCTGGAGACGACACAAAACTTCTTTCTAAAGAGAATTTTGATCTTGCCTCAGGGCAATCCAGCTACCCTGCTGTGAGCTGAATCTGGCTTGCCTTACGTTAGGGCCATTGCTGGAGGAAGTTGAAGAATTCTTCTCCTAGTCATCTTTCTAAGCGGTGCTTTATCCAGCGCCAGAAAGACACCTCTTGGGTTGCCAGCGATCACAGGCTTTTCTGCCATTATCCAATACTTGTTGACGGGGGTCGTTTTGTAGAAAAATATGTGGTACAGCTCATTCAGGGATTGTTATGCAGCTGCACCTACTTTTCAATGGACAAGGTGGGAAGGAGGTGGGAGAATTGTCAGAAAGGTTCAGGAGCTGTGCTCCTGTGAGCTTCTATTGAACTGCCTCAGGGCTTCTCTCTGGATGGGTCCAAAACTTGGGATCTAATATTCAATATAGATACTGGCTTAGATACGGGAACTGACTGATTTCAGACCAGTCACAGACTTCCAGTTTAACTTGCCTCACAGGGTTGTTGTTCAGATCAAAGGGGGCAGAAGAGAATTATGTAAGCTGATTTGGTTCCTCACCCCCCCCCCCACACTGTGGAGAAAGACAGCCTATGTAGAAGCTGCAGGGAGGGGGAAGGAGATGGAAAGCTGAAGTCAGAGGGGCAGATAAAGGGAAGGAGATAGGTTGCCAACTTCAGGTTAGGGAATTCATGGATATTTAAGGGGTGGGGTTTGAGGAGGGGTGGAACCTCAGATAGGTACAATGCCATTTCCTCTTAGGGAACCACTGGATATCACTCAGATTTACAACTGCTCTCTAGATAGCAGAGATAAGCTTCCTTTGAGGTGGGGGGAAGTTAATGCCTTCACTTGGGTGGATGGGAAGACAGCAAGGGTGACAGGCACTTGCCTTCTTCTAGAGCCCAGTGTATTCCCCCCCCCCCCACAACGGGCCTTACTCCTAGTGTAATAATAACCTAAAAATAACCTAAAAAGCATGAAGAATCTCCCTGATTCTAGTGTGATAGTTCCACCAGTATACCCACTGGTGGTCTCCATCAAATGTTTAAGTGCTCCAATGAAGTCACCCTGAGACCAAGACCGATCTCCCACTAGCCTTGTACCGGTCTCATGTTCCTCTTCTCCATGGGGTTTCCATTTGGTTTTGTACAAGCTGCTGCAAGGCTGCAATTCATTCTGCCTCTTTCCTGCAGCAAACAACATCCTCTGAAAACCAGTTGCTGCTTGCTATGGGAAAGAGGTGGAACGAGTTGCAGCCTCACAGCAGCTTGGGCAAAATCAGATGGAAACACCATGGAGAAGAAGAGCACGAGACTGGTACAAGGCTAGTGGGGAATCAGTCCCAGACTCAGCAGCAGAAAACAAACAATTCTGCAATTCATTCTGCCTCTTTCCTGCAGCAAACAACATCCTCTGAAAACCAGTTGCTGCTTGCCATGGGAAAGAGGTGGAGCGAGTTGCAGCCTCACAGCAGCTTGGGCAAAATCAGACGGAAACACCATGGAGAAGAAGAGCACGAGACTGGTACAAGGCTAGTGGGGCATCAGTCCCAGACTCAGCAGCAGAAAACAAACAAAACAAAATGTTTCAACAAAGGACATTTGAAACCTATGTGGAGTAGCGACCCAAGGAATGGCAGTTCTGTAGGGTGGGGGCCAAAGCTGAAGATGGTAGCTGGAGGTCTCCTGCGGTAATTTACAACTGATCGCCAAGTGACAAAGATCAGGTTACTCATAGAAAATGGCCACTTTGGAAGGTCATATTTTGCCATACTCTTTGGGAGGGTTTTGTATTTGCATTTTCCCTTTTATAATAGTTCTATCAAAATGCTTTAAAAAGTGTTGAAAATCTGCATTTTTCCTGTTGCCCTAGTTATAGGTAATGTTAAATATTTTTTTAAAAAATTATATTTAATATAGTTGTAGGGTCTGGCCTGAGAGACAGCCTGGAAGAAAGCTGAATTTTTAATCTCGTATTTCAGCACTGGAAGGGCCAAGGGGCACCATGGTTGGCCTTAATCCAGCCCTTCTGCTTGGCCATGAAGCTTGCTGGGTGACTTTGGGACTGTTAACGCTCTCAGCCCAACCTACCTTTCAGGGCTGCTGTGAATATACAGTGGAGGAGGCGAGAACCATGTACATAGCCCTGTGATGGATAAAATGCTTGATTGTTTTGGACAGTGGTGACGATGTTGGACTTAGATTGGGTATGCACTTTGTCAGGTACTGCACCATCGTAGCTATTCCCTTCCTATATTTTTCTGCATGGAGAAAACAATCAGATGATGGATCATGACAACAGCTTACTTGAAGCTTAAGTTTACAACATGGACTTCCAACGTGAATCTTGCTAGATGCAGAACTAGGAGGCATATTTTTGCAATCTAGCAAGGCTCTAAAGTAGGGATTCTCAACTTTTTTGAGCCTGGGGGCACCTTTGGAATTCTGGCAAAATATGGTGGGCAAAGCCACAAAATGCCTGCCACGGGGGGGGGGGGGGGGTAGAGCCTACAATACAGTGGCTACCGCAGTTTGCCTTCACACGGTGAAGATTCTTGTGCTGTGGTGGCAATGGCTGCTGAGGTGTTGGAGTTTGTAAGTTCAATGACATCAAAGAGAACCTATACAAAATGATGTACCGTTGGTACCTCACTCCAGAAAGACTTGCTAAGATATATCCAAATTATTCGAACAAGTGTTGGAAGTGCAAGAAAAAAAAGGGATCGCTATTCCACATATGGTGGCAATGTGAATATGCCAAAAAAATTCTGGGCCCAGATTAATATATGGTCCCAAAAATTTTTAAAAATAAAAATTCGTCACTCACCTGAGTTGTATCTTTCAAGTATTTGTAGAGAAAATATCCCCAAAACAATGACAAAATTATTCCCGCATATGATGATGATGATATTGGATTTATATCCCTCCCTCCACTCCGAAGAATCTCAGAGCGGCTCACAATCTCCTTTCCCTTCCTCTCCTACAACAGACACCCTGTGAGGTGGGTGGGGCTGGAGAGGGCTCTCACAGCAGCTGCCCTTTCAAGGACAACCTCTGCCAGAGCTATGGCTGACCCAAGGCCATTCCAGCAGGTGCAAGTGGAGGAATGGGGAATCAAACTCGGTTCTCCCAGATAAGAGTCCGCACACTTCACCACTACACCAAACTGGCTCTCCTTATAGTTACAATTGCAAGAATATAGTTACCATATAGTTACGATTGCAAGAATACTATATGCAAAATACTGGAAGATGTCTAAGATACCTAACAGAGAGGAATTTGTATCCAAACTATTAGAAGCTGCAGAATCAGATATATTGTCCACAAGACTGAATGATGGTAACTTACAAAAATGTAAGGCGGCATGGGATCCTATGTATACTTGGGTCAAAAGTAAAGGATTCGTTTTGGAATAACAGAAAGCTGAATTGATAAACTCCTCACACTCCTTGTGCGTATGGGAGAGTGTTCATGAGATGTGTATGTGGTTTTACTGTTGTATTTTTATGTTGATTAATGTATATGTTGTTATTTAGGTTGATATGTTGTTATGTTGTAGTATTGAAATAAAAAAAAATTTTTCTGAAAAAAAAAGTTCAATGACATCAGTCATGAAAGAGTTAAACTGGTTGCTTAGACATGCTAATGTTAGTTAGTTAACTTAGAACTAATTAGAAGGTAGACATGTATTTCCCTCCAGAGAAAGGGAGGTGATATTCGTAACGAGTTGGGATTGGGAGTAGTTATTAGATGATCAATTTTATTGGGGTGCTGCTTGCCCTTTGTCACGTAGACAGGAAAAGGTGGGTGCTTTGGGGGAAACTTTTTATCCCCTTTGTTCTCACCCACACACAAGATTTAGTTATCACACTAACAAGATGTAGAATAGAAAGCTAGCCAGGATATCTGTTATTTTTCTCTCAGTGTAATCCTTCCTATCATTTTTCTAGTAAAGTCTTTTTTTCTTAGAATAAATACACACATTTGGCCGCCTCCCTTCTTTCCCTCTGCTGAACCTCCAACAGGAAGCAACATTTTTAAAAATCTGCACAGCCAATCAAATCTCCAGCGGCAAATCAGAAGAGCCTTGGGGCAGGGGGCAAAAGCCCCATCTGGCCCTACTTACTTTCTAAATCGAGAGCCAGTTTGGTGTAGTGGTGAAGTGTGCGGACTCTTATCTGGGAGAACCGGGTTTGATTCCCCACTCCTCCACTTGCAGCTGCTGGCATGGCCTTGGGTCAGCCATAGCTCTGGCAGAGGTTGTCCTTGAAAGGGCAGCTGCTGTGAGAGCCCTCCCAGCCCCACCCACCTCACAGGGTGTCTGTTGTGGGGGAGGAAGGGAAAGGAGATTGTGAGCCGCTCTGAGTCTCTGATTCAGGGAGAAGGGCGGGATATAAATCTGCAATTCTTCTTCTTCTTCTTCTAAATGCACTTGGGGGCATAAGCCAGGAAGGGTGTCAGCAGGTACCACAATGGCCGTGTGCGCCACGTTGGAGACCCCCAATCGAAAGGCTAATTTTTCTGTCCAGCTCTGAGCCAACCAAACTGCTTGTCCTTCTGGCGGCTTCTAATCCCTGCCCTTTTACATGGCTTCATTCTCTGTCATGGCTAAGTTAACAGAATGGGTGCAATCACACGAGCCATTGGGCTCACCATAGCACTACTCCCCTCCGGATTAAATGGGCATGATCACGCGTGCACGTCTGGCTCCCGTGCCCCACTTGCCCTTACCTTACACTGCAATGACTCCCGTGTGGATGAAATAGCCACTGGCAAATTTGAATGGCTTTTGTCTAATCGCCCTGGCGCACCGTGGAAACACATGAGTGGTGTGATTGTTCCACTTATTTTCTGGTCTTTCCTTCCCACTCACCCCCAGCCCCACTCTGATGTGTGCTTCAGGCAGCGGCCCCATAGAAGTGGCCAGAAGCATGTGAGTGCTGCTCTGCTTCTGCACATGCATCGTAAGAATTTGGAGAGGGGGGGGACCCAACTTATTATTTATTTATTTGATTTATATCCCGCCCTACCCCACCAAGGCGGGCTCAGGGCGGCTTACAATTCCAAAAGCTAACAAAATCAGTTTAAAATACGTTAATAATTATACAATAAAATATATAAAATACATAAAACTCACATCAATATGCACTATGCTACCTTTTCGTTGACTCAATCCTTCAAGTATTCCAATGTTCGATATTCTGATGTTCAAGTTTAATTTTTCAGGCATCCCGGTATCAATTAATTATATGCCAACCAGAAGAGGGCTGTGGAACTGTTCAAGGTTCCGCAGGGCCCTCGCCTCCTCCTCCTTAGCCATGGATCCATGGTTGCGGTGCATTGCCAATGTGAATGGCCAACCAAGTGTCTGTGGCACTATGATGCCAGCTTAGTGGCCACCGTCTAATCAACCCAAAGTGGCTCAAAATCAAGTGGCTTTTTAAAAGCCAAGATCCTGCCATGGCAACCTGCCCATTCTGAACACACCCAATCACATGTCGCAGAGATCTAGGATTCAGCCCCAGGAATATCTAGTTAAAGATATCGTTAAAGGTATTTAGAAAGTGTTGAAAAAGTGCCTTCTTGCCTTGAGATCCTGGAGAGCCATTGCTAGATAGTGCCATGGGTGATGCTGATAGAATTAGCTGGACCAAGGATCTGACTTTGTAATGAACCAGGCCGTGGCTGAGTCATAGAGAATGTGCTTTGAGTGCAGAACACTGCCGGTTCAGTCCCTGGCATCTCCAGCTAAAAAGGATTCAAGGTATGGTGATTTTTAAAATATTCCTCAGACCTTCTGCCACTCAGGATACTGAGCCATTGACTAGGTTTAAGGCTTCTTCTTCTGCATCTGAAAATATGACACTCCATCTGATCCAGTACAGTCCAGATTCCTGAATAACATATGTAGGAGAATGAGGTGGTATAACTAAGGGGGGATGTGATAAAATTATGAATGGGGCAGGAAGAGGGGATGGAGAGAACTTTTTCTTCATCTTCCAGAACATTAAAATTGGGGGCAGCTAATGGAGATGATAGGAAGATTAAGAAGAATAAGAATTATATTTATAATCTGCCCTTCACTCGAAGTCTCAGAGGCTTAAAAAATCCTTCCTCTTCCTCTCCCCACAACAGATACCCTGTGAGGCAGGTAGGGCTGAGAGAGCTCTGAGAGAACTGTACTTGAGAGAACAGCTCTGAGAGAGAACTGTGGCTTGCCCAAGGTCACCCAGCTGCTGCATGTGGAGGCATGGGGAAGTGAACCTGGGTCTCCAGATTACAATCTGCTTCTCTTAACCACTTCACCAAACTGGCTCGTTCATGGTAGGCAAAAGGAAATACTTCCTCACCCAGCTGAATAAAATGTGGAGTATTAGGGTTGCCAGCTCTGGATTAGGAAATCCCTGGAGATTTGAGGGTGGAGCCTAGAGAGGGCAGGGTTGAAGGAGGGGAGGGACTTCAGCTGGGGTACAATGCCATAAATTTCCACCCTCCAATGTAGCAGAAAAATAATGAGGTCCGCACAGAATTTCTGGTTTGAAGTGAGGTTTATTTCTGGTACCAAAAGTAGGACCCAGTCAGGCTTGGCTGTCCCAAGGACTGAGTTAAAATCATTCTACATACAGACAGTTTTATTCACACAGAAGCAACCAGGCAGGCACACAAGCTTATCTGATTTCAAAGGTTCCGCCTCCACTGTGTTCTTTCTAGTAAATTTCCATTACATAGTCCCTTCACTTATCTATTACAACAAGTCGCCTCTAGGAGGCTGCTCTCTTATCTAATCATCCAGCTGGAGCTGACACTCGCTAGGCGGTGGTCAGTTTCCAATTAAAGAATTGCATCAGATACCCTAATTTGAAGGCAAAGTATGCTCTTTTTCAATATAACAATTATTATGGGGATGTTAATTAATTATTCAGGGGCTCTCCTTCATCCCCCCCTTTCAGTCTCTGAAAGCTTATTTAGTCTGAAGGAGACTGACCATCTTCAAACAAATTAATAAAGTACTGTTTCCTTTCCTCTGGAGACATATACATGACATTAGCATTTTTCCCTAAGGGAGTGAGTGCCTTCACGGCATTATTAACACTATACCTCATAATAGGAATCAAACATGGCAGTAGCATCAAACCTCCTGAAGAAATACCAATTAAGAATAGAATATGTTTCCAATCCCCCATAATTTGCCCAAACCATGATACATTCAAATTCTTCCATGTCTGCACTTGTACATGAGCAATTTTACGAATTTGAGATGCTATATTTTGTACAGCTTCTCCATTATCATCAATGTTTAGACAACAGTTTGAAAGATTTAACTTTCCACAGACACCACCTTCTTCAGCTAATAGGTAGTCTAGAGCCAAGCGGTTCTGATATGTGGCTGCACGCATCTGAGCCTGCTGTCTGGCTAACAACTCTAAGGCCATGGCTGTTTGATTTGTTATAATTTCTACCACAGCTTGCAATCTAATAATATGGTTTAGCATGTACACAGGTGTACGGTAGCTCCAGGACCCATCCTGTGCCCATGTGACTGGGGCATAGTATTCAATAATCCGTTCTGGGGGCCATTCGTTTCCCCACTGCATCTCTCCGATGTCCAAGGAACGCTTTGATCTAACATAGTCATCGAATACTGGGGTTCCCAAGGCAGAACCAACATTTAAAGGCAAAAGAAAGAAGCTGGCATATATTGTTCCAATAATGCAAGTCCCATGCCATCTCCTGGGCAGGAGTGTATAAGCCATTTTACCACAGATCCAATATAACCCTTCAGGAGCCATCCATTGATCAGAGGACTCTGAAGCAGCATTAGAATATTTATTTACACTGCTAACATTTTCCCATGGCTGAAAATCCTCTATAACAGTGCCATCTGCCTCTACCCATTTCGGCTTCTCCTTAGTGGAGCTGACTAGCAAAGTCTGACAGCACAAAGAGTGCCCAACATGCTTTGTATTCACCCACAACACAGCTCGAGAAATACAGAATTCTCCATTCACAACTGCCTGCAATTCCCAGATTTTCCTCTCTTCTGACTGACTGATTCTTCTGAATCTAGGTTCATTCCATTGGACCAAGTCTGAAGGCAAAACCTCCATGCCAACCCAAGGCCACCTTTCACTCATCAGCGGACCTCCGCACACCCAACAGTTTAAAATATTTAGGGAGGTGGCTATCTGTTCAGTCAGGGCTATAAAAAGATTACTCCCAGGTTCTGGAATAACCAATTTTTCATCCTGAGCATCATTAAACACAGCCTTATACAGAATTTTCTTAGTCTCCTGGACAGGTGGCTTAAGCTCTGGCTTTTTCACCTTGTAAGACTTTAAATTAATTGGCCAGCATACCCACTGTAAAGTCGGGCAGCGGAAACTCCCTTTATAGGGCGTTATTCCTCCTGAACCGGGATACTCAGTTTTTGCCTGATAATAAGACACTTCACGTTCTACACAAACTATTTTTGTGTTATGTTCTATACAAGCTCCATACACTTCCGTAGATTGGACACGCAGCATGCGTTGTGAACTTCCTCCTTCTGAACATTTAGTACATCTTGCAACTTGAGAATAATACACAGAGGCAAAAGTACAGCAGAGAA
The DNA here is from genome assembly GCF_032191835.1 of Heteronotia binoei. NCBI lineage: Eukaryota > Metazoa > Chordata > Lepidosauria > Squamata > Gekkonidae > Heteronotia > Heteronotia binoei. Next base: position 5,974,561 of record NC_083239.1, on the reverse strand, counting down.
TTGCAGCAATAAAAGCACCTGATGCATGCAAGATTCTCTGGACTTTCATCAAAAACTTACAATGCAATAGCACCTTTTTCAGTTACACACTCAATACTAGAAATGATGAAGGGAGCTCAAAAAAAAGTCCAGAGTAACTAGTACAAGAAACATCTAACTCTATGTAGCTCCAGATAACTTCCTCTAAAGCTTCGGCCATGTGTAGACCAGCCAGCCTCCGGGTGGGAGAAGGATGGTGGCTCAGTGGCAGAGCATCTGCTTGGGAAGCAGAAGGTCCCAGGTTCAATCCCTGGCATCTCCACTAAAAAAGGGTCCAGGCAAATAGGTGCGAAAAACCTCAGCTTGAGACCCTGGAGAGCTGCTGCCAGTCTGAGAAGACAATACTGACTTTGATGAACTGAGGGTCTGATTCAGTATAAGGCAGCTTCATATGTTCATATGCTGTTCATATGTTACAACAAGTCGCCTCTAGGAGGCTGCTCTCTTATCTAATCATCCAGCTGGAGCTGACATCCGCTAGACGGTGGTCAGTTTCCAATGAAAGAATTGCATCAGATACCCTAATTTGAAGACAAAGCATGCTCTTTTTCAATATAACAATTATTATGGGGATGTTAATTAATTATTCAGGGGCTCTCCTTCACCAAAGCAGCCATTCTCCAGGGGAACTAATCTTTTTTCATCTGGAGATCAGTTGGAATACTGGGAGATCTCTAGGTCACATCTAGAGGCTAGCAATCCTATGGTGTTCACTGCCAGAGGATGTAAGTGTATCCACAAGCATTGAAAGGGGGTTGAATTCATGGAGAGAGAGGTCCATGAATGGCTAGTCACCATGGTGAATAGAAGCAAAGTTAGTGCCAGAGTTCCTGCACAGACTCAGAAAGGTGAGAGCGGGGGCAGTGTGTGCTCTCCTTGCAAGGGAAGGTGGGCTCCGAGGAGAGCCCATGCTGACGTGCTGCCCTGACACTCTCACCTTCCCAGGTCTGCACAGACCTGGGAGGCGAGAGTGGCAGGGAGGGAGGAGAGGGTGCCCAGCAGTGCCCCTGTAGGCCACGTGGCACCCTATTCAACCACCTACTTGGCCTACTCCTATGCACCAGCCCTGACCAGAGGGAACCTCCATATTCAGAAGAAGTAAACCTGTGAAGCCCAGCGCTGGGGTGCAAGCTCAGGGGAAGGCCTCAGCCTTTATGCAAACAAACCCTGTTTGTTGGTCCTTCAAAGTAACTGGTTGGCTACTGTATAAGGCAGGGTGGTGGACTAGATGGACCGCTAGGCTGATCCAGCAAGGCTCTTCTTATGATCTTACAATGAATGATACTGCTTCAAACCAAAGACAATGGTTTCTAGTCTACCTGCAAATGTTTCCTTGAACAGAAAAAAAGCTCCCTGCATATAGAAAAGTAGCACAGAAGGGAGAAATATTTTAAACCCCCCACCCTTGCTTGTTGTGTTTGTTTTCTTCGTGCAAGGAGTTTTTAACAGAAAGGAGCATTCAAAAAAAATGTCCTCCTCTGGCTTCACTCTGAAGAAATACAGTCTATTCTACCAACTCATTCTCCTGCGTGTGTGAACCAGACCTTAGGATTCATGCATGTGAATTAGAGATACAAAAGATACCTCGCCCGCCCCCCCCTCCCCAATATCTGGGAGAAGGATTTGAAAATTGAGAAGCATAACTGTTTATCATGCACGTGTGCCCACCAACAACGCTATGAGGCAAACCCCAAAGGCAAAACGGAGACTGCCATACCAAGGAAATGTATGAGAATACAGAGGCCACGGTAGCAGATAGATTCTCTACGCGAGATTGGAAAGAGAACCTCAAGATCAGCCCCTTCATTTCTTTTTTCTACTCCCCTCCTCTCCCTTGAATATTATTTTCCTCAGTCCCCCAAAGAATCTTTTCTCTGTGCTCTCAAGCTCTGTTGAGAAGACGGTAATAATGGGGCATACCGGGAGGCTGATTTCTTTGGGTGTTTGGCACACTTTGGTCTACTACATGTTTTTAGCTTGGGGCTGAAGAGAACATTGGGGGAGGCCGCAACAATGCCCCCAAAGCATCCTGTTTTGGGATGTCTGGCCAAGACGCAGGGCCTGCTTTCCTCTGGCCAATTAGCATAGAGACTCTGCTTGGGCACTGCAGTGCAGAGTATGTATATCAGGCATGGAATCACAACAGGCCTGATTGATTGGGATCCAAATCCACTTGACAGCAATTAATTTTTTGAATTAACTGCCTCCCCACTTCTCATGGCCATGGCCTCCTTTCTTCTCCCCGTTCCTCCTCCCCCTTACTGGCCTCTTTGCACCCGGGCTTGGCCCAGGCAGATGAGATCTAATTAATATTTGTAATTCATTTCTTTGGAGTGCACAGGCATCAATCATTCTGTCCTTCAGCCCTGCAAAGGGAGGGGGGGGGCTCAGCAGGAGGTTGAATGCTGGGTGGGGCTCTGGCTGCTGCCGCAAAGGGTGTGACGTTTCACGACAATCCACTGCTCTCTGCTCAACTAAGGGTGACTGGACAGAGGCCTGCTCTTTTTACGAGCATTTCCAGAGCCACTGAAAAGGACACTTTTAGGATGAGTTTTCTGACAGTGTGGGGTTTTTTTTTGGCTTTCCATGCCCTCACTCCGCCACAGAGATATCACTTCTGATTGGTTATACAATGTCATAACATTGTCCAGTTCACTACTGGCGGGATTGCTCATGAACAGGATGAAAGAACGTGCAAATACCTGGATTGTAATTTTGCGGGGAGCAATTATGATTGTGCTGAAATGGTAGAGTCTTGAATTCTTTAAAAAAAAAAGAAAAAAAAAGAATATTATTTGACAAAAGGTCTATTTTGTGCTACGTCCTATCGGAATGATTTGCTTTGTGAGAGTTCTCAGGAGGGCTCTGATTCGCTCACCTTCGTTCTGTGCAAAAGCAGTGAATACGCCATCGAGAGGGAGTCTCGCATTTAACATGGTTCTTGAATTGCTTGGGAAGCGGATGGTTTGCACAAGGCAAAAAAAGCAGGCTTGTCCGCTGTGCAAGTGAAATTGTTAAGAGTGCTTACCGTTGTGTCCAAGGAGATTGTTATAATCTGTCCTAGGGACTTTTTAGCACCAAAAAGGGGGGGGGGGAGATGCCTAAGGGTCTGTGGGGTGCATCATAATGCAGCTTTATTAAACTATGCATGGGGTGGAGAAAGTGGATAAATAGACCTTTTTCTCCCTCCTCCATAATACTAGAAAGTTAGGGAGCCCAGTGAAGTTGGTGGGCGATATGTTCAGGATGGGTCAAAGGAAGTGTTTTTTGCTTTGCTCAATTAGTAGTTACATTGCAGGATTTGCTGCCAGAGATGTCCACCAGTATAGATGACTATGAAAACAGATTATGATATTGATGATATTGGTTTTATGTCCCGCCCTCCACTCCGAAGAGTCTCAGAGCGGCTCACAATCTCCTTTCCCTTCCTCCCCCACAACAGACACCCTGTGAGATAGATGAAGATATTGGATTTATATCCCGCCCTCCACTCCGAAGAGTCTCAGAGCGGCTCACAATCTCCTTTCCCTTCCTCCCCCACAACAGACACCCTGTGAGGTAGATGAAGATATTGGATTTATATCCCGCCCTCCACTCCGAAGAGTCTCAGAGCGGCTCACAATCTCCTTTCCCTTCCTCCCCCCCACAACAGACACCCTGTGAGGTAGATGAAGATATTGGATTTCTATCCCACCCTCCACTCCGAAGAGTCTCAGAGAGGCTCACAATCTCCTTTACCTTCCTCCCCTACAACAGACACCCTGTGAGGTAGATGAAGATATTGGATTTATATCCCGCCCTCCACTCCGAAGAGTCTCAGAGCAGCTCACAATCTCCTTTACCTCCCCCCCCACAACAGACACCCTGTGAGGTAGATAAAGATATTGGATTTATATCCCACCCTCCACTTCGAAGAGTCTCAGAGCAGCTCACAATCTCCTTTCCCTTCCCCCCCACAACAGACACCCTGTGAGGTAGATGAAGATAATGGATTTATATCCCGCCCTCCACTCCGAAGAGTCTCAGAGAGGCTCACAATCTCCTTTCCCTTCCTCCCCCACAACAGACACCCTGTGAGGTGGGTGGGGCTGGAGAGGGCTCTCACAGCAGTGGTCCTTTCAAGGACAACCTCTGCCAGAGCTATGGCTGACCCAAGGCCATGCTAGCAGGTGCAAGCGGAGGAGCGGGGAATCAAACCCCGCTCTCCCAGATAAGAGTCCGCACCCTTAGCCACTACACCAAACTGGCTCACCAAATTCATGGAGGATGGTTCTGTTTGTTAATAGCTACTAGCCAAGAGAACCTCCACATCCAGAGGCAGTCAAATTCTGAATACCAGTGTTTGGAGTCAACATTGTAGGAAGACGGTAGCCCTGTTTGTGGGCTCTCCTGAACAAATTATTATCCACTGTGTGAAAAGGGATGCTGGACTATAGCCTGATCCAGGAAGACCTTTCACATAAAGCTGATTGGTAAGAAAGCCTAGGCTAACCTTAAGGATACGTCAAAGATTGCAGCAGTTATCATACCATTGTGTTAATTTCTTATGTAAGTAAGTGATGCTCAAAACCTGACAACAAAGACTGTTACCATATATGGAATGAGAAATGTCAGTTGCTCAAGCTGAATTCAGAAAAGGAAGAGGTGCAAGAGACGACACTGCAAATTTACATGGGTTACTGCCATATACGAGAGAATCTCAGAAGGAAAATCAGCTTGTGTTTCAAAGACTTTGCTCTGAGAATCATGATAAGTTATGGAGAGCCAGTTTGGTGTAGTGGTTAAGTGTGCGGACTCTTATCTGGGAGAACCGGGTTTGATTCCCCACTCCTACACTTGCACCTGCTGGAATGGCCTTGGGTCAGCCATAGCTCTGGCAGAGGTTGTCCTTGAAAGGGCAGCTGTTGTGAGAGCCCTCTCCAGCCCCACCCACCTCACAGGGTGTCTGTTGTGGGCGAGGAAGGGAAAGGAGATTGTGAGCCGCTCTGAGACTCTTCGGAGTGGTGGGCGGGATATAAATCCAATATCTTCATCTACCTTACAGGGTGTCCGTTGTGGGGGAGGAAGGGAAAGGAGATTGTGAGCCGCTCTGAGACTCTTCGGAGTGGAGGGCGGGATATAAATCCAATATCTTCATCTACCTCACAGGGTGTCTGTTGTGGGGGAGGAAGGGAAAGAAGATTGTGAGCCGCTCTGAGACTCTTCGGAGTGGAGGGCGGGATATAAATCCAATATCTTCATTTACCTCACAGGGTGTCTGTTGTGGGCGAGGAAGGGAAAGGAGATTGTGAGCCGCTCTGAGACTCTTCGGAGTGGAGGGCGGGATATAAATCCAATATCTTCATCTACCTCACAGGGTGTCTGTTGCGGGGGAGGAAGGTAAAGGAGATTGTGAGCCGCTCTGAGACTCTTCGGAGTGGAGGGCGGGATATAAATCCAATATCTTCTTCTATCTTCTTCTTCTTCTTCTTCTTCATTTTAAAGAAATGGGTCTACCACAACATCTGATTGTTTTTGATGCACAGCCTGTACTCCAGACAAGAGGCTACTGTTAGGTCAGAATATAAAGAAACAAAATGGTTTCCAATCGGCAATGGGTTCAGACAAAGATGTATTTTATCTCCTCGATTGTATCATGAGGAAAGGTGGATTAGATTTAGAGAAGGAGGAGGAGATTGGATTTATGGCCTGGGACCTGCCTACCTGAAGGACCGTCTCTCCCCACATGTTCCCCAGAGGGTACTGAGATCGGGAACCCAAAATCTTCTCGCTATCCCTGGGCCAAAAGAAGCCCGCCTAAAATCTACTAGGGACAGGGCCTTCTCTGTTATGGCTCCTACATGGTGGAACCAGCTGCCGGAGGAGGTGAGGGCCCTGCGGGACCTTGTTCAGTTCCGCAGGGCCTGTAAGACAACCCTCTTCCGGCTAGCTTACACCTAACTGACATAGGAAATTAAATGTAGCTCTACCAGATTCTTGCTATGCATACTGCCGTAATGTTTAATGTTTTTAAGGTTTTAAATGTTTTGAATGTTTTTAAATGTTTATATATTTAAACACCAATTTAATATTTTATGTTTGACTTATCTGTTGTAAGCCGCCCTGAGCCACCTTGGTGGGAAGGGCGGGATATAAATCATAAATAAATAAATAAAATAAATACCCCGCCCTTCGCTCGCAGTCTCAGCAAGCCTTACAATCTCCTTTCCCTTCCCCTCCCCACAACAGACGTCCTTTGAGGTAGATGGCGCTGAGAGAGCTCTCCCATAACTGCTCTTGAGCAGAACAGCTCTGAGAGAACTTATGGCTGACCCAAGGTCACATCAGCAGGTGCATGTGAAGGAGTTAGTTCTCCTAGATAAAAGTCCATGCACTTAACTACTACATCAAACTGGCTCAGTTTGCAAGATCTGAGCAATGTTGTTAATGATAGGATGTTTTGGAGGTTATTAATTCACAGGGTTGCTATAACTTGGGAGCAACTTGACTGCACCTAACAACACCACCCCTGCCCTTAAGAGAAGCCTCATGGCTAGACAAATGGAAGAACCAAGACTTTCTCTGAGGCAGAATAGTAGCACTGGACCCTGGAGCTTGGCATTGCCAACTTTTTCTTCTGACTGGACTCCTGAGCTTTAGTGCCTGTAAATGCCACTTCCAACATCCGCAGCTTCTACAAATACACTGCCTTTGAAAAGCTTCACCTGCTGGATTCCTTGCTGAGATGCAGTTGCAAAAAGCTAAAGGATCCTCGGCTGTGAGATTGGAGGTGAAACCCACAAACTGGCTGCTGTTCTACTGGAATTTGAGTCATAAATCCTCATTGGCCGGGTTGAGATGACAGGGGAGTTGCCAATATAATCACGTCATAGGATCACGACAGGAAAAGCTTCATGTGCTATGCGTCATGGAGTTGATGATGGGACAGGAGCCCTAAACAAAAAAAGTTGGCAACCCCGAGGGCAACCTCAAGGTGAGCTACCTCAAGCAGAGGAGCTACCTCAAGCAGAGGAACATACGGGAAGAGAGAGGGGTCCTTCAGATAGCTGGTTCTACCGCTTCAGACCCACGCGGCTGCCCACTTGGACCTATGCAACTGAAATGTTTGTGCAAGTAATCCTAAGCAGGTTTGCACAGACTCCCACCAGGATCTCTTCAGAGGGGTTGCTTTCAGAAAGTCTTCATAGGACTGCACACCCAATACAAATTCGCAGTCTGCCATAAATACGAACTAAAAAAAATGACCATGCTTGGAATGTATCGAAGTTACTGTCCCATTTCCTCCCCCTCCTGCCACCCACCCTTCAGAACCCCTGACCCACCATGACCTGGGTAGACCAGGCAAGCTAAGCAGGGTCGAGTCTGCTTAGTACTTGGATGAGAGACCTCCTTAAAATACCAAGTCCAGAGGACAGGGGCAGGCTTTCGTCAGCCACCTCTCTGAATATCCTCCAGTCCCCAAGTAGGGGGTCAGTCGCCAGAGGTCACAATGACTTCCAGGTGCAGGCACACACACACACACACTTTAAAAATACCAAAAAACAGCAGCCCTGACTCAAAGACTATCAGGCAAGCTAGCATGAGGTTGTGGGAATCAGAGGGGTTAGACATTTAGAAGATGCGTTAACCAAACATCCTTCTGCAGACACAGACTCCAGAAAACGGCATAATCTGGGGGCCTAATAGGCAGCATCGGTTAGAAGTTGCTGCCTTTTGTGTCCTTAAAGTCTTCTCCCCTCATTATTCCAGGGCTGGGGGATCCATAGGGGAAGGGTAGGTAATAAATCTGCTTCTTGATTTCACAACCTGTGGGGTCATCCATAACTCACAGAGGTCAGGCGAGGCACAGCTGTGAAATGCACCCTGCTTACTCATGCTTAATGAATGGAAATGAAAGTGTATTATCCTACGAGCCTTTGTCACATGGGCACGTGCCCCACACGGCTTTGTATTTTCACACCTCGCCTGCTGCTTGGTTCCCCCCTCCCTTTGTAGTTTGGGACAATGTCTAGTGTATGGATCTTAAAGGGACATTGCCATCATTGATGCAGGTGGGCAGCCGTGTTATAACTATTTAGTTTTTGCATCTGTTCAAACATCGTTGTAATGCTGTATACTAATTTACTGCTCGCCCTCTCTCTGTATCAATGAACTGCTCTTCCATTTCACTGCATCTGAGAAGTGTGCATGCACACAAAAAGCGCATACCTTGAATAAAACTTTGTTGGACTTAAAGGTGCCGCTGTAACTTCGTTCTATTGCCATAATTGGTAAGCTAATGTCTCCCTACTGTGGAGGAAAAGAACTGACCTGTGTACACCGCGTGGTGTCCCAGGCCAAGAAAGCATCTGAACTCTGTATTTAGTGAAGAGCCAGGCTGGGCCTTAGGGTTGCCAAGGCCAATTTAAGAAATAGCTGGGGACTTTGGGGGTGGAGCCAGGAGACTCTGGGGGTGGAGCAAGGAGACATTAGGGGTGGAGCAAGGAGCAAGGGTGTGACAAGCATCATTGAACTCCAAAGGGAGTTCTGGCCCTCACATTGAAAGGGACGGCACACTTTTTCAATGCCTTCCTTCCATAGGAAATAGTGAAGGATAGGGGCACCTTCTTTTGGCGCTCATAGAATTGGACCCCCTGGTCCAATCATTTTGAAACTTGGGGGATATTCTGGGGAGAGGGACTAGATGCTGTACTGAAAATTTGGTGCCTCTACCTCAAAATACAGCCCCTCCAGAGCCCCAGATACCCACGGATCAATACTCCATGATTTTCTATGGGAATAAATCTCCATAGGGAATAATAGAGTTCCCAGCAGACATTTCCCTCCCCTTCCCCCTGCTTTCTGACGACCCTGAAGCGGGGGGGGAGGGTCTCCAAACCGGGGGATCCCCTGCCCCCACCTGGGGATTGGCAACCTTACTGGGCCTGCCATAGGCTTCCCAATCCCCAGGTCCCAGAGGGGGATCCCCCAGTTTTACAGGCTTCCCCCCTCCCCCAGCCAGCTGGCCAGCGGGGGAAGCCCCGCCCCCACAGCCATCATGCACCTCCATGAACGATTTCCATAGGGAATGATGGGGAATTGATCCGCAGGTATCGGGGGCTCTGGGGGGGCTGTTTTTTGAGGTAGAGGCACCAAATTTTCAGTATAGAATCTAGTGCCTCTTCCCAAAATACCTCCCAAGTTTCAAAAAGATTGGACCAGGGGGTCCAATTCTATGAGCCCCAAAAGAAGGTGCCCCTATCCTTCATTATTTCCTATGGAAGGAAGGCATTTAAAAATTTGTGCAGTCCCCTTAAATGTGATGGCCAGAACTCCCTTTGGAGTTCAATTATGCTTGTCACACCCTTGCTCTTGGCTCCGCCCCAATGTCTCCTGGCTCCACCCCCCAAAGTCTCCCGGCTCCACCCCCAAAGTCCCCAGATATTTCTTAGATTGGACTTGGCAACCCTAGCCTGCCAAGATCAAACCTGTTCTATGTTTGGGACAGTTAATAGCCTATCTTTCTTCCACAGAACCTAAGGCAGCATAAACTGGTTTGCAGGCAGTCTCCCCATTGCGCCATAATCAGACCCAGACTTGGCATCTAGGTTTGATGCACAGCTTGATCCTTGGATTTGTATTGCTATTAGGTGATTTGTTGCCACTGAGATTTCTTATGAGCTTCCTGAAATAAAGCTTTAGAAAAAAAATGACTAACAGCCAGCTAAAAAGCTTTAAAGAGCCTGAGTAATCATAGAATTAACTCTGAGTGAGGGCAAAGTGTGGACGGGGTTCTCTGGCTGCCTGTATAGGGCAAATGAGTCTGTCACTATATAAGAGAATCAGGGCAGGAGACCTGGTTAGAATGCCAGACCGGGACTGAGAGAGCTCTGTATGAGCCCTCCAGTCTGCTCTGAAACTCATCAGGTGACCTTGGGCTCTCTCTCTCACGAAGCCTCAGCTACCTTATAGGGAGGCAGGATAAAATAGAGGAGGGGAAAATGATGTTGTAAGCTGCCTTAGGTCCCTGTTGGGGAGCATAGCAGTATATACAATCTGACATAAGCAGTATATACAATCTGACATAAGCAGAAGGTCCCAGGTTCAATCCCTGGCATCTCCAACTAAAAGAGTCCAGGCAAATAGGTGTGAAAAGCCTCCGTTTGAGACCCTGGAGAGCCGCTGCCAGTCTGAGTAGACAATACTGACTTCGATGGACCGAGGGTCTGATTCAGTATAAGGCAGCTTCATAGGTTCATAAAAACAGCATCATTCAGAAAGCAGAAGGAGAATGTTTCAGTCTTCCAGGATCCTCAAAGTTGCCTTACTTGAATTAAAAAATGGGTTTCATCCTGTATAAATTTGTAGAACTGTAATTTATTTTAAAAACTGATTGTTTAAATTTGATTTTTAAATAAGACTTTGGGTTGTGTGCAATTTAGCCCTGAAGTCTGCTTAAAAGGGAAAAGCAGCAGTCTTGAGAGGAAGCCCACTCAGAGGAGGCTGCCTCTCTTCCCACCCCCTTCCTGCTAAGGTCCTTGCAAACGTCTTTCCTCCTTACAAGGGAAAAGCAACTTGATGGGTATGTGGGTCAATCTGGATCTGAAAAATGGCTAGTAATTCTCTTTGCCAGCCTAATCTACCTCACAAGCTGTCCTTGGGAATCAAGAAGGAAGAGGCAGCCATGTTGCCTCATCGATCACTCTGAGGAAGAGTGAAAAACATAGGAAATAATTTGCTTGAGAAATTCCCACCCCGTCATTGTCTCAGGCATTTATATGAACCTCCACGGGCTCTGATGGGAATTCAGATTTGCAAAAAAAAAAAAAAAGCACACAGAGAGCCTCATCTTTTCTGATTTGCTTATAAGCATTTGTTCCTGGGTCAGTAAAGATTCCGAATCAACACTGCAGATGGATTTCTCTACCAGGGCAGAGAGATGAGAAGTGAGGGATGGGGGCGGGGGGTGCATAATCTCAGTGAGAGTCTCTGCTTGCCTATATGTAGGTCACTTCTGAGGATGCAGAATACAACTCCAGTCTCTCTCTCTCTCTCCAGCCCCCACTGAGAAATTATAGACTCATATTTAAGTAGCTTTCAAGGTTAACAATATGTAGTACAGCCTTATACATCGCATACATTTGCCGAGCACTATTACTTTGAGCTAGAACAGAATGAAGATATTCTGGGGAAGGAGTCGCTTAGAGGAATGGTATTGTATGAGTTTTTGCTTGTGGCTTCCAGCCATTTTTACCTCCTTCAGCTCATTCACCTTAGTTTTGCTGTCATCATCATCATTATTAGTTTATTTCTATTCTGCCCCTTCCCCCCTTTTGGGGGGCTCAAAGTGGAGTACAACAATTTATGCAGAGACATCTTCTGCTTTAAAAGCCTCCTTCCAGGTACTGTGGGAGAGGACATCTCCACCCTATATTTCCAAGGTCTGTGGCTCATTGGTAGAGATGTGCATATAAAAGATCCCAAATTCAGCTCTTGGGACCTGAGTGGGCAGGTATTGAGGAAAGGTCTTTCTTTCTTTACTGAAATATTTAAACCCATCCTTTTCTTTGTAGTCCAAGGTGGGCTAAATTCCAGAAATTAAAAAACAGTACAATAAAGCACCAATAAAAAAGTACAATAAAAAATTAAAAAAAAACAGTACAATAAAGAAATTAAAAAACAGTACAATAAATTCATTCCAAAAAGACAAAAAAGTGGGTTCTCAAATCACACCTGACCTCTTCCTAAGGGCTTAAATTAATAAACTAAATTATCTTTACAGGGTTGCCGTACATTGGAAGTGACTTGTCAACACTACACACATACACACACAATGAATTCCTTTAGGAAATGCCTACAACTTAAATGATCTAATTGAAAGCCTTTGCAAATAAAACAGCCTTTACAGTGCCTGCTAAAGCATCTAAAGATGCCCTCCCCCACTGGTATAAAATGTTTTTTTCAATAGGACATCACTCCCAAAGATTTTGAAAATATGGACAAGAACTAGCGATTTTTTTGGAAGCAAAAGCCCAGCAGGAACTCATTTTCATATTAGGCCAAACCCCCTGTTGTCATCATAGTTTCACACAGAGCTTTTTGGGGTGGAAAAAGCACAGCAGGAATCATTTGCATATTAGGCCACACCCCCTGGCACCAAGGCAGCTGGAACTGCATTCCTGTGCATTCCTGCTAAAAATAAAAATAAAAGCCCTGACAAGAACTATAGAGGAATGTAAAAATGGAAATGGAAAGAGGTGGATGGCATTTTTTTACCATATGTAATGCACATATAAAAAGGAAAGAAAAATTTTGGAAGACGTACACGCTGAAATTCAGAACATTTCAAAAATCAAATTTGCTATGAAACCAGAGACTATGTTAAAAATTCTACCAGACCAGGGCTTTTTTTGAGCAGGAACACACAGAAACGCAGTTCCGGCTGGTTTGGTGTAAGAGGGTGTAGCTAATATGCAAATGAGTTTATGCTGGGCTTTCTCTTCAAAAAAAGCCCTGTGCTAAACAATGGTGACATCAGGGATGTGCCCTAATATGCAAATGAGTTCCTGCCGGCTTTTTCTAAAAAAGGCCCTGTACCAGACAATATTGAAAGAATTTCTCAGGAACTATTTAGATATATGTTAATTGCAGCCAGAGTAGCACTGGCATCTAAACAGAAATCTGAAGAATGCCCGAACTGTGAGAACTGGAAAGACAAACTGGCTGAATATGTAGTAATGGCAAAACTAATGAGCTATATAAACAAAAGACCAATTAAGGAATTTGAGGGGAAATGGAAAGCCTATTATGCGTACTTAGATACAGGTAGAGGAGATGTAAATAATTATCTGGTCAAATTTGCAAGATGCAACTGAAATACTGTTTACTATTTTCGTCAAAGGTCTTTACATTGATCAATATAACTAGAATAACTAACACTTTACATACACATACTTTGTTAATATTTGAGTTTGTAATTATAGTTTAAGATAACACTCTAACATCATTTAAGAGGTAACACAATACCATGGTAGGATAAAAACTTAATATTGGAATTACCAGTTTTAATTTAACACAGTCTTTTAAGTAAAATAAGGTGTATAGTTTCTGGAAATAGAACTAATTTACTTTTACTTTATTTCATTTTCTCCCCCCTTATTTTTTTATGTAACTGTAATCATAATAGCGGTAATAAGGCTGAGAAAAATTAGTTTAGAATATCTTTGAATATGTATTATATGTTTTATATCTGATATCTATATTTTAATCTATTCCATATGTCATACATCATTTGTTATTTTAACTGTCTTTGATGTCTATGAATGTCTGAACATTTTTCTTTATATATGTAACCCCCTTTCTCTTCTTTTTTTCTATCCCTATTTTCTTTCCCCCATGTGTGTGTGTGTATCTATCTATCTATCTATCTATCTATCTATCTATCTATCTATCTATCTATCTATCTATCTATCTATCTATCTATCTATCTATCTATCTATCTTTAAAAGCCCTTTCATCTTGGCAAAACTGAGCAACCTGATTGGTTGGGACTCGGTGGGACTGTGGTGCATCAACCTTTGGCCTGCCAAACTATCAGTGAAGAGTACTTGCGAGCCATTGGTTGAGTCCACTCCTCTCTCCTGCCCAAGTGGCTGTTGCTAGCCAGCAAAGCTGATTCTGTCATTAAAAGGCAACCAACCTTAGTTCTGGCAGTTACTGGCTCTCCCTACCTCCCTATAGGCTGAGCCACCTGTTGTACTGATTCACAGAGGAGAGAAACCTTTCCCTCAATTGGCTGAGGGAGGAGGAGGAATACAGCCAGAGAAAGGCTTCCCTTGATTGGCTGAGGACTCCTCCCTATCCTCCTCTGGAAAGTGGAAAAAATGGTGTCCTGTGGCAACAGACCAGATACAGACTTGAGAGTTACAGAGGGAAAGCGAGACATAGAGAGAGACTGAATGAGAGGACTGTGTTTTCGGGGTACTGTGTTACTGTGATTATTAGATGTGTTGGTCATGCAGTAAGTTATATATATATAAAGTTTTCCATTATTGAGGTTGTTTTTGTGCGGATGCCTTTGGGCTTTATTCCTGCTGTACTTTTCCACGTCACTTCTTTGTGTTTCTCCAATGTCCAGGTAAGAGCTGGAGATCACTCAGAATTACAACTGCTCTCCAGATGGCAGAGATCAGCTCCCCTCAAGGGGGGGGGGGGAAGAATGCCTTCACTTGGGTGGGTGGAAAGACAGCAAGGGTTGGGGGGGCACTGACCCAGAGCCTCTTTCTGGAGTCCATTGTATTTTTTCTCTACAATAGGCCTGCTCCCCCACCTGCCCCTGGCCACAGCTCCTTGACAGAAAGGGGGGAATGGAGGAAAAGCAGCCCCCCCATCTCGTGCAATGCCAGGACTGTCCACCTTGCACAGGGCACTCTGCCTAAGACATGTCTTACCTCACATGGAGCAGGGTTGGGCTCTAGTGGAGTGTGCAAGGCCCACAGACCTTTGGCGCACCAGGCCTTCTCTAGGCATCCTTAATAGTTAATCCACTTTGCCGCTATAGAAAAGGCCTGGGTAGATGTCAAATGAGCAGCCCTATGCAGGGAAGCAACTAGAAGGTGGCAACCTGAAGATCCCAGTTTGGCACTCGGGGACACATGGGGAGAGATGATGCTTTCGTTAGGTGGGTTTCTCTATCAGTGTAGTTCTCAACAGCCAGATAAAGATGCTTATAAATACATATGCATCTATTTAATCTAGGTAATTAGGCATCACATTTCATGCATATACATAAGCATGTTTCTTGCAAGGCGCTGTGACTCAGTGGTAGGGTACATGTTGTGCATGCAAAAGATCTTAGGTTCAGTTCCTGACCTCTCTGGTTAAAGAGGTATAGGCAGAAAGCGTTAGGAAAGATCATTTGCTGCCTAAAGGCAACAGCCAGCCAGATAAGACAATAGTGAATTAAATGGGTCAATTGTCTCCCTTGAAATAGGACAAATTCAGATGTATATGAAGTTCTAAGCATGTACAACTCTGGTCTCCATGCATGTTGCGTTGGATGGAGGACCGACGATGTGCTGCTTGTATGCTCAGAAGCGATGGCAAAAGCGCATGAAGGCGGAAGTGCAAATCCACCACACTCTTCCAGTAAGTTCAACTGAATTGTTTGATGTGCAAGAGAACCCAGGTTCAATCCCTACCATCTCAGGTTAAGGCATGTTAGACAGTAGGGCTGGAGACCTTCAAGAGCTAGGACCAGTCTGCGTTCAGGCAGTTCTAAATTAGATGGTCCAATGACATGGCTCCATATAAGCCAACTTCATATTTTTATTTGTAATATGTGGACAATAATACTGAGATAACGTATGTGAATTCTTATGTATTATTGCTCCCACAATGGAATCAGGTAATTGCAAGCCATGCTTATACTTTTGAGTAGTTCTTTTAACTTATTGAAAATATACATTTAGGATTAAGGCTCTGATTTCAATAGGATCTAAATTTATTTTAGCAATATCTAGAATCTCAGCCTAGGCTTGGAGCAGAGTCTTGCTTTGAAGCTTTCTTTCTAACCTCCAAACCGCTGCAGAACAATTATGAGCACAACACAGAAGACCCTAGAATGTAAAACAGCAATAAAATTCTTGGTTTTCTTTTGTAGCTGGTGATATTTGAGGTGGGAGTGGGGGGAGCTGTTCAGTTTTCTCTTCTTTGTGCCACGGGTCTGGTTACATCTATATGCCAACTTCATCCTTGCTATTCCAATTATCTATGAAATTTTACTTCACTGTGGATACAAAAACCTTTTTTCCTCCCCCCATCCATTAGGTGTGTGGTGATGATTAGTGCAAAGGGGTGTGTGTGCATTTTTAGACTGCTTTAAGAGCAGTAGATGATAGAGAAATCCCCTTTTGGAGTCATTTTGGGTTGTGAAATTCCAAGCTACCAATCAATTCAAAACTATCATTAGGGTTTGTAGAATCTTTTGGGCTCAAGTGCCGTGTTCTACTGGAGAAGGTTTTTCTTCCAGACGTTTCGTTCTCAGCTGCGGAGAACATCCTCAGTGGCGTTGCAGCCGGAGCAGGTGCTCTGACCTTCTTGGCTGCTGTGCATTGAGTGAGGCCAGGGCTGCTGGAGAGCTGCTATTTCTAGGCTGGAGGGGGTGTGGTGAAAGGGCAATTGGTTTGTGGATGTGCCCATTGTTTGGTGGGGCTTCCTGGAAGGGTAGTGATAAGGAAACTGGCTGTTGAATGTGACCATTGTTCTGTGTTAATTGCTGGGAGGGTTGGAAGGGGTGTGAAGATAAGAAAGATGGTTGTTGACTGTGCTGATTGACTGTGCAACAACCATCTTCCTTATCTTCACACCCCTTCCAACCCTCCCAGCAATTAACACAGAACAATGGTCACATTCAACAGCCAGTTTCCTTATCACTACCCTTCCAGGAAGCCCCACCAAACAATGGGCACATCCACAAACCAATTGCCCTTTCATCACACCCCCTCCAGCCTAGAAGTAGCAGCTCTCCAGCAGCCCTGGCCTCACTCAATGCACAGCAGCCAAGAAGGTCAGAGCGCCTGTTCCGGCTGCAACGCCACTGAAGATGTTCTCCGCAGCTGAGAACGAAACGTCTGGAAGAAAAACTTTCTCCAGTAGAACACGGCACTTGAGCCCAAAAGATTCTACAAACCCTAATGATGTTACCTGCCATGAAAACCTGAAATCTTTAATAATTCAAAACTAGCATCAACATTTCCATAAGTGCATTCTGTAGTCCTTCAGCTGTCTTATACCCATGGTGTTATTATATGCTTCCTTCTGAATTAAAATGTACTCAGTTATGTGATTATCTTTAGCCCAGCTATGAGTTTGGCAAACCAACTATGGATAAAGTGAGAGCTTGCTATGCATGATCCTCCTGATATGTGGCATTGCCATTTGGCATAAACAAAGCAACACATGTATTTTTAGGGTTGCCAGGTCAAATTCAGGAAATATCTGGGGACTCTGGGGGTGGGGCCAGAAGCAAGGTTGTAACAAGCATGATTGAACTCTGAAAGGAGTTCTGGCCGTCACACTTAAAGGGACTGCACTCCTTTTAAACGTCTTCCTTTCATTGGAAATAATGGAGGATGGGGGCACCTTCTTTTGGGGCTCATAGAATTGGACCCCCTGGTCCAATCGTTTTGAAACTTGGAAGGTTTTTTGAGGAGAGACATCAGCTGCTATGCTGGAAATTTGATGCCTCTATCTCAAAAAACAACCCCTAGAACCCCAGATACCCACAGATCCATTCTACATTATACCCTACTAGGACCAGTCTCCATATAGGGTATAATGGCCCAAGAGACATTCAACCTCCCCCCTGCTTTCTGCTAACCCTGAATCGGAGAGAGGGGCTCCAAATTAAGGGATTGCCTGCCCTGAATTGGGAATTTTCCAGCTTTAATAAGTACAACCAGTGACCTAGATTTGAGGGTCTGCATTCATGTGCAATCCTCCACTTTCCAGGTTTTCCCCTGCCCAGCTATCATCTTTTCTTGCCACGTTTTGAAAAGTCTGCAGCCGGAACACCTTTGCATGACCTCGATTTTACAAAATTTCTATTCTGCCTTTCTGCCCAATCTGGGTAACTGAAGCAGCTAACAATTAAAAGAAGAACCTTATAAAACACATTTAAATCAAAAGTAAAACACACCTATACAAAACACAGAGCAAGCAGTCAAAAGCAAAGGTCAGGAAAGAGGAGTCTTTCCGGGAAAACCAGATGAAACGCCATCTATGGATCTGAAACCACCATGGGCCAAGAAGACAGACAAATGTCTTAATTAATAAAATAAATCGGTGTGCTTTTTTTTTTTTTTGGCAAGTCCTGCTCATTTTCTTAGTCTGTCACCCACGGGTGCTATTTCCTCCTGCACCACCAGAGGGCTTTTGTGTGGTTTTGTTTTAAAATCAGTGATGTAACCCTCTAGTTTAAAATCAGTACTTGACAAGTTGCTCTAGAATAGATTAATACCACAGTGGCCTATCAGTTACCTATTCCTTTCTAAAAGACCTCCAGTGTTGCATGCTGGGAAATGGAGGCCGTGCGGGGCCAGGAGAAGGAGAGCGCCGGGAGAATCACCGCATGGATGCTCTGCGATTGCTGCGAATCGTTTGTATTTGTTGTGGCAACAAAAGGAAGATGGGAAGTTTTTGCTCTGGGGCTGCAGTCTTAATTAAATGCCACGGTTGCTCCTGCCATTGCCACAGTGCAACAAAACCTTTATGGTTGTTC
Source organism: Heteronotia binoei (assembly GCF_032191835.1). NCBI lineage: Eukaryota > Metazoa > Chordata > Lepidosauria > Squamata > Gekkonidae > Heteronotia > Heteronotia binoei. The sequence goes on along the minus strand of NC_083239.1, from coordinate 5,956,263 downwards.
CACTTCGACTCCCTTTCCCAATAAAGGGACTCTGAGAGGACTGCACGGAAGGCAGAATTGTACCTGCTGTGGCTTATCCATATGCAGATAGGACAGGGAAAGCTGGTGTGGCTTTCCCTGTCCTATCTGCATATGGATAAGCCACAGCAGGTACAATTCTGCCTTCCGTGCAGTCCTCTCAGAGTCTCACTCATTGCTTTGAGAAAGGACTGGGGTCCGAGCAGGAGGCCCAGTGAGTCAGAAAGCAGAACACTTGGCAGCTTAATGGGAGTAATGTAAACGCCCAGCATCTTGGGTTAGCTTGCTACCCTTCAGCTGGGCTCCAGAGGAAACGGCTTGAATGCCTAATAAGGAGAACGAAAGCCATCTGCATTGCAGCACAGTCCAGAGTACAGGCAGCAAGGTGTGCTGTAAAAAGCACACGATCCTTCAGCCTAGTTCTGTGCTAGGTTATGTATAGAGAACAGCTATTTAGAGAGGTACTCGAGCTGCATTACAGTGAGTCAGATCATTGGTTCATCTGGCCTAGAATTGTCTGCTCCATGTTCTAGGGGCTCTCCGAGATCTCAGGCACAGTGGCTTTTTGCAACAGTCTACGAGTGGAAATTCCAGGGGTTGAACCTGGCCCTTCCTGCGTGTAAAGTATACATTCTTCCATTTCTGAGGCACACATTTTGCTTTCTGTCTTGCAGTGGTCTCTGACTAAACAGGGTTTGCAGGATTTTTTTTCCCCAAGCATTGCAAGATAGCAAAGCCAGATATTCTTGGTCCTGACAATACGTTACATTTATTTGTAGACTTAATTCATTAATAGCTTGCTTTTCTTATTGAAACTCAAGGTAGGTTACAAAATATAAACAAAAATTGGATCAGTCAGCATGAGACAACACATAACCAATGCAGTAGGACAGAGAGAGAGAGAGAGAGAGAGAGAGAGAGGACAGTAGCAATGATGTAAAACAGTAAAACAGTAAAATTTGACTATCTTTCAACATGAAATGTATGGCATTGCTACTCATAATCCAGGAGAGAACCAGAGAGGATTGTGAGGAACTCCAAAGGGATCTGTTGAGGCTGGGTGAGTGGGCGTCAACGTGGCAGATGCGGTTCAATGTGGCCAAGTGCAAAGTAATGCACATTGGGGCCAAAAATCCCAGCTACAAATACAAGTTGATGGGGGGTGAACTGGCAGAGACTGACCAAGAGAGAGATCTTGGGGTCATGGTAGATAACTCACTGAAAATGTCAAGACAGTGTGCGTTTGCAATAAAAAAGGCCAACGCCATGCTGGGAATTATTAGGAAGGGAATTGAAAACAAATCAGCCAGTATCATAATGCCCCTGTATAAATCGATGGTGCGGTCTCATTTGGAGTACTGTGTGCAGTTCTGGTCGCCGCACCTCAAAAAGGATATTATAGCATTGGAGAAAGTCCAGAGAAGGGCAACTAGAATGATTAAAGGGCTGGAGCACTTTCCCTATGAAGAAAGGTTGAAACGCTTGGGACTCTTTAGCTTGGAGAAACGTCGACTGCAAGGTGACATGATAGAGGTTTACAAGATAATGCATGGGATGGAGAAAGTAGGGAAATAAGTACTTTTCTCCCTTTCTCACAATACAAGAACTCGTGGGCATTCGATGAAATTGCTGAGCAGACAGGTTAAAACGGATAAAAGGAGGTACTTCTTCACCCAAAGGGTGATTAACATGTGGAATTCACTGCCACAGGAGGTGGCGGCGGCCACAAGTATAGCCACCTTCAAGAGGGGTTTAGATAAAAATATGGAGCAGAGGTCCATCAGTGGCTATTAGCCACAGTGTGTGTATATGTATAAAATTTTTTGCCACTGTGTGACACAGAGTGTTGGACTGGATGGGCCGTTGGCTCAACATGGCTTCTCTTATGTTCTTAAGAAGGAAGGCATAATTAGGGGCAGGCTTAGCTAGAGGCAAGCTTTACTGTGGAAGCCCTTAGTAGTGCTTACATAAGCACGGATTCAGGTCAGTGGCCATGCTGGTCTGAAGGAACAGAACAAAGTTCAAGTCTTGCGGCACCTTTAAGATCAACAAAGTTTAATTCTGTGTATAAGCTTTCATGCGGATGCAATCTGAAGAAGTGTGCATACAGCAAAAGATTACACCCAGAATTAAACTTTGTCGATCTTAAAGTTTTCACTGGACTCAAACTTTGTTCTATATAGCGCATGTGGAGTGTTCAATATGATTCACAGAGACTTGTTTGCCGACAGGTCTGGAGAAAAAATGTCCTATTCCTTCGATAGAGGCTTAAAGATATGTTATTGAAGAGGTAATGTTATTTGCCTCCGTGGTAGGAAAAGCTTCAACTACTCCATTGTACACATCAAGCCTCTATGAAAGGGATGAAACCCGACAGACATTGGTGCTACAGTTCTTACAAATGGCCCTGCAAGGTAGATCCATCCACATATTGCTGAGCCGTCTAACAGATTGCTGGCTGAGCTGAGACTTGAATCCATGACTTGAACATATGAACATATGAAGCTGCCTTATACTGAATCAGACCCTGGGTCCATTAAAGTCAGTCTTGTCTTCTCAGACTGGCAGCGGCTCTCCAGGGTCTCAAGCTGAGGTTTTTCACACCTATTTGCCTGGACCCTTTTTTTGGAGATGCCAGGGATTGAACCTGGGACCTTCTGCTTCCCAAGCAGATACTCTACCACTGAGCCACCATCCCTCCCCAAACATATGAAGCTGCCTTATACTGAATCAGACCCTCAGTCCATCAAAGTCAGTATTGTCTACTCAGACTGGCAGCGGCTCTCCAGGGTCTCAAGCTGAGGTTTTTCACACCTATTTGCCTGGACCCATTTTTGGAGATGCCAGGGATTGAACCTGGGACCTTCTGCTTCCCAAGCAGATGCTCTACCACTGAGCCACCGTCCCTCCCCTTCCCTGATGCCCTCAGACTCTTAGCAGCTATGCACTGAGAAATCCTGTCTTCTGCTTTTTAAGCCAATGTCAATGAAACATTTTCACTTTTCCTGCCTCGGTTCTCCAGTACTAGTTAGATATGTACTGTTTCGTTAGCAGAAAGTGGGACAATCTGATTCTGCTGAGTCCATGCTAAAAAAAAGATAAATCTCACCATTTGCTCGGCAATTCTGGCCATGCAGGTTTCTGCACCCTTGGGGAAATGTTAATGACTGATCTTTATCAACTGAATAGCAGGTATGTAAGTACTTTGAAATGGCTAATATGTTCAGCACTCTTTATTTCTGACAACGAGGAAACCATTTCACTTTCCATCTCACAGGCCTTGATTTCAAAATCTCTAAGTTACTGCCATAGTTTATAATTGGAACCAAACTGGATGTTAACTTCAACCTGTTGGTTGCCCGCTCTTGTTTTAGACAACTGGAAGGAAGCGTGATCCAGGTGGGGAGCCGTGTTGGTTCAAAGCAACAGAATAAAGTAAGAATAAAGTTCTCCAGTTTCATTGTATCTGAAGAAGTGACTGTGCAACACACGAAAGCTTATACCTTGAATAAAACTTTATTAGGCTTAAAAGGTGCTATTTGTCAAGCATCTTGTTTCTTTATTGTTTCCTTATTAGTATGCCTGCATTGCTGGATGTTATTCTAATGCGTTGCACATCAAAGCCATGTAACCTTTCCTTAGTTCTCACTAGTGGCAAATGCAGGAATGTCCTCTTTGAAGATAAAGCCTCCAGGGACACTTTCCCAGGCGCGGGTCTGGAGTCCGAACCCAGGATGTTGCTAAATTGCAAGAGTAAACAAAGTAGCAAGCGTGTGAATTTCACACGCCTGAGTAGAAATTCCTAAGGTATCTTTAATGTGCCCCCTTAAAGCTAGTACTCTGGAGTTACACTGTATAAGCTCGAATAGGCGCCAATAAGCTCGAATAGGCGCCACTGTATAAGCTCGAATAGGCGCTGATAAGCTCGAATAGGCGCCAATCTCGCGCCTATTCGAGCTTATCAATAAACCAATACTTTGTTTCAAAATCACGGACTGGTTATTTTGAGATCTGATGCTTGACACTATTGGACTCTTACTTTCTTTTGGAAGGAAGCATGTGAAGCTGTCTTCTATTGAGCCAGATACTTGGTCCGTCAAGGGGAGTATTGTCTGCTCAGATTGGCAGCGGCTCTCCAGGGTTTCACATTGGAGCATCACCTGGATTCTGATCTTTTTAACTACAGATGCTAGGAACTGAAGCTGGGACTAAGGCTGCATGCCAAGCAGATGCTCTGTCACTGAGCCACAGCCCCTTCCTCGTTGCCTTCTATCAAATCAGAACATTGGTCTATCAAGGTCAGTGTTGTCTCCTGCCTGAACGGCTTACCTGCTTTCATGGCCAGGGGCTCTCCAGGAATTTAGGTCAAGGTCTTTCACATTACCGGATCCTTTTAGCTGGTGACTGCATGTGGGACTTGGGGCATGAAAGGCAAGTACCCAATTTCTGAGCCACAGCCCTTTCCAATGAAATGGTGACACAAGAGAGGAGGAGTCTGATCAGATGAGCAATTAAAATTATACTCATTCAGCTAACTGACATGAGAGCACAGCCCAGCAGGAATTTCTTTTGGACAATTGTCATTGAAAAGAGCAGAAGCTGCAAAACAGCAGTGCCAGGAGAATTTCCTGGCGCATTATATCGCAATAGCTCCGCAGTCCTAAGCGTAGTCAACCCCTTCTAAATCCCTTGGTTTAAGTGAATTTAGAAGGGTATAGCACTGCCTAGGATTGCTTTGTCGTCCTCCTATGGTTTTGACCTTAATTTACATTACAATCTGCTATTTAGGCTTTAAAAGGAAATTAAACAGATTTATTGAGGAGGGGTCCATCAACGGTTACTTACTAGTCCTGGTGAATAAAGAAAACCTCCATATTCAGAGGCACTGGACTTCTGAAACCCAGTAACATGTGGATTAACACGTGGAATTCACTGCCACAGGAGGTGGTGGCGGCCACAAGCATGGCCACCTTCAAGAGGGGTTTAGATAAAAATATGGAGCAGAGGTCCATCAGTGGCTATTAGCCACAGTGTGTGTGTGTGTGTGTATAATTTTTTTTGGGCCACTGTGTGACACAGAGTGTTGGACTGGATGGGCCATTGGCCTGATCCAACATGGCTTCTCTTATGTTCTTATGTGACACAGAGTGTTGGAATGGATGAGTCACTGGCCTGATCCAACATGGCTTCTCTTATGTGACACAGAGTGTTGGACTGGATGGGCCACTGGCCTGATCCAACAGGGCTTCTCTTATGTGACACAGAGTGTTGGACTGGAGGGGCCATTGGCCTGATCCAACAGGGCTCCTCTTATGTTCTTATGTGACACAGAGTGTTGGACTGGAGGGGCCATTGGCCTGATCCAACAGGGCTCCTCTTATGTTCTTATGTGACACAGAGTGTTGGACTGGATGGGCCACTGGCCTGATCCAGCATGGCTTCTCTTATGTTCTCATGTTCAGTACTAAGAGGCAACATCGGGGAAGGCATTGGCCTCTATGCCCTGTTTGTTGAACTCTCAGGGCAACAGATTGGCTACTGTGTGAAACAGGATACTGGACTAGATGAATCACTGGTAGAATTGTCAACTCCAAGTTGAGAAATTGCTAGATATTTGAGGGTGGAGCCTGGGGAGGGCAGAGTTGGATGGGGAGAGGGACTTCAGCTGGGGTACAATACCACAAAGTTCACCTTCCAAAGCAGCCATTATCTCCCGAGGGACTAATCTTTATCCAATTGTAATTCTGGGAGATCTCCAGGCTTCACGTAGAGGCTGACAACCTGGTCTGATCCAGCAGGGATTTTTTAATGTTCTGTCAGGCTCCTTCGAACTCCTGCAGGCCAGTATCTTTTCTTCAACAGGTCCAAGGGTTGGGCCTCAGTTTCGAGAGAAGAGGAAGATTCAGTTGCACCCAGAGCCCTCTCTTCAGCCATGTGCCAGTCCTTTGGCTGCAAAGGCGTGACCTCACCCTTCCTCCTCAGCTGTCCCTGTACTGGCCAGATAAAGGACTGTCTGGGCAACATGCTGTCCCTGGATTCCACCAATGCCCTCTTCTCAGTGGTGGACCTACAGTGATTGAAGGAAATCTTGGCCAGTGACCTCTCTGGCTGGGCCTTTCCTCCCCCCCTCTGCACCTTTAAGAGGTGGCTCTACCTGCCTGCGAGGGTTGCCAACCTCCAGGCAGTGGCTGGAGACCTGGGATTACAGCTGATCTCCAGGTGACAGAGATCAGTTCACCTGGAGAAAATGACCACTTTGAAAGGTCGACTCTATGGCATTTTACCCCACTGAAGTCCCTCCTCTCCTCAAACCCTGCCCTTCTCAAGCTCCATCCCCTAAATCTCCAGGTATTTCCTGTCCTGGAGCTGGCAACCCTACTGCCAGCCTCCTTCTGCTGCCAGCCTCCTTCTCTGGCCTGTCCTAGGTGGAGGCATCTGCCTGAGCCCACATGTGGCACATGCTGAACATGTCAGGCTCTAAGGCTGCTACTGGTGCATTCCTGGGCATGGCCTCACTCTTGCTCCTCCCCCCAGTGTCTCTGGTTGGGCTGTCTCACTCAGTGGTGCTGGGCAAGCCTGTCCTTTGCCAGAGTCTCCTCTAAAGCAGGTGTGTATGTGTGAGGTGCTTTGGAAATGTTCTTAAGGTAGCCACCTCACCTTGCTTCATGGTAGGGGGTGATCTTTTTGAACAGAAATAGATGTGTGTGGGGTGTGTGTGTGTGTGTGCACATTTTGAAAAACAAACAAACGAGCAAATAAAAAAATTCCTCATTTCAGATTCCCTCCTCTGCACTCTCAATGTTAACTGCATAAGAACAACCCAGTTGAATCAGACTGGTGATCCATCTAATCCTGGAGGGGCCAATGCCTTCTGGTGTTGCCTTTAAACAATGGTAGTTAGCAGGGGTCGTTTTGTAGAAAAATAGGCGATGGAGCTCATCCAGGGATTGTGATGCAGCTGCACATACTATTCGATGGACAAGAAAGTGGAACTCTCAGGAGGAGAAGGAGGAACTCTCAGGAGGAGGAGGAGGAACTCTCAGAAAGGTTCAGGAGCTGTGCTTGCCTCGGTATGTGGAAGCTCCCTTGAGTTGTCATGGCTAGTAGGCATTGATGGATCTCTTCTCCATGGATTTCTCCAACGCCCCCTTTTAAGCTAGCTATGTTGTGTGCTATCTAGCGGGAGAGTATTGCCTTAGACATGTCAAAACTTAATAGTATTGCCTTAAAATAAAAAACCTTAGAAGATGAATATGAAAAGGTTCAAAACTCACAATTTTTTGCAAGTTTCCCTTTGGCCCGTGTCAAAGGCTCACACCTCTGGCCATGCCTGAGCTATATACCTGCAATAAGAGCAGCAACATCCTAAATTAATTTATTCAGCTGGCTGAAGCTGTTCCCAGTCTTTCTCCCCTGCTGGATAGTTTAACTTGAATAAACCAACCCAGAAGAGTTTTTTATTTTTGTTTTATTTTAGTTTCATCACTATGACTTCTACATTAGTTAGATATGTTCAGAATATATTTGCTAAGTGGCTAGTTTTCCACTGCCATGACTGGCCCTATCCTCCTTATGGATGGCTGACAGATCAGGTTTTTTAATATATATATAGATAGATAGATAGATAGATAGATAGATAGATAGATAGATAGATAGATAGATAGATAGATAGATAGATAGATAGATAGATAGATAGATAGATAGATGATAGATGGATAGATGATAGATGATAGATGATAGATAGATAGATAGATAGATAGATAGATAGATAGATAGATAGATAGATAGATAGATAGATAGATAGATAGATAGATAGATAGATAGATAGATAGATAGATAGATAGATAGATAGATAGATAGATAGATACAACCCATATGTTTAGTGGAATTGGATGGTTTCTGTAATGCAGTGAGAGAACCAAGAATGAAGGACATGGATGGCTGGATGGCTGGATGGCTGGCTGGATGGGTGGGTGGGTGGGTGGGTGGATAGATAGATAGATAGATAGATAGATAGATAGATAGATAGATAGATAGATAGATAGATAGATAGATAGATAGATAGATAGATAGATAGATAGATAGATGATAGATAGATAGATAGATAGAAAGAAAGAAATAGGGTGATTTTTAACTGGTGGGGAATGGCAGCTGGGAAGGAGGGCTGGGCAAAGACTCATTGTGGACTTCTCATAAAATAATCCCCCCCCCCAGCTCCCCCTTCTCCAAATCTCCCGTATTTCCTTATTAAACCACATTAAAAAGAGGGTTTTTTCCCCTCCTGATTTGTTCTCCTGCCTCTTGGTCTTCATGCCTCTGTTTATGATTAGTTTTCCTTAATGATTTGTTTGCCTAAAGTATGGGTAAGGACGATGATGGATAGGGCGAGTTAGTGATTTCAAGGGAGAAAGGTTGATAGGTGGAGAGCAGCTTGTTGTACAATACAACAGAATGGATCAGATCCTCTATCTATCCATCCATCCTTCCCTCCCTCCATCCCTCCTTCCTTCCTTCCCTGTCACTTTAAGCTGCTTCCAGATTTAGGTCAGGCTCACTCACTGTCTGATGCCAAATCCTGTTCTCAGACCTATTCAATTAAAAATGCAGGAGCGGGGGAGGGGGATTATGCCACTGGCTTCCCTGCATCCCTTTTTCTGCCTTCCGGCTGCATAGCTGCACATCTGGTGTTTGCCACGAACAGAGCCTGAACTCAGCCCAACCTGGCAAGGGGAAGCAAAGTCGGACCAACTTCAAAGGCATTCCTGACATTTGCGAACTATGATGAGTCCCAGCAGCCATTTTCCCTTCCTCTGCACTTCTGAAATCCTTGGCTTTCAGGGACAAGATCCACAGACATAGTTGAGGCTGCAAATGGTGATGCTAGCTGATGCACTTCAACTGCAACGGAAGCATTTCTCGCTGGTTAATATATCATTGCCAAAGACCACATTTAGCCCCCAGACCCTCTGAACAGCGAAAGAAAGAAAGAAAGAAAGAAAGAAAGAAAGAAAGAAAGAAAGAAAGAAAGAAAGAAAGAAAGAAAGAAAGAAAGAAAGAAAGAAAGAAAGAAAGAAAGAAAGAAAGAAAGAAAGCTTGCTTCAGAGACTTTCTGCTCTGAAGCATCTTTGGGTCAATGAACTGGAAGGCTGCATCCTGATTGGCTGCTGGTGATGTCATGGCTCTGCTTATGTTCTGCAAGAGTCAGGGCTCTAGCTGTTGTTTCTCTGCAGACCCTGGATTGTACAGAGCTGTCTCCTCTCTTTCCTTAGCACAGATGCCAGGTTTGGATGGACCACAGGCTCTTTTCTGCCACTTTAGAACACGTTTCTTCCCTCTGGGATGCGTTTAGAGTCTGGAGCTGGGAAGGACTTCATTCCTGCTTGCAGAGACTGGCTGGGGACTATGCAGGATAATCTCTGTTAAAGGCTGAGAAACCAGGCAGGGATGCCTGGATTAAGACTTCCTGCTAGCATCGAGAAGTTATTTGCAAGCAATCCCCCCACAATGGCATCCAGTGCATGCTGCGGGAAGGGATCTCTTTTAAAACATCTTAAATGTGTCTTTAAGGTATGGTTTAAACAGGGAGGGGAAATAAGGTGGTGGATGTTGAAGCTCACAAAAGCTCCTATTGAAGTAAATATTGTTAGTCTTTAAGGTGACTGGATTTTTGTTTTATTTTGCTTCACTGTAAACTGCAAGTGGCAGATTCCTGTTTGAAGCATTTTGCAGACAAAATTTCATGCAAGAAAGCTAGCAGCGCAGGAAGAAAGCTCCCCCCCTCCTTCCTGTGCTGCTTTTCTTTCTTCAGGGAGTTCTTCACATAAAGGAATGATCCAATATGAACATATATGAACATATGAAGCTGCCTTATACTGAATCAGACCCTCGGTCCATCAAAGTCAGTATTGTCTTCTCAGACTGGCAGCGGCTCTCCAGGGTCTCAAGCTGAGGTTTTTCACACCTATTTGCCTGGACCCTTTTTTGGAGATGCCGGGGATTGAACCTGGGACCTTCTGCTTCCCAAGCAGATGCTCTACCACTGCGCCACAGCCCCATTCATGGCTCTCCAGGGTCTCAAGCTGAGGTTTTTCACACCTCTTTGCCTGGACCCTTTTTTGGAGATGCCAGGGATTGAACCTGGGACCTTCTGCTTCCCAAGCAGATGCTCTACCACTGAGCCACCATCCCTCCCCAAACATATGAACATATGAAGCTGCCTTCTACTGAATCAGACCCTTGGTCCATCAAAGTCAGTATTGTCTTCTCAGACTGGCAGCGGCTCTCCAGGGTCTCAAGCTGAGGTTTTTCACACCTATTTGCCTGGACCCTTTTTTGGAGATGCCGGGGATTGAAACTGGGACCTTCTGCTTCCCAAGCAGATGCTCTACCACTGAGCCACTGTCCCTCCCCTAATATGTAGTCTTCTACCCTGATGTTGCATAGTCTTTTCCACCACCCATTCCCTTACATAGGTATATCCGGCTTTAAAGGGCAGTTTCCCCATACAAAGACCTGAATAGCATTATTCAGGCTGAACTCCTGCTCAAGAGCAACTATGGAGTCATCTAAATAAATATAGAGTGGTCATTGATGCCCTGCTCTTCTGCCCAATGGTGACTCATAGTGGCTTACATTGTTCCCTTCTCCTGCATGATATCCTCACAACAACCCTGTAAAGTAGGTCAGGCTGAAAGAGTCTGTCTGGCTTAAGGTCACCTGGTGAGTTTCCATGGCAGAGTGGGAATTGAAACCTGGGTCTTCCAGATTCTTGTTCGATGCTCTTAACCACCGCACCATGCTCTCTGCCTGCCACAGCTCTCTGCTCTATGCCTGCTACATGATTCCGCTTCAGAAACAGCACGGTTTCCCATATGAAGCCATCTTATACTAGGCCTTATAATCGGCCCATCTAGCTCAGTGTTGTCTTCTCTGATTGGCAGTGTGGGTCTCAGGCAGCGAAAAATTCACAGCACCTGCTCTCTGAAGTATTTTTCTATTGGAGATGCCAATGATTAGAATATGCGACATGAACATATGAACATATGAAGCTGCCTTATACTGAATCAGACCCTTGGTCCATCAAAGTCAATATTGTCTTCTCAGACTGGCAGCGGCTCTCCAGGGTCTCAAGCTGAGGTTTTCCACACCTATTTGCCTGGACCCTTTTTTGGAGATGCCGGAGATTGAACCTGGGACCTTCTGCTTCCCAAGCAGATGCTCTACCACTGAGCCACCATCCCTCCTACATATGAAGCTGCCTTCTACTGAATCAGACCCTGGGGTCCATCGAAGTCAGTATTGTCTTCTCAGACTGGCAGCGGCTCTCCAGGGTCTCAAGCTGAGGTTTTCCACACCTATTTGCCTGGACCCTTTTTTGGAGATGCCAGGGATTGAACCTGGGACCTTCTGCTTCCCAAGCAGATGCTCTACCATTGAGCCACCGTCCCTCCCCTACCTTCTGTATTGCTGGGCTATGGCTTTGTCTCTGATCCCAGTCAAAATGATGTGATGGTTGGTGCACTGGGTGAAGACCAGGGAGAGCCAGATTAAAATCTTCTGTTGTTGGGCAGGAACCCACAACGACGAAGTGTGCCTGATGGGGACAGTCAGTTTGGTGTAGAGGTTAGAATGTCAGATGAGGCTGTTGGAGACCCGGACTCAAATCCCTTTTCTGCTACGAAAGCTTTCTGGGTGATATTGGGACGAGTACTACTTCTCAGCCTAGTTTACTTCATAAGGTTGTCAAGAGGAAAAATGGGGGAAGGGAGAGCTGTATAAGGCAACGAAGGTGACAAAGACGGTGAGGGGTCTGGAGGCCAAGTCCTATGAGGAAAGGCTGAGGGAGCTGGGGATGGTTAGCTTGGAGTGGAGGTGATTGAGAGGTGATATAACGATCTTCAAATAAGACGGGCTGTCATATAGAGGACGGTGCAAAGGTGTTTTCTGTTGCCCAGTGGGTCAGACCTTAATCAATGGGTTGAAATTAGATCAAAAGAGATTTTGGCTAAACATTAGGAAGAGCTTCCTGACAGCGTGGTTCCTCAGTGGAACAGGCTTCCTCGGGAGGTGGCGGACTGCCTCCTTTGGAGGTTTTTAAACAGAGGCTAGATAGCCATCTGACAGCAATGCTGATTCTGTGAATTTAGGCAGATCATGAGAGGGAGGGCAGGAAGGGTTGCATCAGTGCTTAGTCTCAGTGGCCCTTTCTTACATACTCAAGGAAATGCTGATTGCCACTTTAAGGTCAGGAAAATTTTTTCTCCAGGCCAGTTTGGGGGTTCTTTTGGGTATGGAGCAAGGGTCATTGGGGGTGCGTGGGGTGGTTTTTTTGTGTGAATTTCCTGCCTTGTTCAGGGGGTTGGACTAGATAACCCTGGAGATCCCTTCCAACTCTGTGATTATACAATTCTAAGCCGCTCTGTGTTCCTTGGAGTGTAATAAAATTTAATGCAAAATTTGAGGAAATTTTCTGCCTCCTTTACAGTTTTATGAAGCTGGTTGGGGTGCCCAGCAAATCAACACAATCCTCTGTTTTTTCATCAAAAATATTGGTACCCAAATGCCTAAGACTGGAGTTTAGCTTTTTAAAAATGGCAAGTGGAATAGACAGGAACTGCCCTCTCACCATGAGACCTGAAGAACAACTCTGGTCAAGCCAGTCTCTTTTTGCTTAGCCTACCATAGAAGATTGTCGTGAGGGTAAAATGGAGGAGGGAAGAACCATCTGTATAGTCCTGAGTTTCTGGGAAGAGCTAGATAGAAGGGCACTAGAGAAGGCAGCTTACTAGCCAATAAATGCACATTCGTTTCTCATTTATTCTCCACCTCTTCTCTCAGTGTTGTCTTTCTGCAGCAATCTCACATTTTCTCAGCCCTCCCATGATATGAGCTATACTCTTCTACCTGGGAAGATATGAGGTCTTCTCCCAGACATCACATGTATTTCTATTGCAGTTGCTATATGGGATGCGGTTGTGTAAGTGTAATGTAAGCCTAATGAGCATATTCTGTGATACAATTAATGATGCTCAGTACACAGACGCTTACGCTGTTGGGTGAATCTCGTTAATTGTGTGTGTTGTTAGCAACCTATTTAGTTTTCTGCTTTCTTTGGCGACCTTTTGTGTGTTTTTTTAGAAAATGATATATACTGTACGTGCGTCGCTTTTAATTATGTTCACAGTCTATGGTAATATTTGAAGCCATGTTATAGGAAAGGCGGGGGTGCATATTTTAAATCAAGAATTGTACACAATCTGGAAATGTTAATAAGTGAAACGTTCCTAATGCATCAGAAATAAAGCCGGGCAATTCAATACTCCAAAACGATAAGGGGACGATTGGATCAAGAGACTTTCAGAAGCACATTAAAAACAATAAAACCTCTTTCCGGCCACAGATATCCTTTTGTAAGGTTCTAGAGATGCACTTATACTAAGCCCCACTCCAGACCCCGCTTCTCCACTATTCCAGTGGGTATCCCCAAACAGCTGGTCTCTGCAAGCCTGTGCCCCATAGTGGTGATTCTCGTCTGCCAGGGGTCCTCTAAGCTTTTAAAACCCAAATCAACTTGTTCTGTTCTGCTGAGCAGTGATGCCTTACAGTGGGAGCAACACCAAGGGACCAGCCAGCCATAGGGGAGCAGATAAATGCTGTTGCTCGTGTCTTGAAAAGGGCTGACCTAGTTCTTCAGTCCTAGCTTTGATGGGATCTAAAGTAGCTTTGTAAAGTGATCCCACTTGACAGATAACATGCTTGTGTGTTTTGCATCGGTGATGGAGAAGGAGAGAAGTGGAAACGTTCAAGGTGACGTTCAAGGTTAGGGCTAAGAACAGGCAAAAATAATAGAAAATCCTCTTTGTTCTGAAGAAAAGTAGGAAGGTATCCTGAACCAGAAGCCTAAGCTCGTTCACCTTGGCAATCGCAAGAGTTCAACTACCGTTGCCTTCACTTTCACAAATGACCTCGCTCGATTGCCTCCAAAGGTCTGCGGTTCCAACGAGGGCTGGGGCAGAACCCAGCACCTATATGGCTTGGAACCCAGCACTTATATGGCCCTTTGAGCTGCTGGGCAGGGATTTCTATTCCAGAATGACTTTTGGAATTTCAGCAAAACTTGCTCCAGCAATGCCCTTAAATATGGTTTGTGAAAGGAGGGGGACTGCATGGTTGGAACTAAGTTTTTGTGCAATTGGAGCATCTGGAGCTTAAGAGGGAATTCAGCTGCTTTTCAAAACTAAATATATAAGGAAAAGGAAGACTAAAAAAAGTAGAAAACGAAGCAGAACACTCTCCCTTGCTTTGTCTTTCCTTGCTGTATACTACTTTCATTTTCCCTTCCTTCCATCCATTCAGAAAAAGGTCTCTCCTGTGTGCTTGTGGATTGATGAAGAAGGACATAGCTGTGGGTACAGTGAGTTTAAGCTGTCTATGCACAGGAGCCGCGTTCCATCAGATTCCCCAGTCCGGTTTCTCGAGGTAGCTCTGTGCAACCTTTTTGGCCCAGGCTCTTCCTTTTCACTATTCCCTTGGCTCCACGTTAGGGATGGACACAAACTGGGGAAATGATGGTTTGTTTCATTTCATGATTCATTTGATTTCCGGTCCAGTTTGCGTTTTGTTTGTTTGTTTGATTTGGGAGGTCTCACTGGGAGTCTTCAGCAGGCTCTTCTCCACCCATCCTCCGAGTTGGCCGAAGATTGGATTTGGAATGTTGAGTTATAGCCCCTCCCCCCCCCACCACACACAAAGCAGCTGCCTCAAGAAAGCTCAGCTTCAGCTCTCATGACAGCTCTTCCTGCAGAATGGGAGCTCCAGGACTGGCTCCTGGAGCTGCCAGTCAAGCTATGCACTACTGCTAATGGTGTTTCTAAGGCTCCCAGAATTCCATCCACCACTTTGCCTAGGAATTGATTGCATTGGCGCCAGGCTGTCTGGAAAAACGAACCACAAAAAACGAACTAAGGTCTGGTTCGGAATAAATCATGAATCGTCCGGATTCATGCATGAATTGCGATTTGTGGTTCATTTTGTGCCCATCTCTACTCCACATCCATCTGCCTTTGATTTGGCGTGGAATCCCTCTGGATCTGTATGCCTACCCTGTTGTTCTGAGTGCTTCCCTATTTACCTTTTTGGCTTCCTTAATGCTGAAGTCAGCTTGCTGGTGAAAACAGATGGTAACGTGGTGGATCTCCAAGAACTGATACAGCTTCCTGTGTATTTTCCTCTCCATGCCATGCTTCCGACAAATTAAGAACGACGTATTACATTCAGTTCCTTCATTATTTTAAAAGGTTTGTTTTCTTTTTTCCAAATGCAGCTGCTGGAACAGAAGACGACAGGCTGGGGAGGGGAGAGAGTGAAACCATACGGTGCTCATACTTTTTCCTGACTGGAGGATAAGAGCAGTTCAGGAATGCATGTGTGCGTGGGAAGAAATTCGGGAGGTGAGGGTTACCTTTTATCAATTTAGTTATTTATACTGTGCTTTTTTCCTACAGTGGGAACCCAAAGTGGCTTACAACATTGTTCCCCCCTTCTCCATTTTATCCTCACATTTTATTCTCCATGTTATCCCTGTGAGATTGGTTAGAATGTCTGTGTGTGACTGGCCATAGGTCAGCCAGTGGGCTTCCATGGCAAAGAAGAAGAAGATATTGGATTTATATCCCACCCTCCACTCTGAAGAGTCTCAGAGCTGCTCACAATCTCCTTTCCCTTCCTTCCCCCCCCCCCAACAGACATCCTGTGAGGTAGATGAAGATATTGGATTTATATCCCGCCCTCCACTCCGAAGAGTCTCAGAGTGGCTCACAGTCTCCTTTCCCTTCCTCCCCCACAACAGACACCCTGTGAGGTAGATGAAGATAGTGGATTTATATCCCGCCCTCCACTCCGAAGAGTCTCAGAGCGGCTCACAATCTTTTTTCCTTTCCTCCCCCACAACAGACACCCTGTGAAGTGGGTGGGGCTGGAGAGGGCTCTCACAGCAGCTGCCCTTTCAAGGACCACCTCTGCCAGAGCTATGGCTGACCCAAGGCCATGCTAGCAGGTGCAAGTGGAGGAGTGGGGAATCAAACCCGGTTCTCCCAGATAAGAGTCCACGCACTTAACCACTACACCAAACTGGCTCTCCAGTAGGGATTCAAACTTGAGTCTCTCAGATCTTAGACTAACAGTCTAATCCCAGTTTACACTCTGCTGTGTCTGCATTTTGAAGAAGGAAAAAAGTATTTTAAAAAAAGATTGTGGAATTAAATGCAACATGCAGTTGTCCGGGAACCTAAGGAAACTCCCTGTGTGAATGAATTCATTAGCATCAGTTCTTAATGGTACCTATAACATATGAGGTTGAAAGTTTACTGTGATTCTACAGGAGTGTGGGGAGGCCTGTGTGATGTGCGTCTGGGGGTAGAATCTAGCATTCTGCTGTGGGGCTCAGGCGCTTGAGCCCCCAGACCCCACAAAGCCTGAAGACAGAAATGTGGGTGGATCACGCATTTGGCATATCAGCCTGAGCTGCCCACGTTGTGTCTGAAAGGCTAAAAGGGCCCAGACATCTTACACTCATATTCTCGCTTCCTTTTGCTGACACATGTATTCTTGATAAATTGCTGGCTGTATCGAATCTTGGGGGCTATGAAGACATAACCTCATGCATGCTTCCTGTTTCATTAACTGCCTGAGATGTATAAATAAAACCAGGACTTGCAGAGAGCAAATTTTTCCTCACTTCCTCAATACTCGTGTCGAGAGTCTTCATTCCTACATCCTGCAGCTTTCATTTAAAAACACAAAAGCAGCTTTCTAGCCCTTACGGTTCTGAAACAACACCTGATGAAATTGCAGAAGCCAAAGCCAGAAGAGATGCCAAATAAAAGTTTCACTAGTTGGGAGGGGTGGCAGAACTCTTTAGTATTCTGTATTGTGCTTAGTCATCTATGAAACCAATGAAATCAGAACATGCAAATGTGTTGATTTTTTGTAGAAGAATTTGAACTTCTGGTTTGGAATTCTTTTTAAAAATGCATATATTGCGTAGAAATGTTGTTCTAAGTCTTCTAACGAAAAGTATTCTACTGATCTGTGTACACATGATGGCTCCTTCCTTCCTTGCACAATGATACAACTGCATGTGGAAGGAAGGACAGCTTGGCCAACCCCCTGAGACATCTGCTGGGAGCTTTGAAAGTGGATAGAAGTGGGTTCCCAATTTCAACTTGAGAAATTCCCGAATACTAGGGAAAGAGCTCAGCGGGGATATGACGCCATAGATTCCATGCTCCACACCTTCCACTTACTACAGCGGAACTAAGCTATGTAGTCTGAAGACCAGCTGCAATTTTAGGAGAATTCCAGATCCCACCAAGAGGTTGACAAACCTCGGTAGAATTAATAAGATGTATTCTACTGAAAGCAAGTTGCTTGGTCCATTTGACTCAATATTTACTCTGATTTAGTGTACTCTGGCAGAAATAGGCTATTTTAATGTGAGAGATCAAAGACTGAAGCTGGTGCCTTTGGCATGCATGCTGTTACTGAACTAGAGCCCCCCCCCCAAGGCTGTATTTTCTAGAGCCCAAAAATGTCTTATAAGGGACTTGGCTAGTCTCAAAGATGGATAGTAGAATGACAAAAAGTGAGAAAAGGCTTTAACTGGGCTTTGTGCAGCACCGGCTGTGTCCAGACAAATGGAAGTATTGAATAATCTCACTTTTTATACCCTTTGTCTGAGATTGCCAAGTATTATTAGAACAAACAGTCAGAGGAGGTGAGGACAGAAGGTCAGCCAGGGCTGAGGAGTGGCTTTTCTGCTTAGTTGGCACACTGCTGCTATGGAGGAAGGCAGGCATAGGAATGTCACAAAGTAGATGAAGAAGATGAAGATAGAAGAAGATATTGGATTTATATCCCGCCCTCCACTCCAAAGAGTCTCAGAGCGGCTCACAATCTCCTTTCCCTTCCTCCCCCACAACAGACACCCTGTGAGGTAGATGAAGATATTGGATTTATATCCCGCCCACAACTCTGAAGAGTCTCAGAGCGGCTCACGATCTCCTTTCCCTTCCTCCCCCACAACAGACACCCTGTGAGGTAGATGAAGATATTGGATTTATATCCCGCCCTCCACTCCAAAGAGTCTCAGAGCGGCTCACAATCTCCTTTCCCTTCCTTCCCCACAACAGACACCCTGTGAGGTAGATGGAGATATTGGATTTATATCCCGCCCTCCACTCCGAAGAGTCTCAGAGCGGCTCACAATCTCCTTTCCCTTCCTCCCCCACAACAGACACCCTGTGAGGTGGGTGGGGCTGGAGAGGGCTCTCCCAGCAGCTGCCCTTTCAAGGACAACCTCTGCCAGGGCTATGGCTGACCCAAGACCATTCCAGCAGGTGCAAGTGGAGGAGTGGGGAATCAAACCCAGTTCTCCCAGATAAGAGTCCTCACACTTAACCACTACACCAAACTGGCTCTCCAAAGTAGGTCTCGCTGCTGTTTCCAAACAGAATACAACCAATACCATATATATATAATGAAAGCATCTTTTGATCTCACTCTTCTCTCCCCCCCCCCAAGAGCATGAAGCAGCATTCATTGCTCTCCCTTCCTCATTTGAGCCTCACAACAACCCTGCAAGGCAGGTTAGACTGAGAGGTAGTGACTAACCCAAAGTCATCCTATGAGTTTCATGACAGGGTGGGGGATTTGAAACTGGATCCTTCCTCTGTGATATTCCACCACACTAGCTCTGAATAACAGGGAGATCTTTGTCTACAAGATGGGAAGGAGAGATGTCCAAGTTCCTCTTTGGAATAAAACGCAAGAAACTTGAAAAGAGGATATGTAACTTCTGTTTCATGTGATAAGCCATTCAGTTTAAGGAGTGTTGCTGGGGGATGGGAGATGATTTCAAATGTTTAATGGCTAAGTTTATGTCCCACCATTATTCTTTAAAAAAAATGATCATGCCAACAGCTTACAAACCATGAAAACTAAATTTCCTATTTTAACAATCTGGGTTGAAAAAGTAAGCGCATGAATAGGAGCTCTCCATGGTGCTGAAGTACTTGAGTCAGTTATAAAGCTTTTGACTGTTTAGAGCAAATCTAGATTCTTTCTGAGTATCTGTCCTGCACTTAGGCAAAAGGACAGAGAAGCAGAAATAAGGATTCTTGGGTGAAGGGAACAAAGTAACCCAGATTCCAATTCACCCGTGCATATTTTGGAGACCCTTCTGTTTTGAAGTGCAGGGGAGTTGATCTAGTAAAGGAAATAATCTTAGTTGAGTTAGACATTCCGTCTCTAGCAAATGTTCACCTTTCAAATTACAGAAAAAATATTGCAGAATTTTCTGCATGGAGCTCAAATCCCCATCTGCTCATTTACATTTCTAAGACACTTGTTTAGGATACTGAAGGACATTTGTTTGTACAGAAATCAGATAATTACAGAGGTGAAAACTCTTATGCCTTCTGAATTTTAGAGCTGCTTCAGGGGTTATATTTTTAGGGGAGGGGTATATTCAGGGCAGAACTAGAGTTTTCTTCCTGAGGGGGAATACTAAAGCATAACTAACTGTTATACCACACTGAATCGGCCATCGAAATAGAGGGGCACCAAAGAAGAGGTACAAGGACTCCTTGAAGAAATCCCTTGGCACCTGTCGCATCAGCCATCACCAGTGGCCTGACCTAGCCTCAGATCGCAAAGCATGGAGGCACACCATCCACCAGGCTGTCTCTTCCTTCGAGAACGCACGCATAGCTGGTCTTGAGGACAAAAAGGAGATTGAGGAAGAATCGCACTGCTACCGCACCAACCCCAAATCAGACTTTTCCCTGCAGCCACTGTGGCCGGACCTGCCTGTCCCGCATTGGTCTTGTCAGCCACCAGCGAGCCTGCAGCAGACGTGGACTACTGCACCTTTCTTAAATCTTGGTTCGCGAAGTCAAGCCAAGAAGAAGAAGAACCACACTGAATCTCCAGTGCGTACCCTTAAAAGACAAGGTCAGAAAAACTCTTGACGCAATCACAATTCAATGCGATCCTCTTGGAGTTGCAGTATTGTATGCTTTAATTCTGATGTATGCCACCCTGAACTCTCTAAGGAAGGGTAGTTTAGAAAGTAAATTTTTTTAAAAAAAGATGAGCTGTAAAGACAGTAAATAAATAAAGCCGTGTTCCTGTTTGCACATGCGTGCATCAGCCATGCAAACAGGGTGAAGCACGTGGCTCAAAGGAAGGGGAATAGTGGGCAAATGGCACAAGATCCAATTCTGGAATGAACGTTGGAAAGGCGGAATTAAGAAAGTACAGAATCCAGCGCAAATTGTGGAGCAATCCAAGATTGAAAGCAGAGCACCTTTAATTTGTTCTTGTCTGCAGCACTAGCCACAGATTCAAGATATGAAGAAAAGTGCAAACAGCCTCACAATGGGCCACAAACCCCTTGTCTAACAGACTTGTCAAATGATCGCGAGATGTCAGTCGCAAATAATGCTCAGAAGTTTTTAAAGCTGTTGCAAGGACGATGTGGCGCAGGTAAAACGATTCAAGAAACGGTGCTCAGCTTTCATTGGAGGATGCTGGCTGCAAAACATCTAAATCAAAGCATATAGCAATTGGGAAAAATGAAGCTAATTTTAAAATGCAGTTATGGTATATTGCATTGCATTGAATTGAATATTGGCTTGAACATGGATTACTGCAAGACTGGGCTGTGGCAAAGGGAGACCTGATGCATTTGCACTATCAGATGACTCACAAAATAATTTAAAAAGCCACCATTAACATCCCCTTCCACTATATCTAGTAGTAAACTGTCTGGCTCCTGCGTGAATGCTGAAGGCAGTGAAAGTAGGCCATCCATCAGGGCTGGTGCAGGGGAGTAGATGGGGAAGGCAGCTACCCTACCCTACCTTGCACTGGGGGTGCTGCCAGGCGCCTCCTTACTCCCCCTTGCCCATGCAGAGCACTCCTCTGAACCTGCCTTGAAGGTAGGCTCAGAGGAGCGCTACACAGTGCAGTACACTCTTCGGAGGTTTTAGCGGTGCTCAGCCACTTTTGGGCTGAAAGCAGCCAAGGGGCACCTTCCCCTTGCACTCATCAGTGCGACGGAAAAGTGCCGCTCAGCCACTTTCAGCCCCAAAGCAGCTGGGCACCGCTAAAACCATGTGCTTTGTCGGAGACGTCCAGTGCTGCAATTTGCATGGAAACTGGACTGTTCCTGCCGGAAACTCGCGCCTGGCTTCTGACCTTTAAGTTTTGGCTGCGCCTTTTATTTAACTCTGACCAGAATTCTTTCACCTTTTTGATGCTGATGGACCATCATGCATCCAAATGGTTGACCCTGATCCAAAAGGAAATCACATCCATAGAAGAAGAAGAAGAAGATATTGGATTTATATCCCGCCCTCCACTCCGAAGAGTCTCAGAGCGGCTCACAATCTCCTTTCCCTTCCTCCCCCACAACAGGCACCCTGTGAGGTAGATGAAGATATTGGATTTATATCCCGCCCTCCAGAGTCTCAGAGCGGCTCACGATCTCCTTTCCCTTCCTCCCCCACAACAGACACCCTGTAAGGTAGATGAAGATACTGGATTTATATCCCGCCCTCCACTCCGAAGAGTCTCAGAGCGGCTCACAATCTCCTTTCCCTTCCTCCCCCACAACAGACACCCTGTGAGGTAGATGAAGATATTGGATTTATATCCCGCCCTCCACTCCGAAGAGTCTCAGAGCGGCTCACAATCTCCTTTCCCTTCCTCCCCCACAACAGACACCCTGTGAGGTAGATGAAGATATTGAATTTATATCCCGCCCTCCACTCCGAAGAGTCTCAGAGCGGCTCACAATCTCCTTTCCCTTCCTCCCCCACAACAGACACCCTGTGAGGTAGATGAAGATATTGGATTTATATCCCACCCTCCACTCCGAAGAGTCTCAGAGCGGCTCACAATCTCCTTTCTCTTCCTCCCCCACAACAGACACCCTGTGAGGTGGGTGGGGCTGGAGAGGGCTCTCCCAGCAGCTGCCCTTTCAAGGACAACCTCTGCCAGAGCTATGGCTGACCCAAGGCCATTTCAGCAGGTGCAAGTGGAGGAGTGGGGAATCAAACCCGGTTCTCCCAGATAAGAGTCCGCACACTTAACCACTGCACCAAACTGGCTCTCCATAGGAATTTCCTTGGATGCATTTTATCTATCCTCTGCTTCCGCGGTATTTCAGTCCATCAAACGTAGACTACTAGATATCCAGTTGCAACGTCTGCAGCTCGGAAATCTTGCTCCCCCAAGTCACCTGGGTTTATCCCAGACTCATGGACTTCTAGCTCCCTATTTCCTCTTTTTAACTGAGCCTCACCAAAGAAGAGCACTCATGCTGGCTATATTCAATGCATTACCATCGGCCATCCTCTTCGGAAGATACCACAGAATCCCCCACAATCTTAGATGATGCCCTTGTAGCCAAGGAGTCATCGAAACGGCCCCTCATGTTCTTCTGGACTGCTCTTTCTATAGCAGTCCACGAGCAAGATATCTAGATGCACTGCTCTCCGACCATCAAGGCCTTTCTGACAATGCCAAGGTCCGCTTTTTACTCCACGGGAAACACAACTTTGTCACTACTCATGTTGCTTGCTTTTTACAGGTTGCGATCCAAATCAGAGAGGCTTTTACTCATGCATAGCCCACAGCTATTTTATGTCATTTAACTTTTGCTGGTTTTTAAGGTTTTATTATATTCTATAGCGTTACTGTTGGTTTTAAACTATACTGTATTCTTACATTAATGCCAACAAAGGTCTAAAGGAGACTAAAGGAGGAGAAATGGGTGGTGTGGCAGCACTCTTGTGCGCTGCCCTTTACTCCCTCATCCTCCACTCACTCAACCTGTGTGATGGCATCACTTTCGGTGACAACATTGTGCTGCACACAAACTTTGCATGTGCCCAATGACGTTGAAAGAGGGAGCTTTCAGGGGGGGGGGTGCGCATAGGGGTCTGCCTTGAGTGGCAGAACCCCCAGGGCTGAGGCTGCCATCCGTAGATAAATTCCGAGGATCTATCTTGCCTCAAACTAAGTAATCGATTAATTCCAAAGGTCTTTTGAAACAGGTTGCATTTTAAAGTAATGCCTGGTAAGCAAAAATTATCTTTCTTCCCAGTGGGCACCTAATCCAGTTTACATTGTTTCCCTCCCTTCCATTTTATCTTCAAGACGACGAAGAAGAAGACTGCAGATTTATACCCCGCCCTTCTCTCTGAATCAAAGACTCAGAGCGGCTTACAATCTCCTATACCTTCTCCCCCCACAACAGACACCCTGTGAAGTGGGGGCAGATTTATACCCCACCCTTCTCTCTGAATCAGAGACTCAGAGCAGTTTACAATCTCCTATATCTTCTCTCTCCACAACAGACACCCTGTGAGGTGGGTGGGGCTGAGACGACTCCCACAGCAGCTGCCCTTTCAAGGACAACCTCTGCCAGAGCTATGGCTGACGCAAGGCCATTCCAGCAGGTGCAAGTGGAGGAGTGGGGAATCAAACCCGGTTCTCCCAGATAAGAGTCCGCGCACTTAACCACTACACCAAATTGGCTCTCACAACAATCACATGCAGTAGGATGGGCTGGACATGTGTGACAAGCCCCGGGTCACTCAGCAAGCTTCCATGGCAGAAAGGGAATTCTGCCCTATAACCACACCACCACATTGGCTCTCATATGGCTTCATGAATTAACCAAAAGGGGAAAAAAAACAGTATAGAACACCATCCTGATGAAGACTGTCACGGGCTGGGGCCGGGTCAGGCAAAGTCCAGGGGCAGTCCAAGGTCTGTAGCTGGCGAGCAAAGAGGGTCCAAGGCGCCAAAACCGAATCACAGTCCAGGTATTGCAGGTCAGAGGTTCAGAAGCCGAAGTCAGGGGGTCCAGAAGCCAAAGTCAAAAGCCGGAGTGGATGCTAGAACATCAGGTAAGTGACTAGTTGCTTCCACAAAGCCTCCTCCCAAAGCCCACAGCTATATAGCCCTCTGCTGTCTGTTGCCCATTTGGGCTAATTGCTGGCTCAGAGAGGCAGCCAGGATCCTGCTGAGACTCAAGCACCCTCACTCCTAGAAGGGCCAGAATCCTTTCAAAACTCAGGGCTCAGGGAGCGTCTTGCTCGTGAGCGTGCCGCCCTCCTCCGATCCCTGAGGTCCTCACGAAGGCGGTCACGCACACGAGCCACCCGAGAGGGCAAGGCAGGGGGGCTTGGATCTTCTCCAGCAGGAGGCAGGGGCACTGGTGCAGGTGGCAGGGGCACAGTTTCTTCTGCAGGCTCAGCTTCTTCTGCAGGGTCCCCAGTACCCATGACAAAGACTAACAAATGTAATCCTAAACAGGGTTGTATACCCTTCAAAGTTCACCATTTATGTTTAGGACTATTCTGCAGCTGAGCTCCTAAAAGGATGGAATGCTGTTAGCCACTGAGTACTAGTTAAACAGACAAAAGATAGCCTGTCTGAGCTCCTAGGAGCTTAGAGAATCTTGGAGGGAGAGATTTTGAGGGTGGCGTGGGGGGTTTTCAGATCACTCCTTATCGCAGTTCTTCATGGGCCGTGAACTTGTCTAGTTCTGCTGCCATATAGGTTTGGGGAAGTCCTAGGGTTTTCAGGGCTACACACTAAGCATCCTGGACTGCGACCCTTTTTGGAGTCTCTGGACTTGGTACTGCAAGGGAACCACAAAAAAAGCAGCAGAGCCGAGGCTAGACGTGTCCACAGATTTAAAGTTACATAGAAGAAGTAGTAAAATCTCAAATGGTCAAATGGGCAATCAATGTGAATAGAGAAATACAAATGGATACATGGGAGCACCTTTGGAAGAACTCGAAGATCTCAACTCGTCAGAGTATTAAGGAGAATTGTTTTAAGATGATGTATAGGTGGTATCTGACTCCGAAAAAGCTGGCTAGGATGAGCAAAAAGATGTCGGGTAGATGTTGGAAATGTAGAAAACACGAAGGTTCTTTCTTTCACATGTGGTGGACTTGTGAAAAAGCGAAAGAGTTTTGGAAGATGATACAACAAGAAATCTCCAAAATTTTGGGTTACGACTTCAAGAAAACTGCAGAGACTTTTTTGCTTGGATTACAATTAGAAAAACTTCCAAAGGAAGACAGGACTTTAATTTGGTACTTGCTCTCAGCTGCTAGGACATTGTATGCGCAGCTGTGGAAACAAGGAAAAATACCAGAGAAATGGGATTGGATTGTGAAAGTCTTATCGTGGAGTGAGATGGACAAATTAACTAAAACTTTAAGAGACTATGACTTAGATATATTCAAAAAGGAGTGGAAGAAATTTAAAGGATATATGGAGAAAGAGTGGAACGTAAAAAGACATTGGACAATTTTTTAGTATTAATTAAAAGCATTAAATTTTGATAGATTAGTGGTACCTTTAGAATTGAATTTAAATTTATAACTTCAGGGAAGTCAATATTGGAGGGAGGGGAGGTGAAGTATCATATGGGTTAGTATAGGGGAAAAAAAGATAATTAAATATTGTAACCATATGTTATTAATAAATTGTTAAAACCAACAGATTTAAAGTTACATGGAGTCAGCAATTTGTTCTAAGACTAATGAACCACTTTTTATTAAAGGAAATACATTCAGGAGAGTGCAGGTAAGAGACAGAGATAGGTTACCTATTCTTGCTAACTAGGTGGTGTTGGATGCTGGCCACATGCCCAGCCTCCATGGTGAAAGACGGGAGATCATGCACCTTTTTTTGTGTGTGCATGTGAGAAAGGCAAAATGTGACAGCAGAAACAGAGGAAATTGCCCAGAGTAGCACCCTACTTCAAAGAAAAGGATCAGATAGCAATGAAGAAAGGATGCTCTGTGTGTCCTGACCTCTCTATCTGGCTAAACTCTTTGATGCCATCTCTCAAGTCTGAGACAAGAGACAGCACAAGTCCTCCACTTCCAACAACTTTTTCATGCTCTGTTGAACCCCGTTATTGACAGTGAGACTAAAAATGGATATGCAAGAATTATGCTCCCCGCAGTCCAGGATCCTCTCTCAGCTTGAAACAGGCACAACCAGAGACCCCTCAAGCAATCTCTCCCTTTCAGCCATTACATTAGGGTTGCCAACTTCCTAGAGTTCTCCTAAAATTAAGACTTCAGAGATTGGTTCCTTTTAGAGACTAGACTGTCTAGGACAGGGGTGTCAAACATGTGGCCTGGGGGCCGAATCAGGCCCCCTGAGGGCTCCTATCAGGCCCCTGAGAAACTGGCTGTCATCTGCTTCCTTCTCCCTCTCTCTTGCATCACAGCTTGCTTTGCAAGGCTTGCTTAATTGCACAGCAGCTACAGAGCAAAGTCTCTATTTTCTCCTTGGAGAAGAAGGGGGAGAGGAAGAGCTTGCTTTGCCAGGCTCTCTCAATCACACAGCAGAACTACTGAGCCGACTGCCTTCCTTCTATTGACTGAGGCTCCTTCCCTTCCTGGTCCCCTGGGGAAGGAAGTAAAAGAGCCAGAGCTTCCTTTGCCCAGTTCCCTGGATCCTATGGGAGAAATACAAAGAAAGCACCTTTAAGACCAACAAGTGCTAGTGTTTTAAGTATATTTTATATTTTTTTAAAAAATGTTTTAAATTGTGATTGTCTGTGTCCTTTATAAAGTTTATATCTCTGCTACCTAATCTTAAATAGGTACACACATAACAAATGAGTTTGACACCCCTGGTCTAGGACATCATATCCCACCGAGTGTCCTCTTCAAGCCGTGCCTCTAATTTCTCAAGCCACAGCTGTAACATATGAACATATGAAGCTGCCTTATACTGAATGAGACCCTCTTTGGTCCATCAAAGTCAGTCTTGTCTTCTCAGACTGGCAGCGGCTCTCCAGGGTCTCAGCTGAGGTTTTTCACACCTATTTGCCTGGACCCTTTTAGTTCGAGATGCCAGGGATTGAACCTGGAACTTTCTGCTCACCAAGCAGATGCTCTACCACTGAGCCACCATCCCGCCCCAAACATATGAACATCTGAAGCTGCCTTTTACTGAATCAGACCCTTGATCCATCAAAGTCAGTATTGTCTCCTCAGACTGGCAGCGGTTCTCCAGGGACTGAAGCTGAGGTTTTTCACACCTATTTGCCTGGACCCTTTTTTGGAGATGCCGAGGATTGAACCTGGGACCTTCTGCTTACCAAGCAGATGCTCTACCATTGAGCCACCGTCCCTCTCCTGCTCTCCAGGGTCTCAAGCTGAGGTTTTTCACACCTATTTGCCTGGACCCTTTTTTGGAGATGCTGGGGATTGAACCTGGGACCTTCTGCTTCCCAAGCAGATGCTCTACCATTGAGCAACCGTCCCTCTCCTGCTCTCCAGGGTCTCAAGCTGAGGTTTTTCACACCTATTTGCCTGGACCCTTTTTTGGAGATGCTGGGGATTGAACCTGGGACCTTCTGCTTCCCAAGCAGATGCTCTACCACTGAGCCACCGTCCCTCCCCTTGTGGAAACCCTACACAACAACATACTGGCTCATTGATGACCCTCTCTCCCTCTCAAAACTCTTGTAGGCACCATATTCTGACATAACTTAAAAACACATCTGTTCCAGGGGGCCTTTGAAACAAACGGGTTGCAAGCTGGTTTCTTGGCAATCTGCAATAGGGTTGTATTCCAGCCACTGTTCTACTCACATGGTTGATATCATTGTGTTTATGGCTGTTTCGATGGTATGTTCTAGATTCAAGCTTCTTGATTTGTGGCCACTATGCTAATCAGGTCTGAATAAAATGGACCAGCTCCTTGGCCCAGTGTGTATACACAACTGCTTGTGTATAATCCTACCCAGTGTAGGATTCTCTGCCTTCATTAGAGCCTAAGAAAAGAGACATAGCTTTTGTGTTTTTTCATACCCATTGTGCCTCAGTTCTTTATACTTAGTGAAGCATCCTGGAAGTTGTTTGCCATCTTCTGGGCATGGAACAAGAAGAAGAAGAAGAAGAAGAAGATATTGGATTTCTATCCCGCCCTCCACTCCGAAGAGTCTCAGAGTGGCTCACAATCTCCTTTACCTTCCTCCCCCACAGCAGACACCCTGTGAGGTGGGTGGGGCTGGAGAGGGCTCTCCCAGCAGCTGCCCTTTCAAGGACAACCTCTGCCAGAGCTATGGCTGACCCAAGGCCATGCTAGCAGGTGCAAGTGGAGGAGTGGGGAATCAAACCCGGTTCTCCCAGATAAGAGTCCGCACACTTAACCACTACACCAAACTGGCTCTCCTGTTGGACACTGGGTGTGTGTGTAAGGAGGTATTTGTGAATTTCCTGCACTGTGCAGGGGGTTGGACTAATGACCCTGGAGGTCCCTTCCAACTCTATGATTCTATGAAGTAGGAATAGTACCTTTTTATTTTGCTCATCTGTTGAACACTGCTTTAGTCATGTATGGATTTTTTTTTACATGCAGAAAATTGTGCAAAAACCATACCTCCTTCCCCAACTCCATGTACACATGCTGGGGAGTTTATCTTCACTCGTCACATAATGTGAAATTTGCACATACAGGCGTGCCATTAGGAGTTTTCACAGCGGTTTGTGAAAAAGTGTCAGGACACAGACAACTCCTATGCAACATCAGGACCATGCACTTAAGCATAAAGGTAGGCAGCGATTTGATCTTGGGCAGGGTCTGGGTGTTTAAGGTTTGGCTGTGCACTGCAGGCTCATAGCCTCACCCTCAACCCAAGTGAGTATTCTCAGCAGAGCTGTCTCTTTAAGTAGACTTGCTACGACTTGACAAAGATGAGCAGAAAGAAAATGGATTTGGGCAGCTGTTCCTCTGCAAAGCAACATCTTCTGGCTTGGCTCAGAGTCCCTAAGCCTCTCTCTCATATCACTGGAACATTCTTTTAAAAATCCCACCAACATTTTTTGAAACATAAGCGGTCATTATTAACCAGCGTTAAGATCTGAAAGGAAACCTTAACAAATGACTGCAAAACCTGGAAATGCATGCCCCAATATATTACCATTAGTCCATCACCCAATATGCTTCATTAAAACACACAAACGCACACACAACCCTGGATAGATGATCTTGAATCTGTGGGTACAGAGCTAAAGCAAGATGAATGATTGAATGTATGCCGAATGGGACAAGGCGTGACCCATTGCCGTGCGCAGATCACAAAAGGTGAAAATGGTGCAGAATTTCTGAATTTTGCTCTAGAGCACACGGAAGAACAGTAAAAATGGCACGGATAAAAAGGAAGAGGGATCTCAGTTGTCGTGGGTCCCTCAGAATGGATGAGACAGTAAAGCTAAAAAAAGGGTGTTGGAGTAAGATCGGAAGGCACGGGAAGCCCCACAGAAGGCACGGGAAGCCCCACAGAGAGGACAGGACAATGGGAACTGGAAGGATCTGCACAGATGTGGGACTTTTATCATGTCAGAGAAGGGCAAGAAAAGTGAGTGGGTGTACTGGCACACCTGAGCTCATATCTCTGCACGAAAGAATAAAAAGTGGATTGAAGAAAGGGTCGCAGCGCGCACAGTAGGGAAAGAAATCTTTCTTTATGGGAGAACTGCTTCAGCATGCTTAGAGATGCTGCTATAGGAGTGTCTCTCTGGAGGTATGTAGCAGCCCCAGCCTTATACAAAAGAAATCTATAGCCAGAGTGCCTCAATGGCCCATTTGTCACTTAGTGCCAGCTCTGACTCCACTGAAGTACCAACACGCATTTCCCCTCTCCCTCCAACCCCTCCCCCCAATTCCCCATTTGTCTTTGAAACAATAGGATGTTCATTAAGGACAGTGTATAGCCATTTCTCCCAACCCCTTCCTTTTGCTCTCGCTCTCCCGTCTCTCCCCCCCCCCCCCCGCCCATACCCGCTGCATGATAATTACCTTAATGTTTGAACTGCGGAACACTCCAAGCTGTTTCTTCTTGGTGGAGAGGGAGCAGGAGAGAGAGAGAAAGAAAGAGAGAGAGAGAGAGAAGAAGGGAGGGAGGAGACAGCGGCTCACAGACAAATAAAACCCAAGTGAGAGAATGATCTTTGCAGCGAGCTTATGGGTGACACCCAGGGTGTCGATGTCGCCTTTCCAACCAGAATGAGGCCGCTACGGTTGTCATCCCCCACACGTGTGTATAGTTTTAACCCTTGTGTTGACAAGGCTCTGAAAGCATCTTTTACCAGCTTGTGCCAGGGTAGGCTGAAGTGACTCCTGAGGTCCTGGAAAGGGGAAAACCCCCAAGATGCTGTGGGCATTTTGGTCGGCGTGCAAGCCATAGTTGATCCATAGCCTAGGGTTATTATAGCATGCATAAGTACGCTCTTCAGGCTAGCAGGACTTTTGGGACATCCAGTGTACCCATTGCCTGACAAAGGGGTTGTGTTAAACTTTGAGTGATGTGTGGAAGGTTATTCATCCCATCTCTCAAAGCAGGCATGGAAGGTGGAAACAATGCAACAAAGAGCAGTGAAGTTAGAGTGACTGGTGCTATAAACTGTTTTCGACACCCATTGGACAGGAAAGCAAAGTTTAAATACCTAAATAAAAGTATAACATGAAACGGGCTGGTGCACATCAAAGGTACAAATCTATTTCGTAAAAATTTAGTCGGGTTATAAGTCCATTTCGATGGTATATACAAAGGGAATGACAGCAAATGAACATTTTAAAATGCACACTGGGTTGGATGGACATATGAAGCTGCCTTATACTGAATCAGACCCTTGGTCCATCAAAGTCAATGTTGTCTATTCAGACTGGCAGACTGGCAGCGGCTCTCCAAGGTCTCAAGCTGAGGTTTTTTACACCTATTTGCCTGGACCCTTTTTTTTGGAGATGCCAGGGATTGAACCTGGGACCTTCTGCTGCCCAAGCAGATGCTCTACCACTGAGCCACCGTCCCTCCCCAAACATATGAACATATGAAGCTGCCTTCTACTGAATCAGACCTTTGGTCCATCAAAGTCAGTATTGTCTACTCAGACTGGCAGCGGCTCTCCAGGGTCTCAAGCTGAGGTTTTTCACACCTATTTGCCTGGACCCTTTTTTGGGAGATGCCAGGGATTGAACCTGGGACCTTATGCTTACCAAGCAGATGCTCTATCACTGAGCCACCGTCCCTCCCCTATAGTGCAAAATTTTTGCTTGCACTGGGTACAAGCTAAACATGCATTAGAACCCTTGCACAAGTGGAAACAGAAGATGACCACGACAGCCGCTTACTGTATCTTCACTTGTGATTCCACCTACAGAAGATCCTGTGTCACCAATGACTGGGCAATGTAACATATAAGGAGGAAAGTACTAGGTGTTGCATACGGTCTTGCACAAGCGGAGCCATACTAAGTCTGGATCCAGCAATGCACTTATGCTGCTTGTGCATTGCTGGATCCAAGTCATTTTTTTCCTTGCAATATACTTTGGGAAACAGAGAAAAGCTGGCTTTGCTGCCGGTCCTGCCACTGTCCTACAAAATGGAGCGAAAACCAGTGTGGTCTAGTAGTTGGAGCATCAGAATAAAACGTGGGGAGCCCAGATTCAAATCCCCACTTTGACCTGGAAGCTTGACGGGTGCCCTTGGGGCAGTCACAGCCCGTCAACCTAACTTACCCCGCAGGCTTGTTATGAAGATAAAATGGAAGAGCGGAGAATAATGTAAGCTGCTTTAAATAAATAAATGAACGGTGTCCCTGCGCAGGTGATGAACCAGGGAAACCTTTATTGGGTTTAACGGCAAAGCAGCTGTCAAATTGGAAATGCCCTCAAAACCTCTGGGTAATCATCCACAAGCTCTCCATGCTCTGGAGTCCCCAAAAACAAAACGAAAACAAAACCCCGTGCATAGCTATGTTTGCTGAGCACACCCAAAATATGTGTTGCCATGACAACTGGATTAATGAGCACTGACGCAAGGGAGAGGTTCAACGACAGACCTTCAGGATAGAGGAAACATCTCAAGTATCAGTCTGAATTTATCTGCCAGCAGCAGACTCCCTGCACATCTGCCGGAGTAACTATTTGGATCTCGTGCTGCTCCTCCAAAAAATTGAGGT
Organism: Heteronotia binoei; assembly: GCF_032191835.1. NCBI lineage: Eukaryota > Metazoa > Chordata > Lepidosauria > Squamata > Gekkonidae > Heteronotia > Heteronotia binoei. The sequence continues at coordinate 5,924,170 of NC_083239.1, read as the reverse complement.
GAACCTTTCTTTTTTTCCCTTGTGCCTGCAGCAAGGCAGGACATAGCCACTGAATAACTCTTGTGCAACATAGGGAAGGGGGTATTTTCCCTGGCAGAATTTCAGATTTGTAGTTGCTTGAGAATATGAATATATATGAACATATGAAGCTGCCTTATACTGAATCAGACCTTCGGTCCATCAAAGTCAGTCTTGTCTTCTCAGACTGGCAGCGGCTCTCCAGGGTCTCAAGCTGAGGTTTTTCACAGCTATTTGCCTGGACCCTTTTTAGTTGGAGATGCCGGGGATTGAACCTGGGACCTTCTGCTTCCCAAGCAGATGTTCTACCACTGAGCCACAGCCCCATTCATGACTCTCCAGGGTCTCAAGCTGAGGTTTTCCACACCTATTTGCCTGGACCCTTTTTTGGAGATGCCGGGGATTGAACCTGGGACCTTCTGCTTCCCAAGCAGATGCTCTACCACTGAGCCACAGCCCCATTCATGGCTCTCCAGGGTCTCAAGCTGAGGTTTTTCACACCTATTTGCCTGGACCCTTTTTTGGAGATGCCGGGGATTGAACCTGGGACCTTCTGCTTCCCAAGCAGATGCTCTGCCACTGAGCCACAGTCCCTCCCCCTGAATTCCAGACTAGGGCTACACACAGATGTCCAAACTGCAGCGTGCAGAACAAACACTGATCAGTGCACCAGACGTAAGTAACAAATGCCAAACTGCGGCCACACCTTGTTGCATATTGTGCTAGAGCGGTGCTACTTACTCCATCGATCATGGAGAGCCTTATTCACTCTGGCCATCAACCAAATGAGTCATATGACTGCCATGTCATGCCACCAAAGGTACAGTACAATAATATAGCTAGGGATGGGCATGAACCAAACCACAAATCATGATTCAGGCTAAAAAATGGTTGATTCATGGTTTGTTTCAAACTGGTCCATCTGATCCTGCTGCACCCAAACATGAAAGCAAACCCGCCTTTTTTTCTTGGCATGTCATTTGGTTCCAAACATGGTTCCATCATTTTTCCAGACAGCCTGGCATGATTCCCCAGCCCTCTGCGCTTCTGGTCAGTTTCCAATGAAACTGACTAGAAGCCACAGCTCTGCTTTCCCCAGCCCCCTCTGCACTTCTGATCAGTTTCCAGTAAAACTGACCAAAAGCCAGGGCCCCTGCAGCTTCTAGTCAGTTTCACTGGAAATTGACCAGAAGCACAGGGGGCTGGGGAGAGCTGAGCTGCCACTTCTAGTCACTTTCACTCCCCTCCAAGCTTTCTGGGGGTGAAAAAGCTGCACAGCAGCTTACCTTTCTTTCCCCAGCTTGAAATACTCCTAAGAGAGTATTTTTCCTAGTATTTCTCCTGCTTTGTGTGTGTGTGTGTGTGGGGGGGGGGGGGTTATAGTTCAGCTCCCTGATAGTCAATTTGCACCAAACTTGGAGAGCAGGTGGAGGAGAGTCCACTGAAGAGTTTGCTGCAAGTTTAGCATCTCTAGCCCACTCAGGGGCCGTTCTATGCCTTCCCAAACCAAAGGAACCAACAAACCATGAATTGTTCAGGAAATTGGGGGGAGGGGAAAGGCTTTCCTACCTGCATTCTGCTCTCTCCTCAGCATGAAGTAAGTGAGTGCAGTTGGCAGGTTACCCAAAGGAGAAATAGTTGGCTGCAGAGGAAGGGAAATAAAATCACCACCATTCCACCGTGGCTTGTTTGCTCTTTTCCTGAGTGGCTGCCTTGGTGGTCATTACTTCCTTGGGGCCAGCTTTCTCTCCTTCTGATAGCTGCCAGTTGCTGCAATAAGAGTATGGAAGCTGGGGAGAAAAGGGAGGGTTGTTGGATAGCCCTTCTTTTTCTGTCTCTGCCCCAAATCTTGGGAGGCTTGCTTCTTATCCACCTTCCAGTCCCTGCGGTGTTTCAAGGAGGCCAACTATGCAGTGATCTTGCTCACTTTCCTGAAACATGGTGTGAGTAACATATCGGGGAACGGTGCTAAAAACAGCTGCAAGTGCCATGTTGAAGAACCACAAGTGGCATCCAAGCCACTGAGTATCGATATGCCACAGCAATCACTTGTAAATGGATTGTCCTGTGCTGAGCCAATCCAGTTGCAAATGATGTGCGGCTACAGCACCGGTTGTAGATAAACCTCCATTTGTCTGTTTCTTGCTTTCTGTTAATCTCTCAGGAAAGAGGGTATCATCCTTATATTGCTCTGTCTGCAGCTAGATAGCCATAAGAGGTAGTGCTACTCAATAAGTCATGATTTGTGACTGCAGTGGTTGCAGTGGTTCTGCCGGGGGTCTAGCCGCGGGTGGTTGCGGGGCTCTCCTTGGGTCGGTCGTTCCCAGGACTTGGTCGATTTGCCTGTTGGACTCTCCGGCCATCATGGTGGTCATCGCCTGCATCTCATCCCTCAATCCCTTGACGACCTCTTCGACCTCCTTTTGGATCATCGCTCGGAATTCACGAGCCATCTCGTCTTCCTCCCCTCTCGGGCCTGGTGCTTCGGGGTTCCCAAGTCCTGCGCCCAGAGGGGGGTCGGCTTCCACACCGGTCACTACTGCGGCCGCTGAGCCTTCTTCCTCTCCGGGTCCAGGGTTCTCACCCCCTTCCTTGGCCATCTTTACCATTTTTAAAAGTAGCTGTTGAAAAAACAAGGCGGCTCAAGGGGAACCTTGACTGAAATGGCAAGTGGCATGCAAATATCACTTCTAGTCATTTTAAAAACAAGTAACTTGGAAATCTGTCACCGCACTGTGCTTATTCTATGTTCTGGCATGGCACATATCTGAAGAAAGAAGCATTCCTATCTGTGATAACAAAGCTGCAAAAATACTCGAGACCCCAGGACTTCATAGAGATATCGGCTTCCTATCTCAGTAGGCATAGTAATAACTAAGTTGTTTAGTCCTCAGCTTTTCACAGAAAACAGATTATGTTGGTCTTCAAGGTGCCACTGCAGTCAAACAGTTCTCAGGCATGTTATTAACTGGATAAGTATCTGTTCTGAATCCAAAACTGCAGCTTTTTTTTTTTTTTTGCTCTTGTTTGATATGTTTATCCACTTCTAGCTGCAATTACCACTCTATCATTTTGGCATCTAGATTCTAATGGTGCTTCCTGGCAACATATCTCTCCTCCCACATATGAAATATGAGGGGACACCCTTTTCATTGAATCTCACGGAGCTCTGGTGTTGCTTATACCACTAGCATTGTCCTTTGCTTGTCTTGAGGTGCCACTGGTACAATTCTAAATGACATTCTCTCACATTTCGGTGTTCAGGTTTGTAGTTGTATGCTGCTATATTCTTCCCTTGCTCCATTTTTAGTTATACTCGCTGTTAAATAAAATTAAAGAATATGGAGTGTTGGCAGGCTTCCATATAAATAAAGAAAAACCGAAAATTTTAAGTAAGAATCTGTCATTGAGCAAACAGAAAGAATTACAGAGTATAACTGGATGTGAAGTTACCTCGAAGGTAAAATATTTAGATGTAGAGATTATGATGAGAAACATTGATTTGTATAAAAACAACTATGAAAAGCTTTGGCGTAAAATTGAAGAAGCTATGTTAAAGTGGAATAAACTGAATATGTCTATGCTGGGTAGGATCTCTGCAATTAAAATGAATGTTCTACCAAGAATTACATTTCTTTTTCAAACAATTCCAATAGTGAAAGATAATAAACAATTTAAGCATTGGCAAAAAAAGATCTCAGAATTCGTATGGGCAGGTAAAAAGCCAAGAATTAAAATGCAAATTCTGATGGATGCAAAAGAAAGGGGTGGCTTCCAGTTGCCTGATTTTAAGTTACATCATGATGCAGTTTGTTTGGTATGGATTAAAGACTGGATAACTTTGCTTAACAGGAAATTATTGGCATTAGAAAGCCATGGGAATGTTTTTGGTTGGCATGCATATATGTATTATGGGAAGGAGAAGATGAATGGATTTTTCTCACATCATTACATAAGAAGAAACTTGTTGAATACTTGGAAAAAATATACCAAATATGTTGATGAGAGAAAGCCGTTATGGATTGTGCCAACTGAAGTAATAAAGTTGTCTTCAGATCTATATGAAGGAAAATGGCTATCATATAAACAACTGCTAAAAATACAGGGAGGCAACGTGGAACTAAAACCGGTGGAAGAATTGCAGGACAAACTTAATTGGTACCAACTGCAACAAATTAAAAGCTTGGTGGAGCAAGATATTAGAAATATAGGAATAAGACAAGAGCAAACAGAATTGGAAAAAGTGCTGTTGGGCGAGAATGAAAAACTGATTTCAAAGGTTTATAAGTTACTATTAAAATGGTCTACAGAAGACGAAGTAGTGAAAACTCAAATGATAAAATGGGCAATAAACATGAACAAAGAAATACAAATGGAGACATGGGAACACCTATGGAAGAACTCTATGAAAATATCGACGTGTTACAATATAAAAGAGAACTGTTTCAAAATGTTGTATAGATGGTATATGACACCTAAGAAATTAGCGAAAATGAATAATCAAATATCAGATAGGTGTTGGAAGTGTAAAAAACATGAAGGTTCTTTCTACCATATGTGATGGACTTGTGATAAAGTGAAATATTTTTGGCAAATGATTCAACAAGAGACCTCTAAAATTTTGTGTTATGACATTAAGAGAGCACCAGATATCTTTCTGGTGGGATTAAAATTAAAAGTTTTCTGAAACAAGATAGGACATTGTTGTGGTACTTGCTTTCAGCTGCAAGGACATTATATGAGCAAACGTGGAAGTAAGATAAAATACCAGAGAAATGGGACTGGATCTTAAAAGTGTTACACTGGAGTGAAATGGATAAACTTACTAGAATCCTAAAAGACTGCAATTCAGAAAAATTTAAGGATGATTGGAAAAAATTTCAAAAATATGTTGAAAAACAATGGAAAGTTAAGAGACATTTAGTGGTTTTTGATAATATCTGAACTTTTACGGGAAAGATAAAGTGGTAAACATGGATTTCTGATCTGATATGTAATTTAGTAGAGGGTTAGATTATGAGAAATATAGAGTTAATGTTAATAATAATCAAATACATAGTCTTGGTGAAGTGAAGATTCTATAAGTGTGAATTTTACCTTTTTTTCTTTTTAATTATTTTAAGCAGCGGCGGAGGTCAAGAAATAGAGGGCTGGGGGGAGGTGGAAATTTTGTAATGTATTGGTTAATATCTGGAAATTTATGTTCGATGAATATTTTACAATATGTTGCAAAGATAATAAAATTGGTTTAAACTAAAAGTACAGCTTGCTGATCCTCCGCAGTCTGTCTTTTCCCAAGCCTTCTTTATGGAACTTTCCCCCAAAGGGGATTCGTTACTCTCCATCTCTGTTGGAGAGACAGTTTGGTGTAGTGGTGAAGTGTGCAGACTCTTATCTGGGAGAACCAGGTTTGATTCCCCACTCCTCCACTTGCACCTGCTGGCATGGCCTTGGGTCAGCCGTAGCTCTGGCAGAGGTTGTCCTTGAAAGGGCAGCTGCTGTGAGAGTCCTCTCCAGCCCCACCCACCTCACAGGGTGTCTGTTGTGGGGGAGGGAGGGAAAGAAGATTGTGAGCCAGTCTGAGACTCTTCGGAGTGGAGGGCGGGATATAAATCCAATATCTTCATCTACCTCACAGGGTGTCTGTTGTGGGGGAGGAAGGGAAAGGAGATTGTGAGCCGCTCTGAGGCTCTTTGGAGTGGAGGGTGGGATATAAATCCAATATCTTCATCTACCTCACAGGGTGTCTGTTGTGGAGGAGGAAGGTAAAGGAGATTGTGAGCCGCTCTGAGGCTCTTTGGACTGGAGGGCGGGATATAAATCCAATATCTTCATCTACCTCACAGGGTGTCTGTTGTGGGGGAGGAAGGGAAAGGAGATTGTGAGCCGCTCTGAGACTCTTTGGAGTGGAGGGCGGGATATAAATCCAATATCTTCATCTACCTCACAGGGTGTCTGTTGTGGAGGAGGAAGGTAAAGGAGATTGTGAGCCGCTCTGAGGCTCTTTGGAGTGGAGGGCGGGATATAAATCCAATATCTTCATCTACCTCACAGGGTGTCTGTTGTGGGGGAGGAAGGGAAAGGAGATTGTGAGCCACTCTGAGACTCTTTGGAGTGGAGGGCGGGATATAAATTCAATATCTTCATCTACCTCACAGGGTGTCTGTTGTGGCGGAGGAAGGGAAAGGAGATTGTGAGCCGCTCTGAGGCTCTTTGGAGTGGAGGGTGGGATATAAATCCAATATCTTCATCTACCTCACAGGGTGTCTGTTGTGGAGGAGGAAGGTAAAGGAGATTGTGAGCCGCTCTGAGGCTCTTTGGAGTGGAGGGCAGGATATAAATCCAATATCTTCATCTACCTCACAGCGTGTCTGTTGCGGGGGAGGAAGGGAAAGGAGATTGTGAGCTGCTCTGAGACTCTTCGGAGTGGAGGGTGGGATATAAATCCAATATCTTCATCTACCTCACAGGGTGTCTGTTGTGGGGGAGGAAGGGAAAGGAGATTGTGAGCCGCTCTGAGACTCTTCGGAGTGGAGGGCGGGATATAAATCCAATATCTTCTTCTTCTTGAGTTCTTGAGATTAGAACCACACTTTCCTAAAGATTTGAGCAACACCAGGGTTAGCATCCCACACATGACCAAATCCTCTAAATCAGCGGCTTCAGTCTCTGATCCCTCCACTGCCTGTTTTTTTTAAAAAAGGTTATAACACTACATGACCTGCCTTGGCATTCCTCCCCACTTCCCTCTTTTTTTTTCACAACTTACCTGTGCATCTGTTTCCGCTTCCTGGTTCTTCAAGCTCTCCTCTTCCATGTTTTCAGGTATAGATTCTAGAGGGGTCTTCTTGGGGTCAGTGTTCTCCGCTTCTTTCTCATCACCATTGCCTGTTCTTGAATGTTTGTGGGGCTTAATGCCTACGGGTCCCTCCATGTTAGAAAATTTCTCCATGGTGCTATGGAGCCGTCAGAACAGTGCCCGACTTTCCCATTTTTAAAGAGAATCCTGTGCTGACCACCCCACCCCCTCACCCGTTGGTGCGTTTGAACAACAACAACTCTCCTATTGGTGGTGGGTTGCAGAGCTGAATTCACAGAGAGGCCTATCTCGGGGGTTGCGGTATCACTAGTGACGAGTGTATTACAGCTTGGCACATCAAAAACACTATTATGTTCTAGAATACAGGTACCACCATAAACAAAGGAAATAAAATCTTCTGACATAAATCAATTAACAAATGTAATTGGGGGAAAATGTCAATCCCCAATCAGTGCATTTGCCCCCCATAACTGTGATGCCCCAGGAAAAGATGCATCTGAATGCCAAACCTACGGTCTCCTCAGAAACTAATTATGCAGCTGATGCCTCTGATAAATACTGCAAAAAGTAGCAAAATCTAATCTTTCAACCAAACCGAGTTTGCTTAACTATTTGAAGCTACAGAGGAAGAATTCCAGGCTGGGGGAACAGTCATCTAGTCAACAATCATCTTTGTGAAATTCTCACTTTTAATCTTAAGTTTTATTTCAGCTCTACAGTTAATGACAATTGTACCTTATAATAATGCTGAGAATCTGCTTGTTAAAACGTAAAGTTTTAATATAATTATCTCTCCCTATCTCTCTATTCTCTGTTTTTCTTTCTGTATTCTTATTATTCTTTTTTTAAAATACACATTATTGTCATTTTAAGCAATAATTTTGATATATAATGATACAGTTCAAAACTACACAAAGTGCCTCGGGCCGGTTTAGGGTACACGTGTGTCTAGAAGAATACCCATTCTAGATATCAAATCAGACTGATAGATATAAACTGAAGAGACCGTTGTTCAGCCCCGTATTCATTTTCTGAAATTCCCACTAACTTCGATATACATTATTTAAATTTATTCTTTGGCCAAATGCTAGGAAATGGATTCCCCTACATGGAGAAGGGTGGGGGGACGGACCGCTTTGTATTTGCTCCATGAACATCCGTGGCATGTTGTGACGGTAACTACTGTATGGTTAAGTTGATGTTATAATTTTCCTTAGATCTGCATAGCCGGTAGACGCCGTTGTCATCTCCTCCCTTATCTTGTGCTCTAGTTTAATAACTTGTAGCAGATAATGATTTCCCAATTAAAAGAGCAGACCATGTTTCAAACAGATTGCCTGCACAACAGGGCCTTCGCTCGGGGAGGGACGGTGGCTCAGTGGTAGAGCATCTGCTTGGAAAGCAGAAGGTCCCAGGTTTGATCCCTGGCATCTCCAAAAAAGGGTCCAGGCAAATAGGTGTGAAAAACCTCAGCTTGAGACCCTGGAGAGCCGCTGCCAGGCTGAGAAGACAATACTGACTTTGATGGGCCAAAGGTCTGATTCAGTAGAAGGCAGCTTCATATGTTCACATGTTCTTGCTTTCTGCACATCTAAATTTTTTTCCCCTCTTTATATTTTTATTACTTTTTTGAAGCAAACAAGTTAATATCAACATTGATGTGCCTATACAATGAATTAAACTTGTGATAAGTTAAGAAACGTGCGCCAACCCTCACATACATATCATAGAAATCATGGCTGGGTTTTAATCTATATAGTTGTGACCAGACACACTGATCATTTTTCATTTCAAGGGGAGAAGTCAACATTAATACAAAATTAAAAATTGAAGCAATAATACCATTTATAATATGCAGGTAGCCACAATAATTTGCAATGTTATAAGCAAATATTGCTAAGGTAATGTTATGAATGTCTAACTGCTTAATGTGGACTATACATTGTGTAAAAATAAAATTTCTTTGTTGGGTGATTTGTATTGTGGCTGGCACCCATAGTTCTGTGCCTATCAGATCACTGCTATTAAATTTCTCTTTTGATAAATTATGCATTTAAAATCAAAGGCGTTGGCGGCCCAAAGAACTAAAAATTTAAAAAAATGTTAATTGCATGGAAATGTGAGAGAAACTAATTGCTTAAAAACATGTAACAAACAGACACAGCTCTGCACAGCTTTTGCACATGCACAAATGCTGTGCATTAGGGATGCCAGCCTCCGGGTGGAAATCTCCTAGAACTACAACACATCTGTTTTTGAAAAACTCTCCCAAGTTCTTTCTGTTTATTTATCTTTGTCCGACCTTATCAGGTCTAAGCAGAGCATGTAATTTTAGAAGAATGTGTATAAGAACGTCCAGGAATTGTTAAGATTCATGTTGATGGGATTCTAACACCGGGAGTGACCAGCAACATTTGAAATATATTGTACAACAACATTTCTTTAGCATTCTGGCACCTGCACTCCCCACCCTGTAAAACCATTGACCTAGGACTCCTGACCTTTTAGGACTGTTTGCGGGTCAAATGCTGTTTGTCTGACAAACAGCAAAATATAAAATCGATCAAATTAGAAGGCAGTTATCAAACATCATGAAGCTGAAAAGCTCTACCGTGTTTGTTTTTTTAAAAGCTGTGTTCCAAAGCCCCTTGGAAGAAATCACTTTCCCAGACATGGGCCTGTGAGAACTCTTATTGCAAGGATGTGTTTTTTTGTTTTGGCAACCAAAGTTAGATTCTCCAGTCTGGAGACTGGCAACCCCCCTGAGTGCTTGCAGAGAACAAGAGGCTGTCTTCATAATCGTCTGAGAACAGGCCACTGAAGATGCTAGAAAAATAGGATTTAATGTTGGATAAGCGTGAATAAGAAACTATAGGTGTTTGCAATTAATAATTAATGGGGCAGTGTTATTAGAATGGACGGCAGAACTAGTCATGCTTGTCTTGCAACACTTCCCCCCTGTAAAACACACAGAGAGACACTGAAAAACCTTTAACACCCTCAACATAGTTTTTTCCCCAAAGCACAGCTTTTGCACAGATGCCCAGCATTAGGGTTGCCAGCCTCTGGGTGGGGATCTCCTAGAATTACAACGTACCTGTTTTTGAAAAGCTCACCCGTTGCAAACACAAACCAGTGCAAAATAACAACCATTTTTACACACACAACAGCATCCTCTCAACAAATAACTGTAGGGGCTGGCAAACCAAGGATCTAGGATTCATGCAAAACTGTATGGCATTACTGAGTCCCCAGAGAGTTGTATCGACACACAACCTGATGTTAAAGGGACATGTTACTGGTATAAGGTTAACTGTGTTCCGTTTAAATCCATCATTTTATCCATTGGGTATGCCTCCTCTCCAAACTATGTCAGCTTAGAACAGTTGCTTCTCCACAATTCTCTAAATAACGTCTGTGCTGCAAAACATGCCTTCCCCAAACAATATGAATCAGGCTACACCAAAAGCATAGGCTGACCCCTCTTTTTCCCCACATAGAAAACATCTGGCATTCGTTGAATGGGTGGATCAGGAGATGACTAGCCACCCATCAGGGACAGTTGCCTCATTCCCCCATAGGAAACAGACAGTATTCCTTTTGTGTGTGGGGGGGAGGGCAGCTGTCACTTTGGTATGCGGCTTGATGATTATAGGGCACCCCTATCTACTACTGATAACTAATGAATACACCCGGAGGAGGAGTTCTAGAAACAGGGTGCCACCAAGGAGAAAAAGCCCTGTCCTAATTTCTGAAGATGGGAGCATCAGCTGAAGATCTTGTGAGCAGGTTTGCAGCGGAGTGGCAGAGAAGGTCTTGCGGCGGAGCAGCTCCTTTGCCTCCAAGAAATCCCAGAATCGGTTTTCAGTTAAAGGACCTCAGGTGTTGGGAAAGACTCCTCTCTGTCACGGGCTGGAGCCAGGCCAGGCGAAGTCCAGGGGCAGTCCAAGGTCTGTAGCTGGGTAGCAAGGAGGGTCCAAAGCGCCAAAACCAAATCACAGTCCAGGTATCGTAAGTCAGAGGCTCAGAAGCCGAAGTCAGGGGGTCCAGAAGTCAATGCCAGAGTCAGGGGGTCCAGAAGCCGAAGTCAGAAGCCGAAGTGGATGCTAGAACGTAAGTGACTAGTTGCTTCCACAAAGCCTTCTCTCAAAGCCCACAGCTATATAGCCCTCTGCTGTCTGTTGCCCATTTGGGCTAATTGCTGACGCAGAGGGCGGGCAGGATCCTGCTGAGACTCAAGCACCCTCACTCCAAGAAGGGCCAGAATCCTTTCAAAACTCAGGGCTCAGGGAGCGTCTTGCTCGTGAGCGTGCCGCCCTCCTCCGATCCCTGAGGTCCTGGCGAAGGCGATCACGCACATGAGCCACCCGAGAGGGCGAGGCAGGGGGGCTGGGATCTTCTCCAGCAGGAGGCAGGGGCACAACGCCATATACCCCACTTCTCAAAGCAGCCATTTTCTCCAGGAAAATTGACTTCTGTAGTCTGGAGATGAACTGTAATTCCATGGAGTCCTCAGATGACACTGTAGGCTGGCAGCCCTCAAAGCAACATTCACAGAACATTTAAACCTTGGCAGCTGTCATGTACTACAAGGTGCTGGTTATTACCTTTAAAGCCCTATATGTCTACCTTAGGGACCGCTTCTCCCCACATGTTCCCCAGAGAGCACTAAGATCTAGCTCCCAAGGCCTTTTAAGGATCCCTGGACCAAAGGAGGCCAAACTGAAAGTAACAAGAGAGCAGGCCTTCTCCGTAATGGCCCCCCACTGGTGGAATCAATTACCAGAGGAAGTGCGAGCCCTGCGGGACTTTAGTCAGTTCTGCGGGGCTTGCAAAACTACCCTCTTTATGCAAGCATATAAGGAGTCCTGAAAACGATACCTTGCCGTCGAAAAATATCTACTGAATAGCACCTAATTTATGGTAGTCTTAACTTTTATGTAGTTTTAACCTTATGTAACTGTTTTTAAATGTATGTATCAATTGTATTTTAAAATTGTCTTATGTAAATCATGGGAAACCATGTCTTGTTAGCCGCCCTGAGCCTGCTTCGGCGGGGAGGGCGGGATACAAATTAAAGTTTATTATTATTATTATTATTATTATTATTATTATTATTATTATTATTATTATTATTATTATTATTATTATTATTATTACTGAGTGACGAGATGTGTTGAAGGCAACATACTTTATTGGCGAGTACATCACAAGTGGCGAATGGCGGGCCGGGTCCCGATTATATACATGCCCTGGAACAACCCTCCGTTTGGCCAGGTCCAATCGTGGCCGGTTAAACTTCCCGCCACAGATCTTGATTGGTGGGTTTCCACTGGTCGCCTCTGTAGCGTGCGCTGTGCTGTACATAGAGATTTGAATGTAGGACATAACTGCAGCCAGATCTCTGGACTCTGAATAGTATGCAGCAGACAGCGTTTTTTTGGATTCCAACTAAGCTTTTCTCTTTGCGGTTAATTTGCTAGGTTCTGTCTATCCCTTATCTATCCAAATATCTACACAGCGGGTAAGACCAGGTCTGGAGAGCATTCTGCACATAGAGAATCCCTCACCCTGCATGATCCTTGTTATTTGTCATGTATAGCATGTGATGTTTTTGAGCACCATATGGGAGAAGAGTGCGCTGAATTTTCAGCAGAGCACGCACACACACACACTTTTGTTAATTCCAATATAACATACACAGTGCTATAGAGACCTGTAAAGAGAGACGAGAAAACTCACAAAGACAATCAAAAGAGCAAGAATCCACTTTTTAAAAAATTAAGATTCTAAATCAATGCACTATATCCTTATTTTCCACTCACTAAATGACAAATCTCCGTTGGGGCTTGGTGTCCCCCCCTTAACCAAGTTGTGTCTTCTATATTACTTTTTTGAGCATGTTGGTTGTGACCTAAATTGCTTGCGCTGGGATTTTAATTCATCCTCAGCTGCAGTAATCGCTTGAATTTAATATTCTCCTCCCCCTCCCCTCCCCAAGCAAGCAGTTTTACCCTGCAATTTAATCCACAATACCAATTTCCCCTTTGATGGATCCTTTTAATGAGACAGGCACTCCCACTACAAAGCACGCCTTCCTCCCCCGCAGAGTTTCCTTTTATGTTTTCCACACCATTTTCATTATGTCGGAGACCCTAATGAACAGGGATCTGCCTGACCTGTTCTGCCATTTTGTGGGCCACAGTGGAGAGTTTCATTCGGCCATCACCATGGTCTCTGTAAATGTTTTTCTTTGTGGATTTATCTGATTATTTCCCCCCACTTCCACTTTTCTTCCAGGGTTGATAAGTTATTCTGACTTTTAGGAAGAAGAAGAGGAGGAGGTGGCATAGTTCAGTGGCATGCAGAACGTGCCAGGTTCATTTCCCCGGCATCTCCAAGAAAAAGTATCAGGATTCAGGTAAGAGTTGAAGAGAAAGACCCCCACCTGGGACCCTGGAGAATTTCTCCTGGTCAGAGTAAATAATGCTGATCTTGACAAACCAAAGGTCAGACTCAGGAGAAGGCGTTTTTGTGTGTTTACACAACTGGCTGAATCATTGCAACAAAAGCTATTGAGGCCCTCAGATTAACAAGGATTAATTCTGCCCTCTCATTGCTATCCAGATTTACCCAATCCAACTATTATCGTCCTGGATTATTGTCCCTCATTTCAACTTCCAGGGGCCTGGGGCAGGAGCTCAGGTTCTATTGGTCCTATCATGCTACCAGAGGAAGAGTCAAGCCAGTGGTAGACTCTTCCTTCCATTGGCACAATCCTCAGGAAATGGCACTTGCTATCCATGTCTACTAACTTGGCTCCCACAAAAAAGAATCCAGGGCAGGGTGTGGAAGAAGAGCCAAGACCATAGAAATGAGCATAGAGAAATGCTAGACCTGACCTGGATAGTCATAAGAACATAAGAGAAGCCATGTTAGATCAGGCCCATGGCCCATCCAGTCCAACACTCTGTGTCACATAAGAACATAAGAGAAGCCATGTTGGATCGGGCCAATGGCCCATCCAGTCCAATGTTCTGTGTCACATAAGAACATAAGAGAAGCCCTGTTGGATCAGGCCACTGGCCCATCCAGTCCAACACTCTGTTTCATATAAGAACATAAGAGAAGCCCTGTTGGATGAGGCCAATGGCCCATCCAGTCCAACACTCTGTGTCACATAAGAACATAAGAGAAGCCATGTTGGATGAGGCCAATGGCCCATCCAGTCCAACACTCTGTGTCACATAAGAACATAAGAGAAGCCATGTTGGATCAGGCCAATGGCCCATCCAGTCCAACACTCTGTGTCACATAAGAACATAAGAGAAGCCATGTTGGATCAGGCCAATGGCCCATCCAGTCCAACACTTTGTGTCACATAAGAACATAAGAGAAGCCATGTTAGATCAGGCCAACAGCCGATCCAGTCCAACACTCTGTGTCACATAAGAACACAAGAGAAGCCATGTTGGATCAGGCCAATGGCCCATCCAGTCCAACACTCTGTGTCACATAAGAACATAAGAGAAGCCCTGTTGGATCAGGCCAATGGCCCATCCAGTCCAACACTTTGTGTCACATAAGAACATAAGAGAAGCTATGTTGGATGAGGCCAGTGGCCCATCCAGTCCAACACTCTGTGTCACACAGTGGCTCCCCCCCAAATTTTATATATATATGTATATATATATATATATATACACACTGTGGTAATAGCCACTGATGGAGCTCTGCTCCATATTTTTATCTAAACCCCTCTTGAATGTGGCTATGCTTGTGGCCGCCACCACCTCCTGTGGCAGTGAATTCCACATGTTAATCACCCTTTGGGTGAAGAAGTACTTCCTTTTATCCATTTTAACCTGTCTGCTCGGCAATTTTGTCGAATGCCCACGAGTTCTTGTATAGTGAGAAAGGGAGAAAAAGTACTTCTTTCTCTACCTTCTCCATCCCATGCATTATCTTGTAAACCTCTATCATGTCACCCCGCAGTCGACGTTTCTCCAAGCTAAAGAGCCCCAAGCGTTTTAACCTTTCTTCATAGGGAAAGTGTTCCAGCCCTTTAATCATTCCAGTTGCCCTTTTCTGAACTTTCTCCAATGCTATAATATCCTTTTTGAGGTGCGGCGACCAGAACTGCCCACAGTACTCCAAATGAGACCGCACCATCAATTTATACAGGGGCATTATGATACTGGCTGATTTGTTTTCAATTCCCTTCCTAATAATTCCCAGCATGGCGTTGGCCTTTTTTATTGCAAACGCACACTGTCTTGACACTGTCCAGGCTAGCCCTATCTTGTCAGATCTTGGAACCCAAGCAGGGTCAGCCCTGGCTAGAATTTGGATGGGAGACCTCCAAGGAATACCAGGGTCATGAAATGGAGGCAGGCAATGGCAAGCTACCTCTGGATGTCTCTTGCCTCAAAAACTCCAGGGGATCACCATAAATTTGCTGTGACTTAACAGCACTTTCCACCATTACCAGACCTTTTGAGCCTGTGGGCACCTTTGAAATTCTGCTGCAAGAAGGGAAGCCATACACCCAGAACTCAGGTGCAAGTGAGAAGAGGGATAATTTTAAGAAAATAATAAGGTATCTTCATCTACCCTGTGAGGTGGATGAAGATATTGGATTTATATCCCGCCCTCCACTCTGAAGAGTCTCAGAGCAGCTCCTTTCCCTTCCTCCCCCACAACAGACACCCTGTGAGGTAGATGAAGATATTGGATTTATATCCTGCCCTCCACTCCAAAGAGTCTCAGAGCGGCTCACAATCTCCTTTTCCTTCCTCCCCCACAACAGACACCCTGTGAGGTAGATGAAGATATTGGATTTATATCCCACCCTCCACTCCAAAGAGTCTCAGAGCAGCTCCTTTCCCTTCCTCCCCCACAACAGACACCCTGTGAGGTAGATGAAGATATTGGATTTATATCCCGCCCTCCACTCCAAAGAGTCTCAGAGTGGCTCACAATCTCCTTTCCCTCCCTCCCCCACAACAGACACCCTGTGAGGTAGATGAAGATATTGGATTTATATCCTGCCCTCCACTCCGAAGAGTCTCAGAGTGGTTCACAATCTCCTTTCCCTTCCTCCCCCACAACAGACACCCTGTGAGGTAGATGAAGATATTGGATTTATATCCCAACCTCCACTCCGAAGAGTCTCAGAGCGGCTCACAATCTCCTTTCCCTTCCTCCCCCACAACAGACACCCTGTGAGGTAGATGAAGATATTGGATTTATATCCCGCCCTCCACTCCAAAGAGTCTCAGAGCAGCTCCTTTCCCTTCCTCCCCCACAACAGACACCCTGTGAGGTGGGTGGGGCTGGAGAGGGCTCTCACAACAGCTGCCCTTTCAAGGACAACCTCTGCCAGAGCTCTGGCTGACCCAAGGCCATGCTAGCAGGTGCAAGCGGAGGATTGGGGAATCAAACCCAGTTCTCCCAGATAAGAGACCGCACACTTCACCACGACACCAAACTGGCATCTTACATTTCCATAAATTGGAAAGGGGAATAAGACAGAAAACAACCAATACTGTAGAGGTAGCTGCTGCTAAAACAGATTTTAATCTGCACAGCCCGTCAGATTTCTATTGGCTAATCAGAAACCATGCAGGATGCCCACCTGGAAAGATGTTGGGAGGCACCATGGCACTCAAGGGTACCATTTTGGGGACCCCTGTCCTAATAGAACCCTCTCACCCACACTTTCAAGCTTGATTTGGGAGAGCCATTGAACCAACTGATTTGTTGCCTGGGCAGACCCCTCCTGTGCTCTGCAGACCTGTACTCAGCAGCAGCCTAAAGGGTGTGCGTGTGACACGATACGGTGTCTGGGGCTTGTTGTGGTGAGTGGTGATTGCTGTAACCTAGAGGTGTCAAACTCATTTGCTATGAGGGCCGGATCAGACATAACGTCGCTTTGTCAGGCCTGGCCATGCGTGCCATAAAATGTAATGCCAGATACTGGAGATGTAAACTTTATGAAGGATACAGGCAAACCCAATTAACAATATTGTTTTTTTACACAAAGTACAAACGTGCTTAAAACATTAACACTGGTGAGCTCCGAACTGGTGCGTCCTCCTCGTGTGTCTGCTTGCTCCCATAATGAGCTCCACCGCTATATTCACTGAAGGTCTGAGATGTAGCACCATAAATGTTAATTTTTAGTAGTAATGTTGGTTTTAAACGATGGTTTTGTTTAATGGATCGTCTATTGAATTGTATGAATGTTTTATTGTATATCGAATTTACATGTTGTGAGCCGCCTCGAGCCTGCTTCGGCGGGGAGGGCGGGATATAAATAAAATGTATTATTATTATTATTATTATTATTATTATTATTAGCAGTACATAAGGGAGGGGAGAACCACGCATGCCGCTCCTGAGTTCCTTGAAGGAACAGCAGGATAAAAACATTCTAGAGCCAGTTTGGTGTAGTGGTTAAGTGTGCGGACTCTTATCTGGAAGAACGGGGTTTGATTCCCCACTCCTCCACTTGCACCTGCTAGAATGGCCTTGGATCAGCCAGAGCTCTGGCAGAGGTTGTCCTTGAAAGGGCAGCTGCTGTGAGAGCCCTCTCCAGCCCCACCCACCTCACAGGGTGTCTGTTGTGGGGGAGGAAAGTAAAGGAGATTGTGAGCCGCTCTGAGACTCTTCGGAGTGGAGGGTGGGATAGAAATCCAATATCTTCATCTACCTCACAGGGTGTCTGTTGTGGGGGAGGAAGGGAAAGGAGATTGTGAGCCGCTCTGAGACTCTTCGGAGTGGAGGGCGGGATATAAATCCAATATCTTCTTCTTCTAGATGGGTAAGATTCAGAAAAGTCTGAGAACTACCAGTAATAAAAACAAAATCCAGACATATTGTGCCTTTGTGTTGTAGACGGAAAGCAACTGATTTACTGGGGAACCCACAAAAGTCCCAATAAACAAATTTAAATGTATCCAAGGTTTTCCCTGAGGGATACCATAAAGGGGGGGGGGGCATCTTACATTTCCATACAAATTTAATTACTTTTTGTATATATAGCACTTACAGGAGATTAGTCATCTTCCTTGCAAATAAATAGCTTTTCAGCACCCACCCCTATGCTCAACCTATTTCTCAGTCCCTCTCAGCCTAACCTACCTCACGGGGTTATTGTGAGGATAGAATGGAGGGAAGGAGGATGATGTAAGCTGTTTTAGAGTATAAATGAAGGAAATAAGTAAGTAATTAGGTCAGAACTCATCAGTTCTGTGGCACACAAATCATGCCCTTCATTGGCATCTACATGTCCATCATGGATTATCCAACCAGATGCCCTCATCCACATACCTAGGTGAGGCCAGCTTATTGCCCAATTATCTCCCATGAGATACCAACAAAGAGTTGTACCCACCCAAATACTCTTTCAGCCCCACTCTCTATCTGGTAACTGTGGGCTGCTAGTTCTCATAGATTTCAGCCCTTCAAGGAAAAATTCCATCAAAACAGAGAAGTGATGTGCATACTTAATAGGCCAAATGGAAGTGCGGGAGGAGAAATGAGAGAGCTGTGAGAAGGGGTCTCCCTCGTTCTGTGTGCTGACAAGAGTGTTATTAAGAACTCACAAAGAATCCTTATTAAATGCCTTTTGACATCGAGTAGGAAATTATAGGACGTGTGCTTTCATTCACTCAGGTGACAATTGAGCACAGGCTGCGACATGATTCTCTGTGCGTAGGGGAGAGGGGGTTGTAAAAAGGCAGTGGAAGGAAAGCCAAAGACAGCCGCTTCGTCAGGCTCGTGGCTGTGGTTCAATGACAGGGAAAGAGGAGGATGTAAGCTGTTTGCATGGCAAAGGTGGCATGATCAATACCTGGCATCTCCATTCTAAACAGTGTCAGCAACCTGCTATTATGAAAGGGCTAAATCCAGATCAAGAGATCAACAGAAAACCAAGTGTAAGAAAGCCTGTATGCCTAACTGAAATGATACAATGTAGCATTGCTGATAATTGACATGTGGATTCATAATCCATAAAGTTTGCAGAATCCAAACACTAGTTGTTGAAGTCCTTTGTTAAGGAGTAGCACACAGGGGGTCTTACAAGAAGTCACAAATATACACAGCAGCATCCTGCAGAATTGTTTTCTTGAAATGGCACAAATCTATGCATGGCTTGCACTCAGATTCCTGGCAACTGATCACCTCTATCATTTATCTTTCTGCAAAACATCTCTATGAAGCCCCCTCCTTTCCCCCAGTTTAGTGTAGTGGTTAAGTGTGCAGACTCTTATATGGGAGAACCAGGTTTGATTCCCCACTCCTCCACTTGCACCTGCTGGAATGGCCTTGGGTCAGCCACAGCTCTGGCAGAGGTTGTCCTTGAAAGGGCAGCTGCTGTGAAGAGTCCTCCTGGAGATGTCAGGGACCGCCAGCCCTCCCGTCGAAGTAGGTCGCCTGCAGGACGCGAAATTAAGCCTTGGCTTTCGATGTTGCCATACAAATTCATTCACTTGAGTCTGCCATTTACTAAGCAAGGGAGCTGGGATACACAAAGGGACAGCACGTAGATAAAACACTATCTTAGGCAAGACCAGAGATTTGACTAGGTAGATGCGTTCCAACAGAGTGAGAAATTTTTCGCCAGAGAGAGTTAAAAGGGAGTTGATAGAATTAGAGATCTCCATCCGGTTGATGGAAGAGAGGGTATCGAAATTTAGAGGGATGTGAACTCCAAGATGTTTCCAAGATTTTGTGACCCATTTGTACCTATAGTGTTTTTTGATGAAGGCACTGGAAGCAGAGGATAGGGAGATGGGATGTAGAAGGGATTTGTCAAAATTTATAGTGAGGCCAGAAGCTGCAGCAAAGTCAGACAGGTGGGAATGGATTGCCGGGAGCGATAAGAAAGGGTTGGTGAGATATAGGGTTATATCATCTGCGAAAAGGCTTATCTTAAAAGTTCTTGTCATTACTGGGACACCATGGATTCGTGAATCTTCTCTGATTTTGATGGCAAGAGGCTCAATTGCAAGAGCGAATAAGAGAGGCGAAAGAGGGCACCCTTGGCGAGTACCCCTAGACAATGTAAAGATATCTGAGTTAAGGTTATTGATTCGTAACAGAGCTGAAGGGGAGAGGTATAAGGAATCTATGAGGTTGCGAAATTTGGGACCAAAATTCATTCTTTCGAGTAAAGAGTGGAGGTACAGTGGCTCAACCGAATCAAAGGCCTTCTCTATATCTATAGATAGGATGCAAGCATCACGAATGGCCTTAGATTTGCAATGGTATATTACCATGGGACTACTTTGTCTTAGATAAGCTCACTCATGACTTAGATCCTCGTAACACCTCCCAATCTGCTTCTCTGGACTTTGTGTATAAATGGCGTCCCTTTATTGACAAGGTCTCAAAGGACAGCAAAAGTCCTAATGACCTATATCATGCTATACTGATGTCATGTCAACTGTTGTTGTAACCTGGATTTTAATAACTAACTTTGTTTATATCCATCTTCCTGTTGTATATGGGTACATGTTACACATCTGCCAATGCAGTTTCATACTTGTACCTTGAACTTTATATTAATAAAGCTTTTTATTAATCAAAAAAAAAAAAGAGTCCTCTCAGTCCCACCCACCTCACAGGGTGTCTGTTGTGGGAGAGGAAGATAAAGGAGATTGTGAGCCGCTCTGAGACTGTGAGTGGAGGGTGGGATATAAATCCAATATCTTCATCTACCTCACAGGGTGTCTGTTGTGTGGAGAGGAAGGTAAAGGAGAATGTGAGCCGCTCTGAGACTCTGAGTGGAGGGCGGGATATAAATCCAATATCTTCATCTACCTCACAGGGTGTCTGTTGTGGGGGAGGAAGGTAAAGGAGATTGTGAGCCGCTCTGAGACTCTGAGTGGAGGGTGGGATATAAATCCAATAT
The DNA here is from genome assembly GCF_032191835.1 of Heteronotia binoei. NCBI lineage: Eukaryota > Metazoa > Chordata > Lepidosauria > Squamata > Gekkonidae > Heteronotia > Heteronotia binoei. Next base: position 5,903,411 of record NC_083239.1, on the reverse strand, counting down.
CTTCATCTACCTCACAGGGTGTCTGTTGTGGGGGAGGAAGGTAAAGAAGATTGTAAGCCGCTCTGAGACTCTTCAGAGTGGAGGGCGGGATATAAATTCAATATCTCCATCTACCTCACAGGGTGTCTGTTGTGGGGGAGGAAGGGAAAGGAGATTGTGAGCCGCTCTGAGACTCTTCGGAGTGGAGGGCGGGATATAAATCCAATATCTTCATCTACCTCACAGGGTGTCTGTTGTGGGGGAGGAAGGGAAAGGAGATTGTGAGCCGCTCTGAGACTCTTCGGAGTGGAGGGCGGGATATAAATCCAATATCTTCATCTACCTCACAGGGTGTCTGTTGTGGGGGAGGAAGGGAAAGGAGGTTGTGAGCTGCTCTGAGACTCTTCGGAGTGAAGGGCGAGATATAAATCCAATATCTTCATCTACCTCACAGGGTGTCTGTTGTGGGGGAGGAAGGGAAAGGAGATTGTGAGCCGCTCTGAGACTCTTTGGAGTGGAGGGCGGGATATAAATCCAATATCTTCATCTTCATCTTCTTCCCTGCCATGTCACAGTTGACTTATGGCAATCCTGTAGGGTTTCCAAGACAAGAGATGTTCAGAGATGGTTTTGCCCTTGCGTGCCTCTGAGTCATGACCCCGCTAATGCTTGGAGGTCTCCTGTCCGAATACTAGCCAAAGCCAGGCTTGGTTAGCTTCTGAGATCTGGTGAAATCAGGCTGGCCTTTGTATCCATGTCAGAATGAAGCCCTTTAGCCCCATTTAAAATTTTACCAGCCGTTGCCTTCACATTTGGGTTGTTCTAGCATCCTATCTACCCCTCCAAGAGACCTTAACTTGAAAATTAGTTTTCTTTTTTTTAAAGAGCCGTATTTGGTTCCATAAAGAGATATGCCTGCCTCTAGAGCCACAGGCTGCAGACGTCGGATTGAAAGCATTTTGACCGCTGCAGAAGATTCTTCCCTTAGAATGCTGTTGCCCGTTCAAACACACAATACTGGAGCTGGTCTACCAGTGGTCTGCTTCAGTACATGGAAACTTTATGAGGGGGAAGGAGCCATGGCCATGCCAGACCCCATGCAGAAGGTGCCCGATTTAACCTCTGCCATCTCCAGTGAAAGATCTCTAGACCTTTGTCTGTTTGAGACTCTGGAGAACTGCTGTCAATCAGAGAGGGGCATAGTGGCTAGACTGCTGGACTGAGACCTGGGTGACCTGCTTCGAACCCCTTCTAGCCGTGAAACTCGCTGGGTGGCCTCGGGTCAATCACACTGTCTCAGATTAATTTCCCTTGCAGGGTTGCTGTTAGAATAAAATGGAGAAAAGAAAGGTTGAAGGAGCTGGGGACGTTTAGCCTGGAGAGGAGGCGGCTGAGAGGTGATAGGATCACCATCTTCAAGTACTTTTTAAGAAGGATATAGACAAGCTGAAACAGGTCCAGAGGAGGGCAACAAAGATGGTGAGGGGTCTGGAGACCAAGTCCTATGAGGAAAGGCTGAAGGAGCTGGGGATGTTTAGCCTGGAGAGGAGGCGGCTGAGAGGTGATAGGATCACCATCTTCAAGTACTTGAAGGGCTGTCATATAAAGGATGGTGTGGAATTGTTTCTGTGGCCCCAGAAGGTAGGACCAGAACCAATGGGTTGAAATAAAATCAAAAGAGTTTCTGGCTCAACATTAGGATGAACTTCCTGACCATTAAGAGTGATTCCTCAGTGGAAAGGTTTCCTTGGGAGGTGGTGGGCTCTCCTTCCTTGGAGGTTTTTAAACAGAGGCTAGATGGCCATCTGACAGCAATGAAGATCCTGTGAATTTAGGGGGAGGTGTTTGTGAGTTTCCTGCATTGTGCAGGGGGTTGGACTAGATGACCCTAGAGTTCCCTTCCAGCTCTATGATTCTAAGACAATTGCATGAAGCTTCTTGGAGGAAGGGCAGGATAAAAATGTACTAAATAGTAAATAATATTGAGCCAGATAAACTACAGGTCTGAATGTGTATAAGATTGTGTCATACATTCTCCACTACAGTTATAAAGCATGTTTCTAAAATCCCTTTTTTGAGCAATGAAATAAATCGATTCAAAGTGCTTTCCAGCCATTGTTGGTTGCATGTGTGAAAAGCAGAAAGACAGTGGGAAGTGCTCGAGCATTGAGTTTCTGATGTGAAGGCAGGAATGCCCTTTTTATAGTGTGGGGAGAACAGATGCAGCTAGGAGGAAGAGTTTAGTGGCAGGCTCTGCCTTCTCCAATGTGCGATCCAGAGAGCCCAACGTGTACACACTAGTATGTGCAGATTTTGCTTCCTACATACCCATGAATGCGGAGCTCATTCCTTTGATCCTCCAAGGTTTTAATTCTACCGCATTGTATATGTGAAGAGGCAGTTTTAAATGCACCAAGTTCCTGAATCAGTCCATGGCCATTTGGGACAGAGCGATGTACCACTGCACCCTATCCATCCTATATTCAAAGATTTCAGGTTTTCACGGCTGGTAACATCATTAGGGTTTGTAGAATCTTTCGGGCTTTAGTGCCGTGTTCTACTGGAGAAAGTTTTTCTTCCAGATGTTTCGTTCTCGGCTGCGGAGAACATCCTCAGTGGCGTTGCAGCCGGAGCAGGTGTTCTGACCTTCTTGGCTGCTGTGCATTGAGTGAGGCCAGGGCTGCTGGAGAGCTGCTATTTCTAGGCTGGAGGGGGTGTGGTGAAAGGGCAATACGAAATGGTGAAAGGGCAATAGGTTTGTGGATGTGCCCCACCAAACAATGGACACATCCACAAACCTATTGCCCTTTCACCACACCGCCTCCAGCCTAGAAATAGCAGCTCTCCAGCAGCCAAGAAGGTCAGAACGCCTGCTCCGGCTGCAACGCCACTGAGGATGTTCTCCGCAGCCGAGAACGAAACGTCTGGAAGGAAAACTTTCTCCAGTAGAACACAGCACTTGAGCCCGAAAGATTCTACAAACCCTAATCATCCTATATTCTTTTCTTCTTAGAGCTGAAATGTGAGATAGGAGAAAAATAAGATATCTATTGACAGCATTTTTAAAAGTCCCTCTGTTCAAGGAACTCACAGAAGTGTACATGACCTTCCCTTCTCCATTTTGCCTACATAACAACCCTGTGAGGTAGGTGAGAGAGACAGAAAGGGACAGATACCTATTTATGTACCTTGGGCCATGTATACTGGCCCAAGGTGACACAGAGAGCTTCATGGCTGAGAGGGGATTTGAACCTAGGTCTCCTAGCCTGACATATTTTGTTGGTTCTAATAAAGGGGGGCAAGGGCTTGGCTCAGTGGTAGAGCATCTACTTTGCAAGCAAAAGGTTCCAGGCTCATTGTCCAGTTTAAAGGGGTGTGTAGTAGGTAAGTAGCCTCTCAACCATCACCAGTGGTCTGACCTAGCCTCAGATCGCAAAGCATGGAGGCACACCATCCGCCAGGCTGTCTCTTCCTTTGAGAACGCACGCATAGCTGGTCTTGAGGACAAAAGGAGATTGAGGAAGAATCGCACTGCTACAGCACCAACCCTAAATCAGACTTTTCCCTGCAGCCACTGTGGCCGGACCTGCCTGTCCCGCATTGGTCTTGTCAGCCACCAGCAAGCCTGCAGCAGACGTGGACTACTGCACCCTTCTTAAATCTTTGTTCGCAAAGTCAAGCTGAGAGAGAGAGTAGGTAAGTTGAAAGATTTCTTCTTGAGGCCTCTGACAGATTTCATATGCAACTGAATGCCCCATCACTTCGAATGTTTCTTTGGAAGGACAGCTCTTGGAGTTCAGTGAGGCACACTTGGAGTAAAGGCGCATTGAATTGCAGCTTGAATGTCGCCGACAGATCCCTGGATGGATGCATGGAAAGGCAATTGATCAATTTTAAAGCCACAGTTCTCCGCAAAGAGTTGTGTGGACTGACTCCATCAAGCAAATGCCTCCCAGACTCTATATCCCAAATGTCCCCATGAGATCTTGGAGCTGCCCCTCCTGCCACACACGTCAGAAGTGCCCCCGCTCAGTGCTCTACCATCTGCCTGAGGCTGGCACAGAAAGTGGAAGTGGACTCATTGATTGCGCATGGGTAGTGGTGGGGATGTCAGTCTGATCTCTTTGCAGTGATGCCCAGCTCTGCCTGGCAGATTTGAGGCGATCACAGTGTTAGGTACCCGGCACACAGGCTCCGCTTCAAAGTGATGCGTGCGGAGTGGTGGGTGTGTTGCGAGGCGGGCTTTGAGGGTAATTTTGGTTCTCGCTACTTCTTCAGTCTGTACACTCTGCAAGCCTTGGTCCCTTGGGCGGGGGAGAAATTCTGTTGAGAGATTTTGGAATAAATGTACCTGGGATCTGGCTATGAATTGAGCCAGAAACATGACTTCTCTTGCACTCAGAAACAAAAAAGTCACTGTAACCTACACAATTAATACTGTCCAGACAACAGAGAATCCCCCTTTATCTGCAAAGTTACCCTTGTCCCATGGAGACTTCAACTTTTGGAACGAATAAAAATCGGAATTACAGCCCTTTTCAGTTGCAAAACAGGAGGCTAAAGTCCAAAGCTCAGTGGCTCCGCGTGGACCTCATCTCTGCCTCAAGTGCGCAGAGGTGAAAGTTCACACCCATTGGTCTTTTGTTCACACCAGTAACAGGCAAGTTCCATTTCTGACAGGGCAGGGGGATTCTGAGTGGGCCTGCTCTGTAAATGGAGGAAGGGAGAACCCCACATGCAATCCAGATCTCCCTGAAGGGAGGGTAGGTTGGGAATGTTGTGTACTGGCAAGTGTGGTATAGGTCTTGGATCTGAGAAACCCCCGTCGAAATCTTCAGTCGGAGAGCCAGTTTGGTGTAGTGGTGAAGTGTGCGGACTCTTATCTGGGAGAACCGAGTTTGATTCCCCACTCCTCCACTTGCACCTGCTAGCATGGCCTTGGGTCAGTCATAGCTCTGGCAGAGGTTGTCCTTGAAAGGGCAGCTGCTGTGTGAGAGCCCTCTCCAGCCCCACCCACCTCACAGGGTGTCTGTTGTGGGGGAGGAAGGGAAAGGAGATTGTGAGCCGCTCTGAGACTCTTCAGAGTGGAGGGCGGGATATAAATCCAATATCTTCATCTACCTCACAGGGTGTCTGTTGTGGGGGAGGAAGGGAAAGGAGATTGTGAGCCGCTCTGAGACTCTTCGGAGTGGAGGGCGGGATATAAATCCAATATCTTCATCTACCTCACAGGGTGTCAGTTGTGGGGGAGGAAGGGAAAGGAGATTGTGAGCCGCTCTGAGACTCTTCGGAGTGGAGGGCGGGATATAAATCCAATATCTTCATCTACCTCACAGGGTGTCTGTTGTGGGGGAGGAAGGGAAAGGAGATTGTGAGCCGCTCTGAGACTCTTCGGAGTGGAGGGCGGGATATAAATCCAATATCTTCTTCATCTTCTTCTTCTTCTTGATTTCCAGCCAAGCTGATGCAGCTGAGCTGGTCTCAATTCATAGCCAGATAGAAGCTTGTTGAATGACCTTGGGCCAGTCACACGAAGGGTGGGAGTCTCTTGGCTTTTAAGAAAGCCGTCCTTGTTCGAGACATGTCACAGCAACCTTGCAGTGCCTGCCTGGCAGCCGATACAGGCACAGGCTGCATTTGTGCTGAGAGGAGCATTCACACTGGTCCTGCATGTGCATGGTGCATTCATGGCATGCCCATGCTGATCACATGACTAGAAACTTGCCATGGAGGTGTGGCAAGGACTTTAAGGGGAGTTGTGGTAAGGAGCAGGCTGTTAGCCCAATTGCCCTCAGATGAGGTGAAGGTAGGGTTGCCATATCTAGCTGGGACCTCGTCGGGACACCCCACCCCAACTCTGTGCCGTGTTGCCCAGAAAGTAACGGGAAGGCAGTTGGGTGACCGTTAATTTGTTTACCTGAGGCGTGCGCTGCGGCTGCTCCCCCGCAACGTTCTAAAGGGGATCTCGCGCCTCCTCTCAAACTGCCTGAAGAGCGCGCGCCGCTGATGGCCACTGCAGCCGCAGCTCCCACCACCGCCACTGCTGCTGCTGCTGCTACCTCAAATGCCAGTTTCGAAATGGGAGGGGCGGGGGGAGAAAATGAGCTGAACTCTCTTTAGTTGTCCTCATCCTCCCCCTCCCCCTGGCTTTGGCACATGCGTAGAAGAAGCAAGCATTTCGCCGGCTGCTGTTGCTGGGCTTTCTGCTCCTCCAAAAAAGCCGCTGAACGGGGCGGAGGGGGCGGGGCTGTGTCGAGAAGCCCAAGAGCGGTGCGAAAAGGCTGCTGGGGGCTGTAGTTTAGCATTGCAGTCAGTGTTCAAAGCGCTTTGCGCGGTGCAAATCGGGACAAAATTGGGTCTTGTCGGGACAAGAAGGTCCATAACAGTGACGGTCCCGATATATCGGGACGGATGGCAACCCCTAGGTGAAGGGGAGTTTAGTAGGTGGGCACATATTGCAATTGTGCAGGGTCAATAACCTATGTATATGGGAGGATGTCTACCCAGGAAGCTTTCTAAATAAGAGGATGTTTTTATAGTAAACTAAAGTATCTCATTAGGAAAATACTACATGCATACAAGAATAATAAATCACTCTAGCAACCACACAGTCCTAGGAAAAATAGCTGGAAAATGGGATAGAGAAATACATAGGGAAATAACACAGACAAAGATATACTATACCTCTAGAAGACTCCAGGAATACTAACCACTAGAAATGACATGTCAGGCGTGGATTCATTGAAGCTCCCAAGTAAGCAGACTTAGTATTTTGAAACAAAGTTGCATTTATTGGATACCTCAGAGTTACTCCAGCACGGCGGTTATTGGAACTGATGGAGATCAGTTCGAATTGTTAGCATTTAACCTTCTACATCGAAGCAATTGTTTCTGCCCCTTAATTCCCTAAACAAAAGGTTCCTTTTGCATGTGAGACTTTTCCCAATGCTCCCCCCGCCCCCTTATCTCTCCAGTTGGTGGTTACAGTTCCCGGAGGCAATGTCCTTGGTGCCTCCGGAGAGGAGGTGAGAATCTGGCACAAACTGTCTACTTCAAAGAGACCGTGGCAACCTTTGATATTCCTGGGAACTTGCTCTCTGCTCTTCCCCCCCTCCCTCCTTGCTACCCCGGCTTCTATGTTAGTATACATTTCTACGCATTAATGAATATGGTTAGTAACAGCTTTATTAATATCATGAATGAACAGAGCCTGACAGACAATGCGGGAAGGGGGAGGCAAGAAACAACCGGCGTGACTCACCAAATAAAAGGGTCCAATACTGATCAGGTATATGGGGATGGCTCAAGCGGCCAGACCAGACTGGCCAAAACCTGGCCTTGTTATAGCCAAATTCATGCCCTCAGGTGCTGTCAGGTGACACATGACATCATCCCAGGTGACCACTGACATCATCCAAGGGGGAGGCTCCCAGGAGTCTGAAAAGGGGATTAATGGGCCATGAGGGGTTTACCTGTTGTAAACCCTTGCTCTCTCTCTCTCTCTCTCTCTCGGCTTGGCTTCGCGAACGAAGATTTAAGAAGGGTGCAATAGTCCACGCAGCGAAACCCTTGCTAAAACAAAACATAATGGGTTAATCTAGTGCCAAATCACTATCTTTTGTGACACCAGAGCCAAACAATGGGGAAGATCAATGTGACTGGGACAGGTTTCTGCAAAGCAATCCTTCTGGATGGAGAGGAGGAGGAGGAGGAGAAGAAGATATTGGATTTATATCCCGCCCTTCACTCTGAATCTCAGAGCATTCACAATCTCCATTACCTTCCTCCCCCACAACAAACACCCTGGGATGTGGGTGGGGATGAGAGAGCTCTCACAGAAGCTGCCTTTCCAAGGACAACTTGTGTGAGAGCTATGGCTGACCCCAAGGCTATTCCAGCAGTCGCAAATGGAGGAGTGGAGAATCAAACCCACTTCTCCCAGATAAGAGTCCACGCACTTAACCATTACACCAAAGAGTTTTTGTGTAAACTGTTGCCATGGATTTTTGATCTGATCCAGCTGGGAACTTCTTATTGTTGGAAATATGTATCTGTTTTGTATGTCCTTTGCAATGTTCTAAAGTTCCAGTCATTATAGGGTTAACACTGTGCCTTATTACCTATTGTCTGCATGACCTAGGAAGATGATAATGACTGCTGTCAATCAAGATCTAGAAGTGGGAAAATCTGTTAGGTTGGTCAGTTAGTCAGGTGACTTCCTTTGTTCAGGCAGAGAGGTCAAGAAGAAGGAGGAGCTAGCCTCCATTAAGCACATGATCTTCTAGTGTAAGCATGTAGTTCTATAGTGTTTGTTATTTTCACCTCCCAGTACCCTTTCCCTGTAGAAATAAATGTGTTTTTGCTTGTTCATGTTAAATGCCTCTCAATGATTATTTGATCCAGTGATCCATCGCACTGTTTGAGATAAAGAAATAGAATTTCAAACAGAAATTCCTAACACTTATGAACTGGCTGTCTTCAGTTACAATTGTTCTCGGTTCTCTTCTTCGCATATATTTTATGGAGTTCACTGTTGTGATTGCTGCTAGTTTAGATGGATTAAACAGGGCATAAGCTCAATTCATGGAGCCATTGGCCATGAAAGCTGAACAGAACCTCCACGATGGGCTTTTCATCTGATCTAGAAGGGCTCTTTGCATTCTTAATTTGGCGAGGGCTTTTAGGCAGTGGCTTGGAACTGATTCTTCCATAGGCTAATTCAGCATCCCAGTTTGGGATTTGATAGAGGAGGCTCTTCTATTAAATTTTCCGTTTTCTTCTGACCTTTCTCATAATGACCTATGTTTTCATTATCCATTGGTTCTTAAGAACGTGCATACAGCTCTAGCGCAAGGGATAGAGACGTTAATATTCCTTTGAGATCCCAGAGGTGCAACGGAGTAGCATATGCTCCCTTCTTCAAGTGATAAGTGTGCATGTTCACATGGAAAATGATGCTGATAGCAACTTGACACTGAGTTTATGGTCTGTGCATTGCAAGTCACTACTGTGGGCCAATAGATATCATTATGGGAGTGTTCTACCTTTATGTTTTGTTTGTTTTTTGCACTGTATTCATTCTCTGGAGCAAGTGGGTAGATGCTGCATGTACTGGAGGGTGGGAGTGTGTGGAGGCTGCATGCTGATTTCCCAGCTGTTCTCCCCCAAGAGAGTGTCATCCCTGTTTAGATTCTGAACATGTGCCAAGGGCCTGTACTGTGGAATGATGCCCTAGCTCCCCGTGTGATGATTGAGGATGGGGTATGCTGCGCTCTCCATGGCAACAGATAGTGTTGCTAGGAGACAGCAGAGGAATAAAAGGCTGGGAGGGATGCCCAGCGGCCTTCCTACCCCCTCCTCTTCCTCCTCGACTCTCTCCCCCCAACATAGATTGTTCCTGAAAATATGAATTGGCTAATCCCCCTTTCGAGCCATATAAGCTAGTGATCGTTGCTCGACTATATACCAGTGAATTCTGTAAGCATGCGTTGTATAAAGAGGTTTTTTTTTTGTCTGTCTCAAATCTACTGCCCATTCCACTGGAAATTAATTATGGGAGAGGGAGAAAAAGTTCTTTTAGACTCTTTCTCTGAGCCTTGCCCATTTTTATAAATCTCTAACAGGCTCTTCTCCTTAATGGTCTGTTCCAAACTGAAACCCTTTTCTTCCTAGAGAAAGTATACCAACCACTCCATTGTTTTGGTTACCTTTTTGTGCACCCTTTCCTCCTCTTGGTGGAACTCGCATCATTTCTGGAGGGCAGTCGTGTGTTGGTGGACACTGGTGAAACAACATGTATTCCAGCGTCTGAGTCCCCAAATGTTTTTGGTTTGTTATCCAGACAGCTGAGGAGCTCGTACAAATTGTCCCTCTCTGAAATTAACTGTGCAGATGTGGTTTTTCCTGTTTCAAAAGAAGCTGCCCACTCCCATCATCTGCCTTGAAGGAAATGTTTCAAGAGAGTCTTGGCCGCTTGTGTATCGGAGTGCGCCTGTATGTGTCATCACACACTTAGGATATAGAAATGCTGGAACTGCCTTGCAATGCAACTGAACATAAATGTAGCCAGTCAGGTGCCTAAGAGATAAAGACCGTTTTCGCACACAGCTCACCTCGCAGTCACAATCCTGTTTCCTCCGCAGCGTTTCCCACCATCTGCGCCGAAGTTACAGGAAGTGCCGCGGCTTTTGCGTAGCAAACGTAAACCGCTAAAACCCAGTCTACGTTTGCTACGCAAAAGCCGCGGCACTTCCTGTAACTCCGGCGCAGACGGTGGGAAATCCAACAGACGCTGCGGAGGGAACAGGATTGTGACTGCGAGGTAAGCTGTGTGCGAAAACGGTCTCCCCCCAAAGGGGCCTGCTACCCACAGCTTTTGTCTGCTGACTGTTCCCCAGCTTTGAGTAGTTTAATTTAAAGATGGGATGGACAAGCTGGTTAAATTTGGAACTCAATTATTGTTTATGAGCAGCTCCAACAAGCATTTGGGGTAGAGTTGCCAATCCCCAGATGGAGTAAACCGGAAACCACAGTGTAATGGTTAGTAACAAATAAGGAATGCCACTGCGTAATTACACGTTGCAAACATGTGCTAAACAAGTTTCTCTTGTATTCCATTACACATATATATTTTTCTTTCAAGCCAAAATTGTTCACAAATCAAAATACAGTCATTTCTCACGTATATTACTGTAAGGCGGTACTATAGTCCACTGTCACAAAACTTCTTGATTTGAAAGACGTAGACAGTCCCGCAGTGAAAATTACTTCTCCTTTTGGGTAGCAGACCGAAGTCTGACCAGTGCGGTGGCTACACAGATCCTAGGTTCAGTCTGTGTTTCATTTGCCTTCCACTGGCCGCTATCTTTACATTAAGTTCCAGAAAATAAAGATAGCGGCCAGTGGAAGGCAAATGAAACACAGACTGAACCTAGGAGCTGTGTAGCCACCACACCTGTGGGACTTTGGTCTGCTACCCAAAAGGAGAAGTAATTTTCACTGCGGGACTGTCTACGTCTTTCAAGTCAAGAAGTTTTGTGACAGTGGACTATAGTACCGCCTTATAGTAATATACATGAGAAATGACTGTATTTTGATTTGTGAAGAACTTTGGTTTGAAAGAAAAATATATGACCGTTTTCGCACACAGCTTACCTCACAGTCACAATCCTGTTCCCTCCGCAGCGTCTGTCGGATTTCCCACCATCTGCGCCGGAGTTACAGGAAGTGCCGTGGCTTTTGCGTAGCAAACGTAAATTGGGTTTTAGCGGTTTACGTTTGCTACGCAGAAGCCGCGGCACTTCCTGTGACTTCGGCGCAGATGGTGGGAAATCCAACTGGACGCCGCGGAGGGAGCAGGATTGTGACTGCGAGGTAAGCTGTGTGCGAAAACGGTATATATGTGTAATCGAATATAAAAGAAATTTGTTTAGCATATGTTTGCAACGTGTAATTACACAGTGGTATTCCTTATTTGTTACTAATTCCCAGATGGGGGAAGGGGATCCCCCAGTTTGGAGGCCTTCCCTCCACTTCAGGGTCATCAGAAAGCAGGGGTGGGGAGGGAAATGTTTGCTGGGCACTCCATTACACCCTATGGAGACTGGAGAATTTTATCTGCAGATGTCTGGGGCTTGTGGGAGCTGATTTTTGAGATAGAGTTACCAAATTTTCAGCAGACCATCCCGTGCCTCTCCTCAAAGCACCAACCAAGTTTCAAAAAGATCGGATCAGCTGGCCCAGTTCTATGAGCCCCCAAAGAAGGTGCCCCTATCCTTCAGTATTTCCAATGGAGGGGAGATATTTACAGTAAAAGGGTCGCAGTCCTTTTAATTATGATAGCCAGAATTTCCCTTCAGAGTTCAATCATGCTTGTCACACCCTTGCTCCTGGTTCCACGCCCGAAGTCCCCAGATATTTTTTGAGTTGAAAAAGGCAACCCTAATTTGGAGAGTTTTCTAAGAGCTCTCTCCTGGCTTTTAATGTTGGGATATGCGTGTGCTACTGTGCACTCATGAGTTCTTATGCTCTTCTCTGAAAACTGTGATCCGATTTCCTCTCAATCCACAGTACTATTTGTGTCGGAGAGCCACCTGGAAAACACACTTCCCCACAAAAAAACAACCACCCTGAAGCACGCCCAGGAACGATACCGCTGCAAAGTTTACACATAGCAATTATTTTCAAATAAAATACAATTAAAGAGCTTTGGTGTCTGCCCCTAGAAAGTGACCGGCTTGGCAATTCATACAGGCCGTTTCCATTGGGTTATTTGGCTTAATGCAGAGGTGTGTGTGTTTTTTAACTGCTTCCAAGTACCACCAGAGTTTTCCTTGACTTTTCTGCAAGCTTTCCCAAACCCACTTTGTTCCTTGGGAAGGGTTACGGCAAAGCTGGGCTGGCTTCCATTTGGGCAGAAAAGTCTGCTTTTTCTTTGCCCCACCCACAGGGGACCTATTTTCCTTGCCCCTGTCCCCACAGCAATCCCCCCACCCCCACTGAGATTTGTGAGGTGTTCTTTTTTTAACCAGTCAGCAATTGGCATTTCATTATATTTCATTTCATTTCATTTATATCCAGCCCTCCCCACTGAAGCAGACTCTGGGCAGTGAACAGGTCCAGTAGGCTTAAGCTAAAGCAATTAAAACCATTTAAAACAATCATTTTTGTTGTTGTTCAGTTGCACAGTCGAGTCCGACTCTTTGCGACCCCATGGACAAAGTCACGCCAGGCCCTCCTGCTTCCACCTTCCTCCGAAGTCTGCTCAGATTCGTATTTGTTACATCAGTAACACTGTCCAGACATCTCTTTTGCCGTCCCCTTCTTCTTTTGCCTTCTGTCTTTCCTAGCATCAGGATCTTCTCCAGGGAGTGCGCCCTTCTCATTTGGTGGCCAAAGTATTTGAGCCTCAGCTTCAGCATCTGACCTTCCAGGGAACAGTCTGGGTTGATTTCCCTTAGGACTGACTGATTTGATCTTCTTGCAGTCCAAGGGACTCTCAAAAGTCTTCTCCCGCACCACATCTCAAAAACATCTATTCTTTTGCGCTTGGCCTTCCTTATGGTCCAGCTCTCACAGCCATACATTAGTACTGGGAATACCATCGCTTTGACTATACGGACTTTTGTTGGCAGGGTGATACGTCTACTTTTTATTATACTGCCCAAGTTTGCCATAGCTGTCCTCCCAAGGAGCAAACGTCTTTTAATTTCATGGCTACAGTCACCATCTGCAGTGATCATTCACAATCATTACAACAACATTAAAAATGCTATGGTCAAGATGGCAGTACAGCATATCTTCTTCAGAATAACTTTCATTTCTTCCAGACACAGATCGAATCCATGGTCAGCATTGTGGTGGCAGTTCGATTTGTCCAGGCAAGTACTAGATCTAACAGTCAAAGGCCTGGTGGAAAAGCTTCATCTTACAGAAAAGGAAAGGTCCCCTGTGCAAGCACCAGTCGTTTCTGACTCTGGGGTGACGTTGCTTTCACAACGTTTTCACGGCAGACTTTTGACGGGGTGGTTTGCCATTGCCTTCTCCAGTCATCTACGTTTCCCCCCCAGCAAGCTGGGTATTCATTTGACCGACCTCAGAAGGATGGAAGGCTGAGTCAACCTCAAGCCGGCTATCTGAAAACCCAGCTTCCGCTGAGGAACGAACTCAGGTTGTGAGCAGAGCTTAGGACTGCAGTACTGCAGCTTTAACACTCTGCACCATGGGGCTCAGGCCCTGCAGAATTGCAAAAGATCCCTCAGGGCCCTAACGTCCTCAGGGAACTCATTCCAGCAGCACGGGGCTGCAACTGAGAAGGCCCTCAAGTAGCAGCCAGCCTGGCATCTCTGGAACTGGGGATAGATAGGTGTTGAGACCCCGACCGTCGTACTCTCTGAAGAACCTACGGGGAAAGGCATGCAGGTCCCTGGCCCTATAGGCCATAATATATCCATTATTGTTTTTAAAAACGTGGAAAAAACTCCACCCATAGCATGGAAGAAGGAACAGAATCACCACCATGAGAACTGGGGCACGGAATTTGCAGAGTAACTTGCTATGTGTAAGCCCCTCTGCTGTTGCAGTAACACTAGGGCTTCCATAGAAGAGTGCCGCCGTGTGGAAAAGGGTGTAGTTTCAGAGCACTCGTTGAAAGCTTAACGGAGAATAAATCTTCCTTGAATATCTCATTCTCTGAATGCTGAGTGTACATGCGCCTCAGCGGAACACCTTCCTTGGGAGGTGGTGGGCTCTCCTTCTTTGGAGGTTTCCAAAGAGAGGCTAGATGGCCATCTGACAGCAGTGCTGATTCTGTGAACTTAGGCAGATCATGGGAGGGAGGGCAGGAGGAGTTGCATCAGTGCTTAGTTCTTGTGGCCCCTTTCTTACATGACTAGGGAAATGTTGGTTGCCACTTGGGGGTTAGGAAGCAATTTTCTCCAGGCCGGTTTGGCCAGAGATCCTGGAGGTTAGGGTTTTTGTTTGTTTGTTTTTGCTATCTTCTGGGCATGCAGCAGGGGGCACTAGGGGGGGGTGGGAGAGATATTTGTGAATTTCCTGCACTGTACAGGGGGTTGGACTAGAAGGCCCTGGAGGTCCCTTCTAACGCTATAATTCTACGATTAATGTATCTCTTGAGAGACCTTTTCTGTTGAAGCAGCATGTCATAGAAGCAACGAATCCCTTTCAAACTGATTCCTAATGTGACTCCTTCATTCAGGCAAAGGACAGCTTGAGCCTTGGCGAGTTTAAGATAAATACAAAATTCATAAGCCTCTTGCAGATGCCTATCTGCCTATAACCAGCGTTTACTTTTCGTTTTCCCGCCAGAGTCTACAAAACAGCTATGTTTGTAAAAAAGAAACACTCTATTAAAAACTAACAGGAGTGTTTTCCAATTTAAAAAAACCGATAACATAGATGGACCTGCGATAAGAGATGTGAATGGCGAGAGAGAACAGAATGAAAAATATTAAAATACTGAACTCAACAACAAACAAAATACAGAAACGAAATATAAATTAAAATGGGGGGAGGGGAGGGAGCAGGACCCAACCCCCTAAAACCTTCTCGCAAATTGAGAACATAAGGGACAGGACATATAAAAGGAATGAGTAGCAGATGTGCAAAAACATGAAGTTGCCTTAGACTGCTGGTCCATCAAGGTCACTCTTGTCTATTCTGCCTGGCAGGGGTTCTCCGGGGTCTCAGGGAGGGCTCTTTAATATCACCTCCTACCCGATCTTCTTGAATGGAGATGCCAGGGATTGAACAGCCCCTCTCCACAAATATATGGAAGACCGGATAAAAGGTGTCTACAATTTGCTTTTGAGATCTGTGGAAGTGAGACCAACAACGCCCCTTCCCCTTCCCAAAAAAACCCACTACATCATTTTAACATTTCTTTCTTGTTCTGTTAGTCAATGCAGTTCCTCTCTGAGAGAGTCCACAGCTCAGTGGCAGAGCATATGCTTTGCATGCTGATCCCTAGCATCTCCAGACAGGATCTCAGGTAGCAGGGGAAGACACCTTTCTGCCTGAGACTTTGAGGAACCATCTCTGGTGGATAATGCTGAGCCTGATGGCTCAGTGGTTTGTCTGGATATAACTGAGCAGATATTCCTGAACTTTGGGTATGTTCCTAAACATCTTTCTTGGGGAGGCATGTGCAGTGATAAAGTCAGGGCCTTTTTTTGAGTAGGAACGCACAGGAGCGTAGTTCTGGCTGGCTCGGCATCAAGGGGCTTGCCCAAATAAACAAATGGGTCTTTTCTACAAAAAAGACCTGCGCAAAACAATGGTTATATCAGGGGATGTGGCCTAATATGCAAATGAGTTCCTGCTGGGCTTTTTCTACTTAAAAAACCCTGGATAAAGTACATACTTTGCAAGCAGAAAGCCTCATGTCCAGTTCCTGATCTCAAGCAGAATGCGATGAGAAAGATCTTTCTCTTCCAAGACCCAAGAGAACTACTTCCACTGTAGGGAAACGTTATGGGGCCACAAAAGAAACGGCCCTACTTTGATCATCCATCCAGATGAGCAAGGCTTCATGACTGCTGTCTTCAGGTTCAGACGGCCGTTATGCCTCTCCCACATTTTTTTGTTTCCACAGTTGCAGCCTTTGTACTTTCCCCACACATATCAGTAATTTGTATGGAGAAAGGAGGCGAATCCACATTCAGGAGAACCACAGATTGGGGGTGGGTGGGGGGGAACTTGCCACCGATGCATAAGACCTGTTTGAAAAATGGCTATTGTAAGAAGGAGGCTGCATTATTTTGTGAATCAACATTCATGAACGTGTATTTCAAGATGAGAAGAGCTTGGGTGAGAGAACAGGTTCTGGTTTCTGACTTTGATTACCAAATAACAGCAGCTTCTCCCTCATTCCTCTTAACTTGTTCTGAATGCTCAGATTTTGTCTGCTCATTCTGAATTCTCGTATACTTGTACGCATGCTTTAAAAGAAGACTCAAAATGGCATCTCAAAAGGACACTTCTGTTTGCTGCCTCTTCATTCCTCACCATTTACTGCCTCTTTCTTTCATTCTCCCTCCTCCCTTCTCTCTCTCTCCGTCCCATGATGCTTTGTGCCTCAGCAAGCTGATGCCATATAAAAAGAGTGTCTGTTCTGCTACCCGCCACGTTCTTCTGATGGCAGAAGGGGAAAAAGAACCTTGGCACCCTTTGGAGACGAACGACGCCAGACTTAATGGCAGCCTCCACCTGGTCTTATCTTCCTTTCTTTTCTCCCCATTTCTTGACATCCAGAACCTCCTGAGGGTACAGGGTACAAGGCGGGCGTCCAAGAGGGTTCGGGCGGGTGCTGGCCTGAAGGAAATAGGAAGCCACACATAAAAGGGGGTAAGCTCTTCCTTGTCCTGCTTTATTATTATTATTATTATTATTTTAAAAACCTAGTTGTTCAGAATGTTTGGGTCTTGCTACTTTTTGTTGGCTTGCTTTCTAGTTCTGCCAGGCGAACGAAGCAGTCAGAAAGAGGAGGGGAGGGAGAGGAGTAGCATAGAGATACTACAGTTGGGATGGAGGTTGGCAGGGAAGCTGTGAGACAGGGGGAGAGAGCGAGCGAATAAAGCTGGCATGGGCTGGAGATCTGCCAAGGATGCTTGGCAGACATGCCATGGAAAGCTGGGGCAGTGTGAACCTGGCAATGTACGTTGGGGAGGGCGATGGGGAATTGCAAAATGCAGAATGGCAGAGGTCGGGGGATTGATTGTAGACGACGCTTTTTTTAAAAGACGTGAAATAATTTTATTTTTGATTTTCCTTTCCTTGTGGATATTTGTTAGGTCCTGTTTGTTGCTTAATTTTTGGCGGAGCGGGGAGTGGCATTCGGAGAAGCTCGGCAGCTCCTACGCTGATTGAATTGAATCCGGGCCAAGGAAATGATGTTGCCTGCTTGTTGCACAGAAAAGCAAGGAGAGAGAGAGAGAGACTTAGGAGAATCCTCTGCGAGCTGCCAAGCTGCTCGGCCACCTTGGCAACAAAACATCGAGCGGATCCAAGCGGGCCTCCACACCTTTTGTCTCCTCTTGGGTACCTGATTTTATTTTATTTTTTTGCTTTTGCTCCCCTTGGTTCTCCGCATGCATTTGGCTTATTCTTTTGGGGCTCCGTAATGGTGCCGCTGTCAGAGTTCTTCACAGGTAGCTCGAGACAGGTAGGAAAATTCAGGGCAGCAACCTCTGTCCTGGGTCTTCTTGATCATCTCAACTGAGCTTTTTATGATTGATGCCGTGCATCACAATCTTTTTTTGTGATCCTGTTGAGGGTGTGTGTTTAGGGCGTGAGTTCGATGTGGGGTTTGGCTGCCGCTGAGTGCTACTTAGAATACTTTCTTAAAACCTGCTTTGTTTTACCTTGGACAGCATTACCTCCTTCTCAGGTTTCCGGACAATTGTACTGAGGGGTGGGGGGGTGCATGCTTTGCTACTGCGGAGCTTTTGAACTGAGTATCATGGCTCCATTTCTGTGCATATCTCTGTTTGGTACACCCCTGGTTTTGCAGCTATCCTTTTGGCTTGGGTACGCTGAGGCTAGGGATGGGCAAGGCATAGCCAAAAACATGGCCAAATCTTTGCAGTTTTAAGATTGCCAGTGCATTTGCAGACTGTTGGGTGGGTGTGGTCCAGGAGGCCGGAGCAGGAACTGAAAAGGGGCTCACCGATAGAGGGCAGCTGGCACAGGCTGGGATTGTTCAGTGTAGACTTGTGGTGCAGATAACTGCAAGAAGCGAAGTGAGGCTGGGCTGTACCTTGACACTTTGCTGCTGGCAGTGCCTCACTCTGAAGCGGGTTGTGCCCCTGCCAGCAGGCTTGCTAAAGTATGCAAATGGTATCCTGGGAGGAGAAGAAGCTTAGATGATTTAGAAGGATGATTTCTTGGTTTAGCAAGCTGGGATTTAAGGATTTTGGAGAGGCTAAGTTCTTATTTTCCCAGGACCATCTTGTGTTTTAACAATTTATTGATAACATATGGTTACAAAACTTAATTATAAATTTCCTGTACTAACCCATATGATATTTCAATCTCCCCTCCCTCCCTTGTTTGACTTCCCCAAAGTTATAGATTTAAGTTCAATACTAAAGGTACCAGTAACTAATCAAAGTTCAATATTTTTTTTCCCTCATCAATACTAAAAAATTGTCCAATGTCTTTTTACATTCCACTCTTTCTCCATATATCCTTTAAATTTCTTCCACTCCTTTTTGAATATATCTATATCATAGTCTCTTAGCGTTCTAGTTAGTTTGTCCATCTCACTCCACAATAAGACTTTCACAATCCAGTCCCATTTCTCTGGTATTCCCAGGACCATCTTGATTTCCTGGTGTTTCTCTGTCTCTGGTAATCCCTGTTTTGTCCTTTGGGCATGCCCCAAATGATTTTTTTTTTTTTGCATGCACATAAGTTTTAAGGCCCACTTGGGTCTCAAGAAGTTAAATTACTAAATGGAGAATGGCTATATCTTGGCTCTGTTGTGCATGTGTGAAGAAGTGGGCATGTGAATACTAAGGCACTGTGCAGGGCACAGCTGACCATTTTACACAGTCCTTGTTGTGAGGTTCATGATGAAGGAAGAAATATGATGATATACTATAAGAATATCATGCCATCCAAAATAAACTGTGCGACCAACACAGGATGACCCTCACTGGTTGATGCAAAAACAGAAATCAACTTGATTCAGTTTAATTGGGTTAAGTCCTGCCCACCCCCCTCCCGGGTCTTTGCAAAAACAAAACCCATGACATCATCAGACAAGATAGGGCTTTGACATTCTAGTGGGGGTGTGACGGAACCGGCCCGATTCTGCCTTCAGACCTGGTCCCGTCAACTCCCTTTTGAGTTGCCAACTCCTGAAGGGAGCTAATCTTCTTCCTGACACTAAGGCACGCTGCTACCACCTGCTCCATTTAGGGGTTCCTGACTGAGAGGAACAGGACTCCCAATCCCCCTTGCCAGTTCTAAGGCCTGGACTCAAGGTCCTCTGCCAACCCAGCACCTGGTTATGACAGAGACCAAAGTCCTTCTTTGGGAGACCCCTGGAGGATAGGCACCCTTGCCAACTGTATGCCTTCCCCCTTCCCTGGACTCCACTCTTGCAGGAGCATGGTCTAAGGCCACTGGGGAAACTATGTGGTACAGAGGGACTACTGAAGGGAGACCCCTGAATAATTAATAAATACCCCTATAATAATAAATGAAAATATGCTTTTGTCTTCAAAAAGAGGGTGTCTGATGCAATGTTGTTAGAAGCAGACAGCCTTCAGTGGGTGTGGATTCACAGATGTGTATTGGATAACACAAAGAGACCTCACTGAGAAGCTTCTTGCTAGAGCTGATAACGCACGGGGACAAGAGGAATGGAAAAATACTAGAAGGAAAGCAAGGGGGGTGGGGAATGTTGAATCAGATAACTTGTAGGGCCTGCCGGCTAAGCTTGCTTTGTGCTTAAAAAGACAGTCTGAGGATTGGGGTGGGTGGGAAGGTTCAGTATTTTTGGAGCCATGATGCTCAACTGGACCCTGCTTATGGTACCAGAAGTAAAATACCTCGTTTCATACCCGTAGGGTGTGTGGCTCCGTTATTTTCCTGCTACACTATCTTTTAAAAAGACAAAACATTTATTTAAAATTTACAACTATATACAGGCAGTTAAAAAAAAAAAAAAAAGTGAACAGAAGCAATAAATCAAAGTAGGGAAAAACGTTCCTTCTTCCCCTAATATAATACTTGCCCTGGCCATACCATCCGGAACAGACAGACTCACCAACCCAACTGACTGAACTCAAAGCCCAACTCAGACTCCAAGACTGTTGCCAGAATCACTCACTGAATTGAACTAAGGGTTTCCCACTCAAAATCTCCCCTATCAAACCCAGTTCCCGCCCAGGAAGAGGTTTACCTCTCTTGCAGCATTCTGGGAAGCAGGCCTCAAGGATTTCCTGTCTCTCTAGGAGGCCCCTCCCCCCCAGAATTGCTGGTTCCAGACAGGAGGGAGGGGGCAGGAGGAGGAGACTAGGCCAAAGCCTGCCTCAAGTTTGACAGCCTCCTCCTGCCAACTCCCAGATAAACATAGCCTAAAATGGGGACTATCTAAAGCAGGCAGAAACTGAAACCCTTCAAAAATGGCCTGCTGAGAACACACTGCAAAAAATTCACACAAACGCCTCAAAATTCACACAAACACCTCTAAATTCACACAAAAGCCTCTAAATTCACACAAACGCCTCTAAAAACTAGGTGCGTCTTATGGAGCGAAAAATACGGTACTTTGGGAAACACAACTTGTTGAGAGCAGTCAAGGGGCAAGTAAAGTAAGATGGGGGTAGTTGGTTTATAGAATCTGGGGGTGGGGGAGGATGGGGAATTTTCCAAAATGTTAATCCTTCGCCTCTGCAATTCAGCGGGGGTGGGGGGGCATTTTTGCATTTAAAGGATTTAACTAGGCCAGACGGAACCAATTTAGCTGTCGAAACACAAAATAATCCCAGTAGAGTAACCGTTTTAGTGTAATGTAACCAAACAAAACAAAGGGAGCCCCGTGGTGCAGAGTGGTAAAGCTGCAGTACTGCAGTCCAAGCTCTCTGCTCACGACCTGAGTTCAATCCCGGTGGAAGCTGAGTTCAGGTAGCTGGCTCAAGGTTGACTCAGCCTTCCATCCTTCTGAGGTCGGTAAAATGAGTGCCCAGCTTGCTGGGGGGGGGGGGAGTGTAGATGACTGGGGAAGGCAATGGCAAACCACCCCACCATTAAAAAAGTCTGCCGTGAAAACATTGTAATGCAATGTCACCCCAGAATCAGAAATGACTGGTGCTTGCACAGGGGACTACCTTTGCCTTTTAACAAAACAAAACAGAAATTCAGGGCACCTTAAAGGCTAATGACGTCTATTCCAAATATAAGTGCACCATGCATATTCCAGTATAGTCACATCTAGTGTGTGATTAATTCATTTCTTTTCTTAAGGAAATAGTTAAAGACAATCATATCAATGCCTTGTTTTGAACCCAGGCTAGCCCTGTCTCATCAGATCTTGGAAGCCAAGAAAGGTTGGCCCTGGAATACCAGAGTCATGATGTGAAGGCCGGCAATGGCACACCACCTCTGACTATGTCTTGCCTTGAAAAACCTATGGGCTTGCCAAACGGCAGCTGTGATTTGATGGGACTTCCCACTACTGCCCCTTGTTTTGAAAGCTGGTGGTCTCACTGCTGCAGAACCAATGAGTATGCTGTACAGCTAGCGGAGAGAGATGTCTAGCAATGTGAAACGAGGTGGGTGTTCCGGTGGGGAAGGAGGTAGCTCAAGCTGTGATTCTCAGTGTGAGCAAGGGCTGGATGCTATAACAGAGCTGTCGACAGGTACAGGCTAGCAGGCTGATCCTGGTTTCAAGTGCTACAGCAGAATTTAAGCGTCCCCATTCAAATCCAGTATGCATGTTGCACAAGATATAACGAATGTTCTTAATCCGGTTAAAACGGATAAAAGGAGGTACTTCTTCACCCAAAGGGTGATTAACATGTGGAATTCACTGCCACAGGAGGTGGTGGCGGCCACAAGCATAGCCACCTTCAAGAGGGGTTTAGATAAAAATATGGAGCAGAGGTCCATCAGTGGCTATTAGCCACAGTGTGTGTGTATGTATAAATTTTTTTGCCACTGTGTGACACAGAGTGTTGGACTGGATGGGCCATTGGCCTGATCCAACATGGCTTCTCTTATGTTCTTAATCAGCAATATTTTTTTAAAAAAAGAATACAGACATTTTGAGAGAGATCAAGTCCGTTAGAGAGAGGTAGAGCTGAATGGATTCTGCGCAGGAATTAGGATTTTCTGGTATATCCAGAGTGGTGTCAAAGCACTACTCTCAATCCACTGTTGATATGATGCATCCTGAGGTTAATAAGATCTCTTGTTTTCCTGTTTGGTGCTTCACAAATGAGGTTGGATCCAGCCAGTTGCATGTTTTTGTTTTTTTTTTAAACTCAGTCTCACCCAGTTCCCTTTTATACTACAGCCTCACATGGCTTTTGTACACACAGACCACATGATTATCAGCATAGAGTTTTCGGGTGGCCGAAGAAAATTCCTTCTTAGTTTTTCACCAGAAAAAAAAAACTTGACAGGATCCAGCCCATAGAGTTTTCTTTTTGGCAGTAAAGACGAAAGATCAAGAGGTTCAGAAGTCCTTACAGAATCAAATGGATATTCCAGCAATGCTAACAAAATAGGGAGGGACGGGGGCTCAGTGGTAGAGCATCTGCTTGGGAAGCAGAAGGTCCCAGATTCAATCCCTGGCATCTCCAAAAAAGGGTCCAGGCAAATTGGTGTGAAAAACCTCAGCTTGAGACCCTGGAGAGCCGCTGCCAGTCTGAGAAGACAATACTGACTTTGATGGACTGAGGGTCTGATTCAGTATAAGACAGCTTCATATGTCCATATTCCACACTTGCTTTCATGAGTCAGAGCTCTTCGTTAGACTCATGGAACATACATCCATAGGAGATATATTTATATTAAAGTTACAAGCAACAGAAAGCTGAGAGTGGGGAGACATTACAAAGAGAAGGCGTTTAGAAATAAAACCAGGTAAAGAGAATTCACTCCATTCAGAGCAGGTGAGGTCCACTAATAAAGTGTGAGACATAATACACAGAAATAATTAATGTCTGTAAACCCTCACTTTAGCAGCTGTGTTAAGTAAGAAATCTCAAATCCTTGTTCAAGCTTGGGGTGAATTTCTTGATGAATTTGAATCCAGCACTTTCGCATTGAATTCTCCTTTGAAGTTCATTTGGAAGAGAACAGCAGGTTAAATTCAGTACAACATTCCAGATAGCATGTGTTCAGATTTTCTAGTTTACAGCTCTGGTGGTAATTTGAAATACCACCTTAAAATCCTGTTCCCAGGGGAGAGAGAAACCCCAGGAACAGGACTTGGAGGGCGTGCACGTTCCAGACTGCCAAGACATGGGGGGCTAAGGAAGTCACACTCCATGGGGAGAAGTTCTTGCATGCACAGAAACACTGCACTGGATCCAACCCAATGTTTGGACAGAATTTTTCTTCTGCTGCCCCCCCCCCCCCAGGCTTCTACCCAGTTTGGTGTAGTGGTTAAGTGTGCGGACTCTTATCTGGGAGAACCAAGTTTGATTCCCCACTCCTCCACTTTCACCTGCTGGAATGGCCTTGGGTCAGCCATAGCTCTGGCAGAGGTTGTCCTTGAAAGGGCAGCTGCTGGGAGAGCCCTCTCCAGCCCCACCCACCTCACAGGGTGTCTGTTGTGGGGGAGGAAGGGAAAGGAGATTGTGAGCCGTTCTGAGACTCTTCGGAGTGGAGGGCGGGATATAAATCCAATATCTTCATCTACCTCACAGGGTGTCTGTTGTGGGGGAGGAAGGTAAAGGAGATTGTGAGCCGCTCTGAGACTATTCGGAGTGGAGGGCGGGATATAAATCCAATATCTTCTTTTTCTTCATCTACCCTTCTTTCTGTGCTATTGGATATTTTGCTTTTTAAATGTTGCATTTGTGCAGTTCGCAATCAATATCTGGCTCGTTGATTCTGCTTATTTCTTTCCGCACGTGCTCACATAGCTACCGCACGAACTCATTTTTTGTAGCAGGAACTTCTTTGCGTATTAGGCTACACATCCTTGATATAGCCAATTCTCCCCGAACTTACAGTAGGCCCTGTAAGAAGAGCCCTGTAAGCTCTTAGAAGATCGGCTACATCACGGGTGTGTGATCTAATATGCAAAGGAGTTCCTGCTGTAAAAAAGACCTAGTTCTTTCTCCCAGCACATTTTCTAGAATATTGCCCTTAACTTGCAATGATGTATAGGGGGGCCTCTGTTTTCAGCTGTAGAAATTCAGCATTTCTATGGGGGTAGACAGGGAGGGAAACTAAGGGTTGGATCACGTGAATCTATTTTGCTAACAGCATTGTTTTCCTCCAACACAGGAGACCTGTTATCAACCTGCCAGTAAATGAGGCCCTCTTGCATGAACTGCCCTGCTTTAGGTAAGACTTTGCATCTACTATCCCTAGATTGTATAACTCCCTTCCCCATAAAGTGAGACTACTGCACTCACTTCAGACCTTCTGGAGAAATGGAAAAGGAGTCTTTTGTTGCTAGTTTAAGTAAGGGGCGGAGACTTGATGCTAAATCAGTTACCCAAAGGGGCAGGAAACAGAGGGAATGGTAGGGTTGCCAATCCCCAGGTGGGGGCAGGGGATCTCCCAGTTTGGAGGCCCTCTCCCCGCTTCAGGGTCGTCAGAAAGCGGGAGAGGGAGAGGGAAATGTCTGCTGGGCACTCTGTTATTCCCTCTGGAGATTTATTCCCATAGAAAATCATGGAGGATTGATCTGCAGGTATTTGGGGCTCGGGGGGGGGGGGCTGTTTTTTTGAGTAGAGGCACCAAGTTTTCAGTATAGCATCCAGTGCCTCTCCCCAAAATACCCCCCAAGTTTCAAAAAGATTGGACCAGGGGGCCCAATTCTATGAGCCCCAAAAGAAGGTGTCCCTATCCTTCATTATTTCCTATGGAAGGAAGGCATTGAAAAGGTGTGCCATCCCTTTAAATGTGATGGCCAGAACTCCCTTTGGAGTTCCATGATGCTTGTCACAGCCTTGATCTTGGCTCCACCCCAATGTCTCCTTGCTCCACCCCCAAAGTCTCCTGGCTTCACCCCCAAAGTCCCCAGATATTTCTTGAATTGGACTTGGCAATCCTAGGGAATGGTATGAGAAATTCAAGAATATGGGTGGTGTACTGGAAAATATTTTAGGATCCCTGAAATTTTGTTAATAAAACTGTTTATCCATTAAAATTTGGCTCATAAAAATAATTGTGAGCAGTAGCCTCCAAGAGGCAGCATAGTCCTAAATCCAAAGTTGTTATGCCACGAAGAAAGACAGGACTGGAGACACCTCCGGAGCACTGAAGCTATGTCTTCCCAAGCAATTCTTCCTAAGTTGTTAAGATATTCAAAGTATAGAAAACTAGGAGTAAGGCCTGTTGTGAAGAGAAATACAAGAGTGCCTGCCACCCTTACTGTCTTCTCACTCACCCAAGTGAAGGCATTAGAACATAAGAACATAAGAGAAGCCATGTTGGATCAGGCCAACAGCCCATCCAGTCCAACACTCTGTGTCACACAGTGGCAAAAAATTTTATACATACACACACACTGTGGCTAATAGCCACTGATGGACCTCTGCTCCATATTTTTATCTAAACCCCTCTTGAAGGTGGCTATGCTTGTGGCCGCCACCACCTCCTGTGGCAGTGAATTCCACATGTTAATCACCCTTTGGGTGAAGAAGTACTTCCTTTTATCCGTTTTAACCTGGCTGCTCAGCAATTTCATCGAATGCCCACGAGTTCTTGTATTGTGAGAAAGGGAGAAAAGGACTTCTTTCTCTACTTTCTCCATCCCATGCATTATCTTGTAAACGTCTATCATGTCACCCCGCAGTCGACGTTTCTCCAAGCTAAAGAGCCCCAAGCGTTTCAACCTTTCTTCATAGGGAAAGTGTTCCAGCCCTTTAATCATTCTAGTTGCCCTTTTCTGGACTTTTTCCATTGACCCCCCCCCAAAAAAACAAGGTCACTGGCCTTCTGGTGGAGTTCTTGCCTGATGGAGCTGGGGGTGGGTGGGGGTGAGCAAAATCAGTCAACGACATGCCAGAGACAGTGCGAGCCAATCCTGAGTCAGCCGCATCTGACTAATGCAAATTCTCAGATTTGCCACCATAGTTGGGCTTTTATTTATTACCGAGGAGGAGAGTAGTAGCTGCGACAAAGAAGTGGTGTCTGTGCCCTGAGAACTTTTTTTGCCTTTCCCAATGACTTAATGGAATTGGAATAAATAATGCAGAATAAGGATGAGCATAGAGCTCTTACAAACGTTCATAATCTAGGAAAGTGCGGAATTTCAATGGCCTTTGCGCGGAACAGCGTATATGGTTCTCTCCTTCCTTATTTTAACCATTCAACTACCCTGTGAGGTAGGTTAGGCTCAGTGAGGGTGACTGACCCATGGTCACCCAGGGAGCTTCGTGGTGGAGTGGGAAGAGTATATGGTTTGTCCTGTCTAAGCCATCCATTGGCATTTGCATAGCTGTTGTAACACTTATAATTTATAGATAGGGTTGCCCAGTCCAGTTCAAGAGATATCTGGGGACTTTGGGGGTGGAGCCAGGAGCAAGGGTGTGGCAAGCACATTTGAACTGAAGGGAGTTCTGGCCCTCACGTTTAAAAGAACCATGCTCCTTTTAAATGCCTTCCCTCTATTTGGAATAATGAAAGATAGGGGCTCCTTCTTTGGGGGCTCATAGAATTGGACCCCTCAGTCCAATCTTTTTGAAACTTGGGGGGTATTTTGAGGAGAGGCATCAGATGCTATGAAAATGTGGTGCCTCCATCTCAAAAAACAGCCCCCCCCCCCGAGATCTGTGGCTCAATTCTCCATTATACCCTATGGGAATCGGTCTCCATAGGGAATAATGGAGTGCCCGGCAGACATTTCCCTTCCCCCCTTCTTTCTGATGACCCTGAAGTGGGGGGAGGGCCTCCAAACCGGGGGATCCCTTGCCCCCATCTGGGGATTGGCAACTCTAGGCCTAATATGCAAAGGAGTTCCTGCTACAAAAAAAGGCCCTGATCATCATCATCATCATCATCATCATCATCATCATCATCATCATCATCATCCATGTTTAAATCTAACCTGGATAACCTAGACTAGCCCAATCTAGGGTTGCCAAGTCCCATTCAAGAAATATCTGGGGACTTTGTGGGTGGAGCCAGGAGACTTTGGGGGGGGGGTGGAGCCAGGAGACTTTGGAGTTGGAGCCAATAGAAAGGTTGTGACAAGCATAATTGAACTCCAAAGGGAGTTCTGGTAGAGTTGCTAAGTCTGACTCAGAAAATATCTGGGGACTTTGGGGGTGGAGCCAGGAGACTTTCACATTCCCTAAAATAAATAAGTAAAAAACCCAGCAGAGTAGTTCCCCTGAATGCAGTCGTCATTTCCGCATCCCAATCCGCTGCACCTCCTCTGTACTCTCTCTCTCTTACTCACACACACACACACACACAGAGCAGCCAAAATAAACAGTTTACAATCCCACACTTGTGTGGTCTCACTAGGGCAATTTACTCACGAGTTGCTGAAGTTCCAAGTTCTAAAGAATAACACAAGGAAACGAAAGGTTCTAGTTTACCCTGTGCAAATGGCCTCTGAGAAGATTATAGAACCAACGCAGTTTCTGGGCTCCTTCCCTTCCCTTTCCTCCCACCAGGCATGTTGTTCTGCAGGCTTGTCCCACCCCCAGCCTGGTCTACGATTTAAAGGCACAGAGCACCTTTCTAGAAAAAAAGCCATCCCCAATGCCTTCTTAAGCCTTTGAGGTTTGAAGCACATGGGGGCTGTTGGGGTGGGGCTCCCCCCCCCACCGGCCAGCTGACTGGGTGGGGAAAGGAGCCTGCCAAAGCGAGGGAACCCCCACTGGGACCTGGGGATTGGCAAGCCTATTTATACAGCATGCTAGAAGCACTGGGTGACTGCTTAAGTTGGTGCCCCCAGAAAACTGCTGCATTGTGGCTGAAAGCAAATCACAAGAGAAGAGGGAAATATAACATGCCTGCTGACTTGGCAGCCGCCAGTAAGAAACTGCTATGTGGTTCAGGTCAGCATTTGGATGTAGGGTGTTGAATAGGGCCCATAGCTCCCTGGCAGAACATTTGCTTGCAGAAAGTCCCAGGTTAAATCCCTGGCATCTTCCACGAAGGAGAAGAAACTTGACCAGAGGCTCTGGAGAGCCACTTCTGGTCAGAATAGACAACAATGACCTTGGCCTGACTTAGTATAAGTCACCTAGGAAGCGGCTGTGACTCAGTGGTAGATTATATGTTTTGCACACAGACTGTCTTAAGCTCGATCCTTGGCATCACCAATTAATAAGATCAGGTAGTAGATGATCTGGAAGACCTCTGCCTGAAACCCTGGAGAGCAGCTGCTGGTCAGAGTGACTGTATCGACCTTGATAGGCTAATGTGCTTTCTCAGTAGAGGGCAGCTTCAAGTATGTTCAAGAAGTATAAATAGAAATACAAGAGTTTTTCAGTTTGATTGAGGAATCCTATTGATCTCTATCGGATCTGCTCGCTGGGTAGCTCTGGCCCCACTTCCACCAGCCAAAAGAGAGAGAGGGTGACACAATGGGCCTTTTCACACTTACCGGTGGAAACCGGAAGGGAGTCGGTATTGTGCCGCCTTGCAGTAATCCGAGACAGGGATGGGAGTTTTCAGACACATGTTTTTTTTCCCGGTAGGGTTCCGTGATTGAAGCAAGCCATTTCACACTGTTCCGCTTTTATCTCGCTTCCACCAGCGCCAGCCGTTTTCGACTGCCGGCACGCGATCTCCGACTTATTTATTTATTTATCTTTGGAACGTCGGGCAAAGATCGCTATAGCGACATATCACAACAGCACCACAATAGAGATGGCTAGGCTCCATTGAGATAAGTTACCAAGTTTCAGCGGCGGCGATCTCTGGCATCTTAATGGAACCCAGGCATCCCTATGGTGATGCTGTTGTGATACGTCGCTCGCTATAACGATCTTAGCCTGACGTTCCAAAAAAAAAAAGAGCCGGCGATCACACGCCGGCGGGCGGGAAAGGGCGCGAAAACTGCTCCCGGATTAGATACTGGACATGTCACACAGCGCCCCATACCGATTTCAACCTGGAAGGAGGGGTTGAAAACTGGAAGAAGCTGCTCTTTGTTAGTAACGACTCAGGCATGCCTCACTACCAGGACAGCCGCGGGACTGTGTGAAAAGGTGACAGTATTCCGGTAGCAGCCAGTTACTGAGTTGGGTCTGTCTGAAATGCCAGCAGAAACCCGTTACTGTTCAGTAACTGACCAACTTCCATACCGGAATACATAGGCTGTGTGAAAAAGTTCATTATGATGGGTGAAACTCACCATGGTGGGTGGTGCATCCCGTAAACCTGGCAGTGCAAATCTCCTTGTTTGGCCCTTCACAGAGCAGGCAGCTGATCTAATGCAGTGAATTTGTGGCAGAACCATGAATTTTTGGATTCATAGCCACCAAATGAGGTCAGCTCTCCTCTGCTGAGTGCTCCCTGACCCTCCTTCCTTGGTTCTTATGCCTCCTTTCCCCCCATTAAGTTTCCCCTAGTTGGTTCTGTTCCCATCACTCCATTATCCTCTGGAACGAAAATACTCTTGCTTCTCTCTACATGTGCAATCGTTCTGCCTTTGGAATCAGCCTCTTCTGCTGAACTATGACACTTCAAGGACATTAGGAGAAACGGGAACATTCAAGGCGCTTTAGACATGCTTACAGCTTATTTGCAATCATTCCTGTTTAGACTGCTCGAGCTCTTCCAGGCGAATCTTCAAGGGCAGTTTGATGCAGCCGCTCCACCCTAGCCTTCACTTCAGGTCTTGGCTATAGCGCTACAGCCAAAGGAGATAGTCAAATCCATTTTTGGGGTTGGGGGCATGGGTGAGGGGCCTTATCTGAACAAGCTGAAAGATACGATACTGGGAAGATACTTAAAGTAGAGGTCTATAGAGGAAAGTGGGAGAAAAGAGAGATCAGGGTATTTAGAACCTTTATCTGTGAGAGGGAGGAACATTGTGTAAGTTTGGTGGGTGTCCAGTGGTGTTGGTTTGTGGGTGTGTTTTTGCAGGCAGGCTGACTTTCTGGGTTGTATTGGTTGCTTAGCAGTAGCCTTGGAACATCCTGTTCCAGGAACAGATGGACTCAGGATCAATTGCCTCTGATAGGTTTGCCAGGTCCTACTCAGGAAATATTTGGGGACTTTGGAGTTGGAGCCAAGAGACTTTGGGGGTGGAGCCAGGAGCAAGGGTACAACAAGCGAGGGTGGGGAACCTCTTTTCTGCCAAGGGCCATTTGGATATTTATAACATCATTCACGGGCCATACAAAATTATCAACTTAAAAAACAGTGCTCCACCAAGGGAGAGCTATTCAGGCTGGCAAAATTAATGCAAATAATTGTTTTTCTATTTGAAGCCACGTGGGGAGAGCCTAATTCAGCACACACACACACCAGCCCACTACCCTAGGCAAATGCCTAGGTCTCCAGGCATATTAGGTCACATTCCTTAATATTAGCATATTAGGTCACACTCTCATTAGCATATTAGGCCACACCATCTGGGATAATCAAGTGCAAATTGAACTGGTCGTAGCTGGCTCCCATAAGGATAATGAAAGAAAATAAAGAAATGGGGGAAGAGAAAGAAAGAGAAATAAAGAAATGGGGGAAGAAGGGGGAAGAAAGGGAAATGAAGAAATGTGGGGAAGAAATGGAAAGAAAGAAATGAGGGGGAAACTTAACTGAACTGTGACAGTGACTTTTCCAGGTCCTGCAGTTATCTTGGCCGGCCAGCCAGACTCCAGGGAGGCCTCAGTGTAGCTGGGCCCCACAATCCCCGCCAGCCAGCCAGGCCCTGGGGAGGCTGCTGCACAGCGCAACTGGTCCGCATGATCCTCACTGGCCAGCCGGGCCCCAGGGAGGCCACCACATGGCTCAGCTCGGCCCAGCAATCCCCAAGGGCCAGACTAAGTGATCTCGAGGGCCATAAGTGGCCCTTGGGCCTAACATTCCCCACCCCTACCTTAAGGCCTGCATTGTGTGTGTTATCAGTTACTATCTTCTTTCCCTTACTGTCCATATTTCTCTCACTTGAGGTAGGTTGTTAGATCTCTGGGCAGAGATTTTTTAAATCATATCTGTAGTCTGTACAGTACATAGGTATCTCTCTGCCTTTCTAGAAATCAAATATTAGTGGATGACTATGCTGCCCTTTCTGGGGGAGGGGGAAGGTAACAAAAGGATATCTTCCCACACCAGTTTGGTGTAGAGAGCCAGTTTGCTGTAGTGGTTAAGTGCGTGGACTCTTATCTGGGAGAACCGGGTTTGATTCCCCACTCCTCCACTTGCACCTGCTAGCATGGCCTTGGGTTGTCCTTGAAAGGGCAGCTGCTGTGAGAGCCCTCTCCAGCCCCACCCACCTCACAGGGTGTTTGTTGTGGGGGAGGAAGGGAAAGGAGATCGTGAGCCACTCTGAGACTCTTCGGAGTGGAGGGCGGGATATAAATCCAATATCTTCATCTACCTCACAGGGTGTCTGTTGTGGGGGAGGAAGGGAAAGGAGATTGTGAGCCGCTCTGAGACTCTTCGGAGTGGAGGGCGGGATATAAATCCAATATCTTCATCTACCTCACAGGGTGTCTGTTGTGGGGGAGGAAGGGAAAGGAGATTGTGAGCCGCTCTGAGACTCTTTGGAGTGGAGGGCGGGATATAAATCCAATATCTTCTTCTTCTTCTTCTTCACACTTGTGTTCAAGCACCTTCTTTGCCCCAGGATCTGATAATCAGGGGCTTACTGCCTCTGATAGGTTTGCCAGGTCCTACTCAGGAAATATTTGGGGACTTTGGGGTTGGAGCCAGGAGACTTTGGGGGTGGAGCCAGGAGCAAGGGTACAACAAGCACAAATGCCAAAGTGAGTTCTGGCCATCACTTGTAAAGGGACCACACTCCTTTAAAATGCCTTCCCTTCACCGGAAATCATGGAGGATAGGGGCACCTTCTTTCGGGACTCATAGAACTGGACTCCCTGGTCCAATCTTTTTAAAGCTTGGGAGGTTTTTTTTTAGGAGAGGCACTAGATGCTATGCTGGAAACTTGATGCCTCTGCCTAAAAAAAAAAAAGCCCCTTCAGAACCCCAAATATGGATTTATTCTGCATTATACCCTATGGGGACCAGTCTCTGTGGAGTCAACCCCTCTGCCACTTTCTGCTAACCCTGAAGTGGGGGGAGGGCCTCCAAACCAGAGAATCCACTGCCCCAACTGGGGATTGGCAACCCCAGCAACCTCTGGCTAAAGTTTCCATTTTTATCTAACAGCTAGAGTTGGCACTAGGGTTGCCAAGTCCAATTCAAGAAATATCTGGGGACTTTGGGGGTGGAGCCAGGAGACTTTGGGGGTGGAGCCAGGAGACATTAGGGGTGGGGCCAAGATCAAGGCTGTGACAAGCATCATTGAACTCCAAAGGGAGTTCTGGCCATCACATTTAAAGGGACGGCACACCTTTTCAATTCCTTTCTTCCATAGGAAATAATGAAGGATAGGGGCACCTTCTTTTTGGGCTCATAGAATTGGACTTCCTGGTCCAATCTTTTTGAAACTTGGGGGGTATTTTGGGGAGAAACACTGGATGCTATACTGAAAATGTGGTGCCTCTTCCCCAAAAAACAGCCCCCCCCCAGAGCCCCAGATATCTGCAGATCAATTCTCCATGATTTTCTATGGGAATAAATCTCCCTAGGGAATAACAGAGTTCCCAGCAGACATTTCCCTCCCCTCCCCTCCCCTCCCCCCGCTTTCTGACGACCCTGAAGCGGGGGGAGGGTCTTCAAACCGGGGGATCCCCTGCCCCCACCTGGGGATTGGCAACCCTAGCATGGTCAGGCCTCCTCAATCCATGTTGTATTTTTCCCTCTTTGGGTTAATTTGCAAAGTTGTTTTTATTGTTTTGCATATCCCAGGAATTTCCCAAGTATGTAGCAACCTCTTCCTTCTTTGCAAGTAGCTTGGTTTTTTCAGCTTTCATAACTGTCAAAAGCTGCCTACTTGGTTTCAAAATGTAATAAGATAAAATAACAGTTGTTCTGTTTTAGTCCCGTGGCAATGAATTCTGTGGCCTTGAACAGAAAGTCAACTTCCTTTTGTTTGTCCAGAATGATATTTTGCAGGAAACAATGTTCTTTGTTTAGTGTTGTTACTTAGGTGTGCCTTATTTTTGTTGTAGTTATAGTTGGTGGTTTTTAGTACCGTTTTATTTATATGACATTTTAATGCCACTCACATGCCACTTATTGTAACAAAAAATTAAACAAAATGTGTGTGTTTTACTAGGAAAAATTCTGTTCATGGAAAGAGAAACTGCTGCAGATAGAAGACTCACAGATGATCTCATTGTTATAGAATCTACAGAGTTTGGTGCCTTGTACTTGGGCTCACTGCTGTCTTAAGAACATAAGAACATAAGAGAAGCCATGCTGGATCAGGCTAAAGGCCCATCCAGTCCAACACTCTGTGTCACACAGTGGCCAAAATTTTTTTTTATATATATATATATATAAAATGGCAGGGTCATCATCTTTTGCAGTCTTCTTGCTAAGAACTCTCCTTTATAGCTGACTCCCCTTCCTAGCTGACTCTTCCTATGCTTTTTTCAAAAGCACCTTTCCAGTGGCTTAATGTTCCACTGACCCACTGCAAATTTCTATGGCATGATTAATTAAATTAGGAGATGTTGTGATATTCAATCTCTAGAAGACTTGGCAAAAGGATTTATGAATCTTTCTTTCTTCTCCTTCAGCCAGCCATGTCACCAACAGAAATCCAATGTACCCACCGTTCCCAGAAGGAATGCAGATGGCAATGTTTGGTGCATGACTTGTTCTTCCTTTGTGGCCAAATTTGAATATGATTCTCTCCTCAGCTGAGTTACAGTACTGGCTGTCCTTGATTCTTGGCCTTGAACGGAAAGTAAATTAGTTCTGCCCACTCATGGACAGAATATTGATCAGAAGAGACGTTTTCTGATTGAAGAGCCCAGTATTGGAACTAGCCTCATTGGATCATGATTCCCTTTTATTGATTTTTAAAAAATAATTATTGTCATTCTCCTGTGGACTTGTGGGTGGCGTAGTCTGTACTTCTGGGACCCTAGCTTCTCCTCTCCTATATTGGATTTATATCCCGCCCTCCACTCCGAAGAGTCTCAGAGCGGCTCACAATCTCCTTTACCTTCCTCCCCCACAACAGACACCCTGTGAGGTGGGTGGGGCTGAGAGGGCTCTCACAGCAGCTGCCCTTTCAAGGACAACCTCTGCCAGATCTCTGGCTGACCCAAGGCCATTCCAGCAGGTGCAAGTGGAGGAGTGGGGAATCAAACCCGGTTCTCCCAGATAAGAGTCCGAACACTTAACCACTACACCAAACTGAAGAGGAAGAACCTGTGGAAAAACCATGCCAACATGCCTTTCCCCTCAAGAAGTGTACACAAAACTATGGCTGAAGGTGGTGTGTGCATTGGAGATTTAAAGTAGGGCCAAGGAAAAGGAGGACCCAGACCCCAATTTTCCAGAGGGGTCTAATAAATTCTTACCAAAAGAGGGGGCAGCTCCCTTCCCCACAGTCTAACAAAATTGTTAGCACTGAATGAGAACTGCCTAGGAGACTGAAATCTAATCATCTTATCATTTCTAAGTTTTATTCCTTGGTAACTGAGGCAGCAGAGAAATTCAAGCTGCCTCTGGTAGATTATCTGGTCACAAGCCTGTGCCCCAACTCTGTACTGCCCCTGGAGCAAATAGTCTTCCCAAGGATCCTTGCGACAGATGCGTCAAGCAGGCACTGTTCAAGGATTGCAAATCTTCATCAAAGCTCTGAGAGCTTCTACAGCTCGTTCCTTGTTGGCTAACGCAGCTTATTCCTGGGCAGCTGACAGCTTCAGTGGACAGCAACCTACCCAAGAACCTGGAGGATGAACTAAGAAGATCACCTCTGCCACAGCCTTTGTGACAAATGCCTCCCTAGAGGCCATTCATCTGTCAGCCTGGAGTAACATATGGCTTAGGAGCTGGGAAGTGGATCGCTCGGCTCAGTCCAGATTGGCAGGCATCTCCTTTAAGGTGGTCAAATTTGGTGACGATATGGATAGGTACCTGGTGGAAGACGAGGACAAGAAAAAGTCTTTGCCGTCAAGGAAAAAAGAGGACAAACCCAAGAAACGGCCCTCATCCTTTCAAGATTATTTTTGAGACTCTAAGAGATCTCCCGGCTTCAGATCCTCCAGATCTTTCAAGGGAAGATGGCAGTCGAAACAACCTACAAGAAGGTTTGTCATAATGCCAAAGGAACCAAAAAGGGTACTTCTACATGACTCTGCCAAGGTCACATGCATTTCAAAAGTTAGAGGCCGCCTGCTTCTTTCTGTGACTCACTTGAATCAGACTGTAACCAACAAGCGGGTCCTCGAAACTGTGACAACATGGCTATTCTCTGGAATTCAGATCAAGTCCTTCCAACCATTTCCTAGAGGTACCAAAGAAGCATTCCAGATAGAAGCACTTGCTCCATCAGAAAGCCATCCAGTATCTGCTGGACATAAGGGCGATAGAACTTATGCTGGAGGTACAAAGGACATCGGGGGTCCATTCCATTCTGTTTGTAGTTCCCAAGAAAGATGACCATCCTAGGTCTTTGGTGGCTGAATAGACACATAAAGAATGGAGAACCTTTGGTCCATTGTAGCAGCAATTCAGAGAGGAGACTTCTTGGCTTCAGTAGATCTCTCAGAGGTTTATATACAGAAATGCATTCTAGTGGTTCATCAGAGGTTTCCGTGTTCTGCTTACGATGGAAAACATTTTCAGTATCATGCCCTCCCTTTTGATCTGAAGCCCAGGGCCAGCTCCAGGGTTTCTGGTGCCCTAGGCCCCTGGTCCCCTCCCCCATACCTGCGGCCGTGAGGGCAGGCATGGTGGCGTGGCACTGAGTGCCACCAAGCACACCCACCTACACACTGCCTCTGCTCAGTCTTCCCAGGTGGAAGCAGACACCCAGAAAGGCTGAACGGGGTAGGCGGGTTGGCACATGCACTCGGAGGTACTCAGAGCCTGCCTCTGAGCACCTCTGAGAGCACCTGCCACCGCTCTGCCCCACTGCCCTCAGTGACTTTTCCCTGCCAGGTAGGCTGTGAGGTGGAAGAGGCAGTGGAGAGGTGGGTAGCAAGGGTGAAGGTATGGATAGGTACCTGGTGGAAGACGTGGTGGGGAAAGGGCACCAGGGTGGCAGGGCATGCATGGGGAGGGGGTACTCACCAGCCATCCCTAAGGCCTACCTAGAAGGTTAAAGTGTTCTCCCACAGATTTCTCAGTTCTGATTCTTAATGTCAGCTTTCCAAAGCATTCGATGGGTGACCTCAAGGTAGCTGTTTTACTGCAAAGGAACTTCAAGAGCAGAACGGAAACAGAAATTGCTGAATTACAAAATTATTATGAAATTTGGAACAAACACCTGCCTAGGACTGTGCTGGATTCCTCGTCTGATGAAGTGTGCTTAAGAGCCCATGAAAGCTTACGTTCGAAAAAAAAAAATCGGTTAGTCTTAAAGGTGAAACTTGACTCCTGCTTTGTTCAACTGCTTCAGACCAATACTGCTGTCCGCTTGGATCTTTGTCACTACAGTGGGTACTCGTGGTGAAATGCTCCTTCCAGGTTCCTGGAGGGGATGCCTTTAATGGAAGAAGACAGAAGAAGATGAAGATATTGGATTTATATCCCGCCCTCCACTCCGAAGAGGCTCAGAGCAGCTCACAATCTCCTTTCCCTTCCTCCCCCACAACAGACACCCTGTGAGGTAGATGAAGATATTGGATTTATATCCCGCCCTCCACTCCGAAGAGTCTCAGAGCGGCTCACAATCTCCTTTACCTTCCCCCCCCCCCACAACAGACACCCTGTGAGGTAGATGAAGATACTGGATTTATATCCCGCCCTCCACTCCGAAGAGTCTCAGAGCGGATCACTATCTCCTTTACCTTCCTCCCCCCCCCCCACAACAGACACCCTGTGAGGTAGATGAAGATATTGGATTTATATCCCGCCCTCCACTCCGAAGAGTCTCAGAGCGGATCACTATCTCCTGTACCTTCCTCCCCCACAACAGACACCCTGTGAGGTAGATGAAGATATTGGACTTATATCCCGCCCTCCACTCCGAAGAGTCTCAGAGTGGCTCACAATCTCCTTTACCTTCCTCCCCCACAACAGACACCCTGTGAGGTGGGTGGGGCTGGAGAGGGCTCTCACAGCAGCTGCCCTTTCAAGGACAACCTCTGCCAGAGCTATGGCTGACCCAAGGCCATTCCAGCAGGTGCAAGTGAAGGAGTGGGGAATCAAACCCGGTTCTCCCAGATAAGAGACCGCACACTTAACCACTACACCAAACTGGCTCTCCCGAAGATGGACCCGAAGAGAATTACCATGACAACGGATGCAAGTCTCGCTAGCTGGGGTGGGGCTATGTACAAGGGAGAATGGCATAGGACACTTGGTCCTCAGAGGAGACGACAGACACATCAACCTATTGGAGCTCAGAGCCATAAAGTTAGGTTTGTTAGCAGTGTAGGCCATCAGGGCACCACATCCTTTTACACACAGACAACATGACAGCCAAAGCCTGTGTGAACAGGCAGGGAGGGGCCAGATTTTGGATCCTCCTTGAAAAAGTAAAGGTTTTAATGGACTGAAGTCCTTAGAAGCGGTGCATGTGGCAGGACAGTAAGATTCCTTAGTGGACTGATTGAGTTGGCAGGCTCTAAACCAGTCAGAATGGATGCTGAACAAGGACATTTCCCAACAAATCTGTCTTGAATTTGGCAAGGTAGAGACAGACTTATTTGCCATGAACCAAAATGGTCAAGTTCCAAGTGTATTTTGAGCCATTGCAGTAGATGCACCGAGCTGCAAACGGCCAAATCAATTTCTGTACACCTTCCCTCCTATTCAGCTGTTACAGAGGGTGATACAGGTATATACAAGGCATCCTCAGCCAGGCCTTTAAAGTTTAACAGCCTGGAGGTTGAACGGTCACCATTTGCAGAGCTAGGATAATCTGATTATTATCATGCTAGCCTCTAGAAGGACATCCACAAGCAGGGTTTATAACACCTGGCAGGTTTTCCAAGAGTGGTGTGGGAAGCATAAATTAGATCCACTATCAGGGATGGTTAAGGAGGTTCTCACCTTCTTACAGGAAGGTTTGAACAAGGGGCTTACATATGAAGCTGCCTTATACTGAATCAGACCCTTGGTCCATCAAAGTCAGTATTGTCTTCTCAGACTGGGCGTGGCTCTCCAGGTCTCAAGCTGAGGTTCTTCACGCCTACTTGCCTGGACCCTTTTTAGTTGGAGATTCTGGGGAATGAACCTGGGACCTTTTGCTTCCCAAGCAAAGGCTCTACCACTGAGCCACAGCCCCATTCAAGGCTCTCCAGGGTCTCAAGCTGAGGTTCTTCACGCCTACTTGCCTGGACCCTTTTTAGTTGGAGATGCTGGGGAATGAACCTGGGACCTTCTGCTTCCCAAGCAAAGGCTCTACCACTGAGCCACAGCCCCATTCATGGCTCTCCAGGGTCTCAAGCTGAGGTTTTTCACACCTATTTGCCTGGACCCTTTTTTGGAGATGCCAGGGATTGAACCTGGGCCCTTCTGCTTCCCAAGCAGATGCTCTACCACTGAGCCACCGTCCCTCCCTGTCAGAACTTGTATCTTTACTGCTGATTCCTTATAATGCAACCAATGCTGTATTGTACTCTTACTGTGACTCAGAGCGGTTTTGTTACTGAACCAAACCGACTCCATGTTGTAACCCTTGTTTAACCCAAAGTGCCTGAATAGTAATTAACCTTGCCCCACTGGTATCCAAAATATTTGGGGCTGTAGAATGAGTTATGTTATGTCTCTGCACATTCTCACACTAGGACCCTTTGAAGCCGAGCAGCATGGCCTTCGGAGTAGGGAGGCATCCTCTCTACTGATAGTGATGGTGAGAAGACAGATGTGCCTGCAACGGTGTGAATTGTGGCTTTGTGAGATGTTTGCTTTACGTGTATAAAATTGAGTTGGTGCTGGCTCTCGCCATCACTGTTATCTTGCCTCTTCCAGTGCTTAGTTCTTTCTAATAAAATCCTAGCTTTGTAACCAAGTATGGGATCCGTTTGAAGTTCTTAAGTTCTGACACTCCCTTAGTTAGCACTAGTACCTTCAAATGGCAGGTGGTAGCTATTTTGGCTATTAGGGGTACCAGAAAAGAAAAATCTGTCACTCAGGGGGTACATCCTTAATTAATCCACCTCCATTTCCCAGTTTATATGTGGTTCCCAGGGTTTTGAAACTCCCCATTGAGCCCACAGCATTGGGTCCTCTCAAGGAACTAACCATGAAGATCATTTTTCTAGTGGGAATCACTTCAGGTAGGAGGGTTTCAGAATTGCAAGCAATATCTATACACAGGGTTTGTGTTTTTCATAACAATAGAGCAGTGCTGAAGGTAGAGATGCCAACCTCTAGGTAGGGTCTGGCATTCTCCTGGAGTTAAAGGTGATCTCAGACTCCAGGAATCAAGTACTGTGAAGAAAATGGCAGCTTCAGGGAGTAGACTCTATGAAATCACATCCCTGCTAAGCTCTCTCCTCAAACTCCACCATCTCTAGGTCCTGCCTCCCAAATCTCCAGGAATTTTCAAACCTGAAGCGGACAACCCTAGCTGAAGTTGGACCCAGCCTTTATTCCTAAGGGGAATTCCACTTTTCATACAGTGGAGAAGGTAATTGGGAGGGACGGTGGCTCAGTGGTAGAGCATCTGCTTGGGAAGCAGAAGGGCCCAGGTTCGATCCCCGGCATCTCCAAAAAAGGGTGTAGGCAAATAGGTCTGAAAAACCTCAGCTTGAGACCCTGGAGAGCCGCTGCCAGTCTGAGAAGACAAGACTGACTTTGATGGACCAAGGGTCTGATTCAATAGAAGGCAGCTTCATATGTAGGAGGGATGGTGGCTCAGCGGTAGAGCATCTGCTTGGGAAGCAGAAGGTCCCAGGTTCAATCCCCAGCATCTCCAAAAAAGGGTCCAGGCAAATAGGAGTGAAAAACCTCAGCCTGAGACCCTGGAGAGCCGCTGCCAGTCTGAGAAGACAAGACTGACTTTGATGGACCAAGGGTCTGATTCAGTATAAGGCAGTTTCATATGTTCATATGCTTGGGGAGGGATGGTGGCTCAGTGGTAGAGCATCTGCTTGGGAAGCGGAAGGTCCCAGGTTCAATCCCCAGCATCTCCAAAAAAGGGTCCAGGCAAATAGGTGTGAAAAACCTCAGCTTGAGACCCTGGAGAGCCGCTGCCAGTCTGAGAAGACAATACTGACTTTGATGGACCGAGGGTCTGATTCAGTATAAGGCAGCTTCATAGGTTCATATGCTTGGGGAGGGATGGTGGCTCAGTGGTAGAGCATCTGCTTGGGAAGCAGAAGGTCCCAGGTTTGATCCCTGGCATCTCCAACTAAAAAGGGTCCAGGCAAGTAGGCGTGAAAAACCTCAGCTTGAGACCCTGGAGAGCCGCTGCCAGTCTGAGAAGACAAGACTGACTTTGATGGACCAAAGGTCTGATTCAGTAGAAGGCAGCTTCATAGGTTCGTATGTTCATAATTCTGCCCTCTTTTTGTCTCAATCCCAAGCATACTAAGGAAAAGGAGCGGCATCGCTTGGATGTTAGGAGGTAAGAGTACTTGTGCGCCTTGGGGTGCCGTGGCGGGGCGTATGAACCCTCGCTCCAAGTTTTTGTCTAGGAACTTCTCGAGCTCGGCCTTTTCTGCCCATCCCAGGGAGTAAATTTTTGCATGGGTAGGCTCTGGCCAGGGATTAGTTCTATGGCACGGTCAGTGTCTCTCTGTGGTGGGAGCTCGTTGGCTTCCTCTTCACTGAACACCGCTTTCAAATCTCTATACTCCTGGGGGATCGATCCCACTTCCTCTATGGTGAGGCACAATTTTTTGTTAAGTGGCGGTGGCTCCGGGCCCCACGGCCCCCGCCAGATGTGGTTCTTACAGAAGGGGTCCTTAAAGTCAATAATTTGATCACCCCACTTAATGTTCAGTTCGTGTTTGGCTAACTAGTCCACCCCTAAGACTATGTCGAAGGAGGACGAGGGGGGCTATTACGAAAATTTCGGCGTCCCAGTGATCTACTATTCCCACTGGTACTCCATGCAACAAGATGGGAGAGGGAAAGGGGTAAGAGAATTCTCTCACTCAGGTACACTTGGCAGTTGGTCCCACCATCTAATCGGTTAGATGTTCAGCTTCTTTTGACTGTTGCTTGCCTTCTGTGTTTTGTCTTATATAGGACCTTCTATCTCTCTTTTTCACTCTTCTTCTGTCTCTCTGTTTTGTCTTATATAGGACCTCTCTTTCTCTCTTCTTCTATATCTCTTATCTGTTTTTTAAAGTAACATTAAACGTGCAGACTCTTATCTGGGAGAACTGGGTTTGATTCCCCACTCCTCCACTTGCAGCTGCTGGAATGGCCTTGGGTCAGCCACAGCTCTCATAGAAATTGTCCTTGAAAGGGCAGCTGCTGTGAGAGCCCTCTCCAGCCCCACCCACCTCACAAGGTGTTTGTTGTGGGGGAGGAAGAAAAAACGAGATTGTGACTGCTCAGACTCTGAGATTCAGAGTGAAGGGTGGGATATAAATCCAATATCATCATCATCTTCTTCTTCTTCTTTTATCATTGGAATCAGATCATTATTTATATAATTTGTTTGAACATTAGTTTCCTTTAACTGGGAAACGTGGAGGATCGAATGACTGACATATATGTACCAATAGAACCCGGGTATTCCAGATCCTATTCTGACAAACTAACCAAAAACACAGTGCTTCTTCTCTTGACTGACTGGAAATGATACTGAGGCTTTTACCAAGAGCTGATTTTGTCTCATAGTAGTCACCGCGGATTCTTTTTATTTCCTTACATTAGCATAACAAATGGAGAAATGGTTGTGTTTCATTGTGGAAAGCCGCCCGCAAGTGAACACTGTTCTTTGGCTGTGTTGTGTATGTGGACCGAAGTGAAGACTGTATAGGGTTTCCCTGCCCGGCTCATTGGAGCCATAAGAACGGAGCTTGGGGACTCGGGAACAATGGGCAGCAAGATCTAAATCCCTGCACCAATCATGAGCCCCTGCCTGATTTGAATGATGCAATAACGTGCTTTAGGGTTTGTAGAATCTTTCGGGATCAAGTGCCGTGTTCTACTGGAGAAAGTTTTCCTTCCAGACGTTTCGTTCTCAGCTGCGGAGAACATCCTCAGTGGCGTTGCAGCCGGAGCAGGCGCTCTGACCTTCTTGGCTGCTGTGCACTGAGTGAGGCCAGGGCTGCTGGAGAGCTGCTATTTCTAGGCTGGATGGGGTGTGGTGAAAGGGCCTAGAAATAGCAGCTCTCCAGCAGCCCTGGCCCCACTCAATGCACAGCAGCCAAGAAGGTCTGAGCGCCTGCTCCAGCTGCAACGCCACTGAGGATGTTCTCCGCAGCCGAGAACGAAACGTCTGGAAGGAAAACTTTCTCCAGTAGAACACGGCACTTGATCCCGAAAGATTCTACAAACCCTAATGATGTTACCAGCCGTGAAAACCTGAAATCTTTGATAATAACATGGTTGCGCAGGAACCCTGTTGGCCTAGTTCCCCAGTCTTGAAGTGCAGCCTACCTAATGCTGTGCTTAATAAAGAGCTGATGTTCGCTACTGCTTCGCCTCTTCAACGCATCAAACCCATTATATTATAGGCTGTAATATAATATGTGAAAGGATTTTGTGTCTAGCACCGGAGCATGTGGGTTGCATGCAAAATACCTTGGGTCTGGTCTACAGAGCAAAAAAAAAGATCTTTATATGACTGACACCAAGGAGAGTTGCTTCCAGTCAGGATAGAGAGTACCAAAGCTAGACAGACCACTTGGTATAACGCAGCCTTGCATAGGCTACACTGTATTTGTTTTTTTTAAAAAATGTAATTAATTATAATTGCTTAGCAGTGAACAAAAGTTTATTGATAACGGAATAGGTAGCCACCGTTTTACAATGAAAATGTTTCCTTGAGACCGGGGCACAGTCCAAGGTGATCCATGTTCAAAGCAATTCCGTCTCTGAGCTCCTCCTTAACCACTTTACACTACGTTTAGCTTTCCCTTATCTTCTGCTGTTGCCAGGCAATGGATGTTTCTGGGGAGCAGAAAGAAAGTTCTGTCAGCTGTCAGGAGTCTTCTCCACACAGGTGGGCTTCTTGGGAGACTTCGCCCCTAATCCTACTTACAAAGAAGTTTGCACCGGTAGGTGTTTTCTTTGGGGAAGTTTCTGGGCTGTTAGTTTTTCCCTCAGGTAACATCTGAGGTAATATCTCTCACCTTGTTCCTTGTCTCTCAACTTGTCCTTGTTTGCTTGACCCCCAGAATACTGGTGGATCTTAGTTAGTTTCCCAAAAAGCAAAGGAAATTTTTAAACCCTGCTTGGCACTCAAACTAGTATGAAAAGGAAAGAGCCAGTGGAAAGTCAGACTACGATCTGGGAGACCCAAATTTGAAACCCCATTTTGCCAAGGAAGCTTACCTTGGGCCAATTACCCACACTTAGGATGAAAACAGATGGGCAGTTTGGGGCGGTTGGGAGGCGTCCCGGATTGGGCCGGCTCAAAAAGCCTTTGCAAAGCCTCCACACACTCCCCAGCAAAGTGCCTGCATCCCATCTGCCAGGTGGCCAGGCGTTTCCAGATGCGGAGGTGCCTCAGAAGCTGGACCGCTTTTTCTTCCTCCAAGTTAAGTGCTCAAGCGCTCCCAACAGTTTTTAAGGGGAAAAAAAGTAGAAGCAACTTGGGGTGGCTTGGCGCTTTCACATAGTCAAGTCACCTTGTATCCGTCCTGCGGCTTCCAGATGCCAACAGGGCAACTGGCTGTCGGCTCAGAAATTTGCTACCACTTCGGAAGTGGTAGCTTTTTGAGCCGGCCTACGGAGGATGGGGTGAGTACAGGATGGGGATGGGCAGCAGATGTTTGTGCGTGGGAGGCTTTTTTGGGTAGATTTCAGAGCCATCTCTGAGTCGGCCCAAAGTGCCGGTCTGTAATCACCTTTAGTGAAGAATGTTGTAAGCTGC
Source organism: Heteronotia binoei (assembly GCF_032191835.1). Taxonomy (NCBI): domain Eukaryota; kingdom Metazoa; phylum Chordata; class Lepidosauria; order Squamata; family Gekkonidae; genus Heteronotia; species Heteronotia binoei. The sequence goes on along the minus strand of NC_083239.1, from coordinate 5,859,058 downwards.
TTTGGGTGTCCCATCAGGGGGAAAGGCAGGGTGTAAATGAAATACATATATAAATAATTTAATTCATTGGTCTTCCACCTTTCCTGACTGGAACCCACCTTTAACTGCCAATCAGGAGTGGGGATCTGTTAGGCTGCAAGTATATGACACCAGAGATGCATGACAGACAAAGGAGGAGCCACAGTTTCTGAACTTGTCTGCACTAAGCTGGAATCTTCTCTACTGCTTAGTGACCTCACCTTGCTGTCCTATTTTTCTTCTCAGCATGTGCACTAACAGAGGCAAGGGGCATAGTGCTCTCTATGCAAGCCCCTTAGCAGCAGCTGCTTCCAAAAGATAACAAAAGATGGTAGCTGTTGGGGGGGGAAGGTTGTGACTGAGCAGGTGGGACTCAGTGACACACCCATAGATCTTGATCTAGTGGGTTTCATGGTATAAAGTGCTTTCCACTAATATAAGGGCCCCACTATCAGTTACATAGGATATCTGTGTCTGGTACAGATTTGCTGTAAGGTTTGCCAAGTAACACTCAGATATACTTCCACTATATGAACATAGGTGAAGCTCTATTGAATTACTACAAGTTCAGAACCTCTCCTTAGAAGTAAAGACACACAATACAGGCACTCCTAAATAGCCCCAAAAAGCTATATGTCAAGTCCTGATATTCCAAATAATGAATTCCTTTGTTATTTCAAATAGAAGCATTTATTTCAGAACTCAAAGTGCTCTAAAGACAGTCACTGGAAAAACTGAAGTACAGAAAGCTGCATGCATAATATAAAGAGCATCATAAACAGTTACCCACTGAGACCTTCCCCTCCCACAGGTCACAGGTTACAGAAATAACCTAACAATTCTTCTACAAAGGATTTCTCACAGGAACTCTATAAGATAAGGGATGGGTGAATTAGGGAGTATAGCATTCACATACAACAGACCATTGAGTACCATAAACAACTCCCTGCCAGATGGCCAGGCCTACCTGTCGACTTGCCTGTGAGTAATGGGGAAGGAGTAGAAGCCTTGAGGTGCCAGACAGGCCACAAGATACAGAAAATAGCAAGGGACTTGACACTATGTCCCCCTCCCAGACCCTTCTACCATAAACACTCTAAAAGACAGTTTCCTTCTAGCATAAATATTCTAGGAGACAGGTAAGGAAGATCACAGAGTCTTATCTCAAATATCTTATCTCCTCCTTCAGACCCAGATGCTGCAAGGAGGGGGAGGAGAGTAGTTCACGGGCCTCTCGCCAACCGTCCCAAGGACATTGCATACAACACAACACAAACCCCAACCCATAGCTCTTTTTGTTGTTGTTGTTCAGTCACACAGTCAGGTCCGACTCTTTGCGACCCCATGGACAAAGTCACACCAGGCCCTCCTTTTCTTCCACCATCCTCCGAAGTCTGCTCAAATTCGTGTTTGCTACATCAGTAACGCTGTCCAGCCATCTTATCTTTTGCCGTCCCCTTCTTCTTTTGCCTTCTGTTTTTCCCAGCATCAGGATCTTCTCCAGTGAGTGCTCCCTTCTCATTTGAGCTTCAGCTTCAGCATCTGACTTTCCAAGGAACAGTCTGGGTTGATAGCTCAATAACCCATAGCTCAATAACCCACAAAAGCCAGTCACTGGAAAAACATAACAGGAGACATGACATGGATCCTGACATTCACTTCCCCACTCCCGATATTACCCTCCCACCAGTTTGTCAGGGTACTGCTTATGAACAGGGACAGTGCTAGCCTTTCCGGTGCCCTAGGCAAGTCTTGTGCCCCCCCCCCCTTTCCACTGAACACCCTTTAATAAACAAAGATTTCAGGCTGCTATGCACATTTTTAATTCAGAACACCTCCACACACACATCCTCCCTGCTTTTAAAGATTCAGTGGTTTTAAAGATTCATTCACTTCACAGAAGTCAAGATAATTGGCCTTGACTTCTGTGAAGGACACTGTGACTTTAAAAGAATTCTGTTGACATTTCTTGAAGTCACCAATAAGCCTTTTTTGTTGTGCCCAGCTTCCTTCTCTGATATAAAATGAATAGTGTATGTTATCATTAATGCTCTAATTCTACCATTGCTTGCCTCATGCTTGGCAAATTAAAGAGTGGAAACATTTAAGATTAAGTTATAATTGCATTAACTTCCATTAACTGGTACTACAAAAAGCCACTGTTACATGCAGTACTCCCTCAAAACTGTGGAGTCTGGTGAGCAAAAATTCTACTTTATGAGCTACCTATGACCGCCCTGCACCACTTAAGGCGACTTATGGCGACCCAGCCCCTTTTGACGACTTTGTTTCTTCCTCCTGGTGTTACCTCACGTCTACTGAGTAAAGGGGGTGGGTATAATAAGGATTTCTAGTCTCTTCGGGGTTCTCTTTTATTTTCAGATAGACGGATAAATATGTATGTAGGGGACCATGCTGATTTGTTGCTGATTCCCAAATACTCAGGCATCAGAGAACTTAACAGTTAACCACAGATTTTTATTTACACACAGTCTTCAGCTGGGGGAAAGGGATGTATTTACATAGGCTATTTTGTATCTTGGATGAATAACAGTTGCTAAACAGTTCAGGCTTTACAATACAGAGGTTCACTGAGCTATCTCAGGGTCCGCAGTTCTTATATTCTTCACTTTCCAAACTCTAATTAGGTTGGCCTCTTGGGCTTTATGTGTCTGGTCTCTTGAGTCAACTGGCGTGTCTGCTCCCAGCCCTCCTGACTCCCTCAGACCCACATCTCTCCCTCAGCACCCTTGTTAGTTCTTAAGAGTAGTGTAAATATTTCTGTGACCACTCAGGTCTTTCACTGTGACATTCGATTGTCACTCTCAGCCACCTGGCTGTCTACACAGAGCTAACAGCGAGCTTCACTTCACCAGAAGTCTCTTCACAGCTCTCTGTATCAGCTCTCTCTTCAGCTCTCCTGCTGACCACCTACTACTCACTTCAACTGTCTCCCTCTGACAGTTGACTCTCCAGCCGTTATCTGTCACTCACTCCTCCTGAGAGTTCCAAGCACTCCGGCCCCCACCCTCAGATCACATGACTCAGACTCCCTGAGTCCTTAGCTTTTCTATTAACCCTTCCAATTCCGTCACAAATGGGTTCAAAAAGTGCCCTTGTCAAGGCCAATGGAACAGTGTTCAGGTTCCATGATGAAAACCTTTGTATTCGTGGAGGTTGTGACAGAGCAGCTCCTCTCAGAAAATGCGGTCACACTACCGGCATTAAAGTTGTGAACTACTGGACTCCCCACCCAATCCACTTTCTACCTGCCCATGAGACAGATCATGCAGATTCTGACAAGGCTGCACATGTACAAGTCTGTCCTGTTTTCATTTTGAGAAATGCCCATTCGTGGACAGTTCGTGTGTGTGGCGGGGGGGGGGGGGGGAGGTTGTTTGTTTTTTACCATCCATTTGATGTGCACAGCCCTGGTTTCCACATTGATTTTCACCACAGGTTGAAAACAAACCCTCTTTTAAGTGACACATTTTTGCCCAGCTACGTATAACTTATGGCATTTGTACTGTCTTGCCCAGAATCTTATTAAACAACCTCCTGCAAATTTCTACCATGATAAATGTCTTAGTTTTCAAGGTGTCACAGAACTGAATGGAGCTGCATCAATGTTACTTTGAAGTTGTCCTAATGGATTGCAAGCTCTGCTACCCATGAGATGTTTGCATCACCATTTCCAAATGTGTAAAACCTTTTCTCATTTTTGTGCATCTATGCTGCCTTTAATGTTGGTCATTTCACTCATAATGTATTCATATTCTTCTGTATACGGTGTTGGATGATTTTTGAAAACTGGCTTTAAAAACTGCTTGCTCTGTCACATATACACTTTTAACATAAGAAACTGAAAGTCTTCATTGGTGATCTCCCATCCAAGTACCAACCGCGCTTAGCTTCTGAGATCTGCAAGATCAAGCTATATCATGCTGCTTTTCTGCCTATACTGAAAGATAAAAAGGTAAAGGTAGTCCCCTGTGCAAGCATCAGTCATTGCCGACTCTGGGGTAACGTCGCATCACAACATTTTCACGACAGACTTTTTATGGGGTGGTTTGCCCTTGCCTTCCCCAGTTATCCACACTTTCCCCCCAGCAAGCTGGGTACTCATTTTACCAACCTCGGAAGGACAGAAAGCTGAGTGCACCTTGAGCCGGCTACCTGAACCCAGCTTCCACCGGGATCGAACTCAGGTTGTGAGCAGAGTTTGGACTGCAGTACTGCAGCTTTACCACTCTGCGCCACGGGGCCAGTTATGCTGAAAGACAGGACTTTATACATTAAATAAGACAGAAAAAAAAACTTGAAAAGTCACTCTGAGGAGGGCTGAGTATGCTCAGAAGGGACAGAATATAGAAAGCAGTTAAAAGGGGGGAGGGAAGGGGGGGATTAGCCTTCCCAAGTTCCAGAATGCTTAGAGAATGGGGGGTAAGGGGAGAGGAATAGAGGGATGCAATTTCCAAATTGCTCATTTGTTTGTGAACCCCAAGCTAGTATTGGCCACTTCTGAACATTAAAAGACTGCTATAGAGAGCATCTGGTTACCACCGTGACTGTTTCTCTACGGGTGTTTTTACATTCAGTATGATCCAGAGTTTTAGCGTCTTCAAATCACCTGCCACTGTTCCGCTTTAATTATTTTCCTTTTACATTGGTGGAATTGCTCTGCTCATTTTACGTAGCCAAACTTCTATATTTCCTGCTGAAAGCATTTCAGTTGGGGGGGGGGAGAGCTCTGATCAGAGGGCAGACGGGATACTAGTGCTTAGTTAAATGTATACGATTGCTTGGAAATCGTGTCAACACTGCAAAAGCAATACAAATTTAAATTACAAGATGAGGCAAGCAATGATATGTAACAATTTCAAGTGCTGTCAGTTCTCATGCAAATTACTGCACCTTCTGGTGGCTTTTGGAGGAGTCTTTTAAAACGCATGAAAACTTCTACAACACAAGTTTGAAACGCCTGTAGAGAAATGACCAGATCAAAACTAGTTTTGAGAAAAACGTTGCAGCAGCAGCGCCAGAACTCATCTCACCGAAACAAATGTAGATGCTTCGGGCAGCAACGATGCAACGATGCAAAACAGTTGTGAGAACGTTAGGTAATGTAAAAAATGAGTTTCCAGTGCGGTGATAGTCACAAACTGTCAGTGTAAAAATACCCATTATAAAGAAGGATCTGGAGCAATAGGGAAGGGGGAATACAGTGTAGGGAGGCAGCAGCAAGCTCACTGACCTGATATGAGGGAATGCAAATTGTGATCGGAGCCTTCCGGGGAGGAGAGAGGCTGTTGCTGTCCTGCTGCTGCTGGGCCCAGGCTGCCCCTGTGCCCTACCTCAGGGGACAGTCCCAGCCCTAAGAAGCTTGGACTGGTGTCTGTGTGCCCAGACTGCTGCTGCATCCTCCCGCCTGCCATCCCTCCTCACCAGTGGCTTGCGAACCTGGGGGGTGGGTAGCAGCATTTCAGGCATCCCAACCCCGCTAGCTGGGTTGTCGAGGCACATGCTGGAACGAGGCAAGCGGGCAGGCAGATGGGTGACCTGAGCAAGAAGAAGCAAAAGGCACCCCCCCACACACACACCCACTCACCTGCCACAGAGTATCTGATTTTAAGCTGCTTCTAGGTCTGGCGAGGAGGAGGCGGGGCAGCACAGAAGAGCGGCGGAATCCCACTTCTTCGTTTTACTTAACTTAAGCTGCTTCTGCACTGTGCAGTGTGTGCCCTGGAAGCAGCTTAAGTTAAGTAAAATTAGTAAATACAATCCTGATGCTCTCCCGTGCTGCCCCATTGCCTCCTCACCAGGCAGGATTGTACTTACTCGTTTTACTTAAGCTGCTTCCGGCCCACGCAGCATGCTCCTGCTGAACAGTGCAGAAGCAGCTTAAGTTAAGTAAAATGAGTAAGTGTGATCCCGGCAGGTGGGAGGCATTCTCCGCCGAGTTGGGCCTCCCTTGCGAGGGAAGCCCAGCTCGGAGAAGCTGTGCCAATCCCCACAGGGCTGCTTTCGCCTTGAAGGTGAAAGCAGCCGGGGGGTGGGGTGTGTGTGTGGATTCCTTGTGAGGGAAGCCTGGCTTGGAAGAGAGCACACTTAACGTGTGGAACTTGCTGCCACAAGCTTTGAACAGATCCAACAGTACCTCAGTACTTTCTAATACAATGGCTAAATGGAGCTTCCATGTTTAGTGACAGTGTGCCATTCATGCCCTGCTTGTCGGTCTTCCAAGGGCAACTGGTTGTCAACTGTGGGTAACAGGATGCTGGACTACATGGCCACTGAGTCCAATCCAGCAGGGGTCCTCTTAAATACATGCATTCGGCGCGGTGAAGGCCCCATGGCCTTGTTGGATGCTAAACTGACCTTTCCTATTTGGATCTGGTGCAGCTGCAAAATGGTGTGGGAGAGGAACATTTGTTCAAGTGAGGCGGCATGGCCTTACGTTTCTATCGCCATAGCACGTGGCTGCCCCATTTTCTTCGGCATACTAACGCATTTATGGATGTTAATTCTGCACCCGCTCTGGATTCCTCAGAAATCAGAACAGATGGTTTTGCAGCTTATCTGCAAAAACATTTTGAGCGCAGGTGCAGGGGATTATCTGTCTGCAAGAAATATTATCCTTGTCTGTTGTCTATGTTCTGGCTATTAACACAGTTCAGCTGGGGAAGGGGTTCGGTCTCTGTCATTCACACAAATGCACTTACACTTTTTTACAAAACGAAACCGTAATCTGAACAGGCTGGACGTGCCTCCTGGTGGGTTTTCCATCGATGGTGCTGTTGCCTGGTTGGCAGCCATTTTTATATTTCATGTGAGTTGAGGACATGCGTTTCCTGAGGGTCCTTCATTGGTTACTGGTAAATAGTGCTTCCCCCTCATGAAACCATCACATGGGAGCAGTTTGTTAGAGGATGACCTTTTTCTTCCAGTGCCCACATGCTAAAATGTAGATGTGAAAACACTGTCCTGTATTTAAATCAGTAGTGTGCCATGGAGAAAAATTCATAAGATCGTTTTCCTGAGAATTTTCATAAGATCATTTTCCTGCCAGGGTATTGTGTGAGGGTTTGCTGATCCTTCTGCCTCAGACATTATTTAATTATTGAAGTTCTAACCACAAGTTAGAGGGGCGGTGGCTCAGTGGTAGAGCATCTGCTTGGGAAGCAGAAGGTCCCAGGTTCAATCCCTGGCATCTCCAAAAAAGGGTCCAGGCAAATAGGTGTGAAAAACCTCAGCTTGAGACCCTGGAGAGCAGGGGAGGGACGGTGGCTCAATGGCAGAGCATCTGCTCGGGAAGCAGAAGGTCCCAGGTTCAATCCTGGCATCTCCAAAAAAGGGTCCAGGCAAAGAGGTGTGAAAAACCTCAGCTTGAGACCCTGGAGAGCAGGGGAGGGACGGTGGCTCAGTGGCAGAGCATCTGCTTGGGAAGCAGAAGGTCCCGGGTTCAATCCCTGGCATCTCCACTGAAAAAGGGTCCAGGCAAATAGGTGTGAAAAACCTCAGCTTGAGACCCTGGAGAGCTGCTGCCAGTCTGAGAAGACAATACTGACTTTGATAGACCAAGGGTCTGATTCAGTATAGGGCAGCTTCATATGTTCATATGTTCAAGTCTTCCTTCTGGGCTGCAGGGTAGTAAAAAGTTTTATGGGTCACAGGAGGATCATTTGGGCAGGCATGTCTCAGAGGTCCAGATTAGGAGTTGTTCATACATTACAAAAGAATGATCTGACAGAACCCTAAGGTAGTTGAATGGACTTCAGATCGCTACCAATGGACTCCAACTCTGAATGTACCTTTGCATTAAAAAGAAAAAAAAAACTTCCTTGCAAAACTGAAAACTTGCATAGCAATGAGAGAGGTTCTTATCCTCTTTCTTCACTTGCTATTTTGTTTGCTTCCTTTTAACCTGCCTTTCTCCCCAACGGAGATCCAAAGCCACTTACACTACTCAACCTCCCTCCCTTTTATCCTCCAGCACCCCTGATGGTAAGATAAGCTGAGAGTGTGCAACTGGTCCCGTCATCCAGTAAGCTTGCATAGCAGCATGGAGGGATCCAATTCTGTGAGCTCCCAAAGAAGGTGCCCCACGCCTCCATTATTTCCAATGGTGGAGGGGGAAAAAAACAGCAAAAAATCCCCAAGGCCTGATGTCAAACCAGAGAGTCTCTGCAGTAGAATCTGAAGACGGGGCGGGGGGTAGATTCTTCTGAGCCCAGCAGAACCAGTGCATGTACAGAATGCCCAGGAGAATGAGTGCCACTGTGCAATGCCAGTTCAAACGATACAAGTAGGGGATGGTGCAAGCACCACACAGACAATGCACGTACAGAGAGTCCAGCAGAACCCATACATGTACAGAGTGTCCAAAGAAGGTGCCCTGGGAAGCATTTAAGGAAAGGCACTGGGTTTTGCTGAGCACTAGTACATTGCACTGACACTGTTTGGCATTTTGTACATGCCCTGGCTATTTTGGGTTTGAAAACTCCCCTTTCTTGGAGTCGTTGAGCTGGCATTGCCTCGGTGGCATTGGTTCTGCGGGGTGCTTTGCCCATGTACTGGCTGTGCTAGGGTTGCAAACCCCCTAATGGGATTTGTTGAGTGGCATTACTGCAGTGGCATTGGTTCTTAAGAACATAAGAGAAGCCATGTTGGATCAGGCCAACAGCCCATCCAGTCCAACACTCTGTGTCACACAGTGGCAAAAAATTTTATATATACACACACACTGTGGCCAATAGCCACTGATGGACCTGTGCTCCATATTTTTATCTAAACCCCTCTTGAAGGTGGCTATGCTTGTGGCCGCCACCACCTCCTGTGGCAGTGAATTCCACATGTTAATCACCCTTTGGGTGAAGAAGTACTTCCTTTTATCCATTTTAACCTGTCTGCTCAGCAATTTCATCGAATGCCCACGAATTCTTGTATTGTGAGAAAAGGAGAAAAGTACTTCTTTCTCTACTTTCTCCATCCCATGCATTATCTTGTAAACCTCTATTATGTCACCCCGTAGTCGACGTTTCTCCAAGCTAAAGAGTCCCAAGCGTTTCAACCTTTCTTCATAGGGAAAGTGTTCCAGCCCTTTAATCATTCTAGTTGCCCTTCTCTGGACTTTCTCCAATGCTATAATATCCTTTTTGAGGTGCGGCGACCAGAACTGCACACAGTACTCCCCATTTGCATTAAAAAGCACTCCATAAATGCACTGAGCACTCCTTAAATGCACTGACTGTGCTAGGTTTGCAAAACCCTTCCGTGCATGGACTTCTTGAGTTGGCATTGCCACAGTGGCATTGGTTATGAAAGTCTCTCTGGTTTGACTAGAGTCCCTGCTTTTTTGCTGTTTCCTCCCACCATTGGAAATAATGGAAGGTGGGGGCACCTTCTTTGGGGGTCCATAAAATTAGACCCCCTGGTCCAGTCTTTTTGAAACTTGGAGGGGGGGAGGTCTTTTGAGTAGAGGCAACAGAAGCAACATTGAAAAACAGCCCCCCAGACCCACCCCTCAGCCCTGGAGAGATTTCCTAATATAACTTATGGGGATCATTGACTATAGTGGTTGGATGTAAGGGCGATCTGGCTGCGACATCTGTCACCCCATTGATCGCCAGGGTCGATTCGGCTGATCTGGCTGGCTAGGTGGCTGACCCCTACCTCCCTCACCACTCCGTGTGCGTCCCTCCCAAAGCTGTGTGCTCAGTGGAAGAGGACGACCATCCCAGATAGAAGGAGTGAACCGTTCTTCGGTCAAGGGTATACGACTATAGTGGTCTCCATAGGTTATAATGGAGCTGAAGGCATTTAAGGGTGTTGTGGACCTTTCAATGCATCCATGAAGCTGCAGCTTCACCCAGAATGGTGTTTCAAGGGATTGTACTCTCTTTCATTGCCATTTAATTGTGGCTATCCCGTTTTCCTGGATAATTCTGTATTTTGGGGGACTGGCTATACTAAATAGCTGAAAATACACCCCCTTCTATATTCAGCTGTAAGAATATCCAATAAATACCAATAAGTTATTTTTGGCTATTTTTTTCAGCTCAGATAGAGCTATTTTTTTCAGCTCAGGAGAGCCAGTTTGGTGTAGTGGTTAAGTGTGCGGACTCTTATCTGGGAGAACGGGGTTTGATTCCTCACTCCTCCACTTGCAGCTGCCGGAATGGCTTGGGTCAGCCATAGCTCTGGCAGAGGTTGCCCTTGAAAGGGCAGCTGCTGTGAGAGCCCTCTCCAGCCCCACCCACCTCACAGGGTGTCTGTTGTGGGGGAGGAAGGTAAAGGAGATTGTGAGCCGCTCTGAGACTCTATCCTTGAAAGGGCAGCTGCTGTGAGAGCCCTCTCCAGCCCCACCCACCTCACAGGGTGTCTGTTGTGGGGGAGGAAGGGAAAGGAGGTTGTGAGCCACTCTGAGACTCCTTGGAGTGGAGGGCGGGATATAAATCCAATATCTTCATCTACCTCACAGGGTGTCTATTGTGGGGGAGGAAGGGAAAGGAGATTGTAGGCCACTCTGAGACTATCCTTGAAAGTGCAGCTGCTGGGAGAGCCCTCTCCAGCCCCACCCACTTCACAGGGTGTCTGTTGTGGGGGAGGAAGGGAAAGGAGGTTGTGAGCCACTCTGAGACTCCTTGGAGTGGAGGGCGGGATATAAATCCAATATCTTCATCTACCTCACAGGGTGTCTATTGTGGGGGAGGAAGGGAAAGGAGATTGTAGGCCACTCTGAGACTATCCTTGAAAGTGCAGCTGCTGGGAGAGCCCTCTCCAGCCCCACCCACCTCACAGGGTGTCTGTGGAGGGGGAGGAAGGGAAAGGAGATTGTGAGCCGCTCTGAGACTCTTCGGAGTGGAGGGCGGGATATAAATCCAATATCTTCTTCTTCTTCTTCTTAATGCACACCCCTAGGTAGGACTTCAAGGACAGAATTTGTCAAATGGTCTTGTTGGGATGAAAAAGTTCTTTTGGAAAATGTGAGGTATTTAATCAGGAGAAAAAAAAACCCCTAAATTGCATGAATATTTCATTTGTCATTTCTGTTTGCTGCTGCTATTTGCCCCTCCAGATCATCAGGCTCATTCTCCTCCTGGCATAGCCATGTCGGTGTTCCCGGCTGATCAGGGATCATTTAGTGAACAAGATAACATCAAGAAGGTATATAGTCAATCAGGCTTGGCTGTGTTCTGACATCATTGAAGACAAATGAAACCCAATAAGGTTAAGGACAGTGCTTCCTTCTTTTGCCCATTTCAAAGCAATTATTGAAAAATGGCCAAAGGCTCTTTTTTGAAGATGCTTGAAGAATGATTACTGGAAACCCCATCCCTCCCCTTTCTGGTGAAGGGAGAAAAGTCTGGTTTTCCCAATATAAGGCTATGCTGCTTTACGCCCGTTTGTGCTGGACTTGGACTCAAGAAAGTAACTTTGTTCTCTGGATAATCAGGCATTTGTTTACATGCTGTGGCCCACTGATCCGTGGTCCTTTATGCATGGGGATATTTCCATGGAGTATAGTCCATGAGCTGGGAAATATGAGAAGCATGTAGGTGAGGCATGGACAGGCTTCAGTTTATATGGAATCATGATGACTGGTGAATTGGTTAGCTGGTGGCACTAAATAGCCACTGCTGTCAGACAGTCAAGATAGAGGGGAACTTCTGCTTTCAACGCAAACCATTGAAAGGCACCTCGGCAAGTAGGTAGTTGCTGATTGGCTAGCTGCTCTTGCTGACATCATCTGATTGCACTAGAGGCAGTTGTACCTCCAGGGGCTACTAGAAAGAATGGGATCTTTCCCCTGAACACCCTTGCAGCAGCAGCATCACCCGAACTAATTTCTGTTACCAGATCCAAACACCTTTTAAGAACATAAGAGAAGCGATGTTGGATAGAGCAAATGGCCCATCCAGTCCAACACTCTGTGTCACATAAGAACATAAGAGAAGCGATGTTGGATCAGGCCAATGGCCCCTCCAGTCCAACACTCTGTGTCACATAAGAGAAGCCATGTTGGATCAGGCCAATGGCCCATCCAGTCCAACACTCTGTGTCACATAAGAACTTAAGAGAAGCCATGTTGGATCAAGCCAATGGCCCATCCAGTCCAACACTCTGTGTCACATAAGAACATAAGAGAAGCCCAGTTGGATCAGGCCAGTGGCCCATCCAGTCCAACACTCTGTGTCACATAAGAACATAAGAGAAGCCATGTTCGATCAGGCCAATGGCCCATCCAGTGCAACACTCTGTGTCACATAAGAACATAAGAGAAGCCATGTTGGATCAGGCCAATGGCCCATCCAGTGCAACACTCTGTGTCACATAAGAACATAAGAGAAGCCATGTTGGATCAAGCCAATGGCCCATCCAGTCCAACACTCTGTGTCACATAAGAACATAAGAGAAGCCCTGTTGGATCAAGCCAATGGCCCATCCAGTCCAACACTCTGTATCACGCAGTGGCCCAAAAAAACCCAGGTGCCACCAGGAGGTCCATCAGTGGGGCCAGTGAGTTCTTAAAATACATGCAGGAAAAATACATGCCTGATCTTGACAAGAAGCAAGAGAAGTGAAGGCTAGCGTGGCCATTTGCTGCTAAATCAGATTAAGTCAGTCAGTGGAGTCTGGTTGTTTTTCTGCGACAGGGAGGGATTACACTTTTGCCTTTCCCACACTTCCTCATGCATTCATCAGGAATCTGTCTGGCGAGGCTTGAATATCTCAAATTCTGCCAATGAAATAGATATTTCATTTAATAGAATTTAATTGCCTTATTCAAATATCTGGGGCAGCAGCGCCTTTCTGCTTGGCTCGGCTGCATTCTCTTCCCAACGTAATCTTTCTCCTCCCCTCTCTCCAGTTGGTTGACTGCAGATAACAGGAGGCAACAGCCTTCCCTATGTACATACTGCACTGGCCTAAAAACTGCAGCAGAGATGCATCTAATAATAACCCCTCTCTGGGATTAACTCTTCCTTGTCCTGGATGAGACTCAACACACAGGCAAGCCAGCTGCCGCCCTCTTGCTTCTCAGACTCGGTTGGAGTTGGGGAATAGTGTCTCTTACCTAGGTACCGCCTTCTCTTTTTAAGGCAGTTTGGGGTGGAGCTTTAGCAAAGACTGCATTGCTAAGACTTCTTTACATGATAGGAAGGGGGACTCCATCGTGGTCATATTGGAGCCATAATTAAACCTACAAAACTGCCGTCTTCTGAGTCAGATAACTGGTCCCTTGAGTTTAGTATCTTTTGTACATTGCTTAGAGAGCCAGTTTGGTGTAGTGGTTAAGTGTGCGGACTCTTATCTGGGAGAACCGGGTTTGATTCCCCACTCCTCCACTTGCACCTGCTGGCATGGCCTTGGGTCAGCCATAGCTCCAGCAGAGGTTGTCCTTGAAAGGGCAGCTGCTGTGAGAGCCCTCTCCAGCCCCACCCACCTCACAGGGTGTCTGTTGTGGGGGGGGGAGGTAAAGGAGATTGTGAGCCGCTCTGAGACTCTTCAGAGTGGAGGGTGGGATATAAATCCAATATCTTCATCTACCTCACAGGGTGTCTGTTGTGGGGGAGGAAGGGAAAGGAGATTGTGGGCCACTCTGAGACTCTTCAGAGTGGAGGGTGGGATATAAATCCAATATGTTCATGTACCTCACAGGGTGTCTGGTGTGGGGGAGGAAGGTAAAGGAGATTGTGAGCCGCTCTGAGACTCTTCGGAGTGGAGGGCGGGATATAAATCCAATATCTTCATCTACCTCACAGGGTGTCTGTTGTGGGGGAGGAAGGGAAAGGAGATTGTGAGCCGCTCTGAGACTCTTTGGAGTGGAGGGCGGGATATAAATCCAATATCTTCATCTACCTCACAGGGTGTCTGTTGTGGGGGAGGAAGGGAAAGGAGATTGTGAGCCGCTCTGAGACTCTTTGGAGTGGAGGGCGGGATATAAATCCAATATCTTCATCTACCTCACAGGGTGTCTGTTGTGGGGGAGGAAGGGAAAGGAGATTGTGAGCCGCTCTGAGACTCTTTGGAGTGGAGGGTGGGATATAAATCCAATATCTTCATCTACCTCACAGGGTGTCTGTTTTGGGGGAGGAAGGGAAAGGAGATTGTGAGCCGCTCTGAGACTCTGTCCTTGAAAGCCCAGCTGCTTTGAGAGTCCTCTCAGCCCCACCCATCTCACAGGGTGTCTGTTGTGGGGGAGGGAGATAAAGGAGATTGTGAGCCGCTCTGAGTGGAGGGCGGAATATAAATCCAATCCAACGTCTTAGAGATGGCTGTTCAAGGCTAGGTGCTTATTAGGGCACACGGGACTGATTTCCATGTTAGGAGCAGTGCACAGTTGTCTTGTTAGAAACCAGTATCCTGTAACTGGCCTGGTACCCTAGCCATCAGGGATTCTGTCTCATTCAGGGGTACAGTTGCCTCATCCATGTGTATGGCTCTTTTTCCTGCAAAATATTCAAGTGAATTTTACCTGGATACAGGTAAGATGGGGGGGGGGGGGTGTCAAGGGAGCCGTGAGGTCCCTTTCTGCAATGCAGTGCATGAAACTACTTCACGCTGAGCCTCTGCTTCAGAGCACCTTTTGGTCATTCTGATAAGCAGCTTCTGAGAAGGGTGGAATGGGCTCAGATCCGTAGGGTATGGGGTGACGCTGAATCTGTTTTGTACCCTCCACGTTCTGCATTGTCCCTTCTGTTTCTGTCGTGCATGTGGAAGTTTCCAAATCCTTAGCTTAGCTTAGGCCCCCTACCCTGGCAGAGGGCCGACCAAGGGCTCTGCCACACAGGTGTGCAGTTCTTCCTCAGGGGCAGCAGAGGGCAGGGATGCACAGCTGTTTGGGGATGGTGACTGGCTTACAGAGGTCTGCTGCAGCTGCAAATCTTTCTGCTGGAGGAGAGCATGAGTTTTCCCAGCGCTCACCTGGCAGCTGGGGATGGGCACAGGGCATATTACATACACCACAGCACTCAACTCGGCTTTGATCATGTGGCTTTCGCAAGGCCTCTGCCCCTTCTTCTGCCTTGAAATACCTGAGTCGGGGAGGTAGGGAAGGGCTGGCTTGGGTCTCTGGGTCCTGCTGTCGGTCCCCTCAGCATGGCTGTCTGGTGAAACAGCCTGCAGCCCTGGCTGCCCCCTCCCCATGCAGTATATATAGGACACTTCACAGCAGGCACAACTAGCTGCTCGTCAAGGCGCATGCTCTCCCCCATTTTCTCCCTAATTCCCATGTGAGGGGCAGTGCATTTGGATGAGGAAAATTAACTAGAATGCTCTAGGGAGATACTTTGGCAAATGGTGATGGGGGGGGTCTTCCCCTCCTCCCCCATAGTAGAGATGCAACAGTCAATCACATATGAGATTCCAGGTTAACCCTTGTAGTGCTGCTTGCTGTGGACCGCAGCCCAGCTCTTAAATATCGCTTGGAGAATTTGTTCCAGAATGCTAAGAGGTGAGGGCCCTGCGGAATCTGTAAGACAACCCTCTTCCGGCTGGCATACAACTGACTGATATCTGAATATAACAATAACAATAATAATAATAATAATACTTTTTATTTATATCCCGCCCTCCCCGCACAAGCAGGCTCAGGGCGGCTCACAACACAGAAATGCAATACAATAAAATCATACATAACAGTAAAAACATCATAAATCAATTTACAGATTATATTAAAATTAACATTATGATGCTATAATAGGTCTTTCATAAGTTCAATGGCAGAAAAAAACATATCCAGTGGCACATATCCAAATTCATGAACATCATCATATCTGAACATTGGAATGCTCGAAGAACCGACTTTTAGGGAAGATGTAGCATGGTATATTGATAAATGTGTTTTTAGGTATTTTACTGTATTAATTATTAATGTATTTTAAGCTGATTTATTGTTAGAGTTTTATGTTGTGAGCCGCCCTGAGCCCGCTTTGGTGGGGTAGGGTGGGATATAAATCGAATGAAATAAATAAATCAATAAGATAAGATGCAAGGGGTTTTGGTTTTTAAACAATCCTTGTCTAACCTTTTAAGTCATCACCCATAAAGACCTCGTTATCCATGTCTATATGAATCCCATTTTACAGATGGGAAGACTAATCTGAGTGTCTGTGAGAGAAAGGGAGAGTTGCTTTCTTAGCGATCTATGGTGTTGATATCTGGATCCAGCTCAATAGTCTGGGTCGAACTTTTTTAGCCCTAGTCCTAAACAGATAGAGACTGGCCAAGCAGTACATTACATAAGAGGTATCCAAGAGGATTTCTTGGACTTGGGGAACAGGACAGGATTGCATGGGGGTGGGGTGGGGGTGGGATTTGGGTTGTTGCTGCAGCTATTTTTAAAAAAATTACCCTCATCCACCGCGATTTCCCCTTCTACATCTGAGATCTGAATGGAACAAAGATACAATATGGAACAATTTCTGTTGGAGGAAGCATTGAGAGGGAGAAGGGTAAACTGAGGCTGGTCCTGCCACTAGGGCGCCAGCCTTTTGGGGGTGCCGAATTGGGCACCCCCATGTGATTTGGTGATGTCATCAGTCCAGGGGCGGTGCCAGAAGTTAGCCTTGCTGGTCCCTCATATCTTGATCCAAATTGGGAGTCCACCTTCCCTCACCAGGAGATGAATTCACAGCTCTTACACATAAGGCCTACAGAAGTGTGGCTTCATCAGTTTAGAAGGGAATTACTTTCAGCTTTGTGTGTCTGTGGGGTTGTTGTCTCCGTTTGCCAGGCTGTATTAGACCTCTGTGTGGCGTATGGGAATTGCTGAGAGCGTGCATCCAGATTTGAATGAGAGCCTCAATTATGGTTTCTCAGGAACATCTGCAATGTAGATTGACGGACGTGTTCTGGAGTTCCGTACTTCTTGGGTGCACTCAAATCCAGAATAAAGAATAACGGCTGAGCAAAAGAACCAGCTTTGGTCTACCTCTTCTGAGTCCAACAGATATGGAAAGAGGGATTTGTCTTGCTATTCAAAAGGCAGAAGGAAATATCTGGCTCCCTAAATGATAGGATATCAGCGAATCACCATCTCCTTTCTACACTTCCCAGGGATGATCAGACATCCTAAAGCAGTCAGGATAGTTCTTGACCCACAGAAAATCAGCTAAAAGGACCTTCTCAAAATTTTCTTGTAGAGCCATGACCCCACTCATGGTAAGACCTAGCAGCAAAGAACCAGGAGAGCTTCTCTGCTTAGGCTAGGTCCAAGTGAATGTCAGTCATCAATGGCTACAGTAGAGAACATTAAAGGAAACAATCTCATTATTGGGGCGTAGTTGGCATTGATTTTCTGTTCTGCCACACTTACTAGACTTAGTGCATAACCCAGACTGCTTAGTTTGCCTAACCAGGGTTCAGCTTGCCAGTTAGTCACTCAGATCTCGGTTTGACTTGACAAATTGTGGTTTCATTGCCCTTCCTCTGTAACTGGAGAAGACAGTGCTGTGAAACAAGCAGGAGAGCCAGTTTGGTGTAGTGGTTAAGTGTGCGGACTCTTATCTGGGAGAACCGGGTTTGATTCCCCACTCCTCCACTTGCACCTGCTGGCATGGCCTTGGGTCAGTCATAGCTCTGGAAGAGGATGTCCTTGAAAGGGCAGCTGCTGTGAGAGCCCTCTCCAGCCCCACCCACCTCACAGGGTCTCTGTTGTGGGGGAGGAAGGGAAAGGAGATTGTGAGCCGTTCTGAGACTCTTCGGAGTGGAGGGTGGGATATAAATTCAATATCTTCATCTACCTCACAGGGTGTCTGTTGTGGGGGAGGAAGGGAAAGGAGATTGTGAGCCGCTCTGAGACTCTTCGGAGTGGAGGACGGGATATAAATCCAATATCTTCATCTATCTCACAGGGTGTCTGTTGTGGGGGAGGAAGGGAAAGGAGATTGTGAGCTGCTCTGAGACTCTTCGGAGTGGAGGGCGGGATATAAATCCAATATCTTCATCTACCTTACAGGGTGTCTGTTGTGGGGGAGGAAGGGAAAGGAGATTGTGAGCCGCTCTGAGACTCTTTGGAGTGGAGGGCAGGATATAAATCCAATATCTTCATCAACCTCACAGGGTGTCTGTTGTGGGGGAGGAAGGTAAAGGAGATTGTGAGCCGCTCTGAGCCTCTTCGGAGTGGAGGGCGGGATATAAATCCAGTATCTTCATCTTCATCATCTTCATCTTCTTATATTGATGGGAGCTGGGTCTCTTAAATGTCCCATCAAAGCTTTTTTCTGTTCCGTGAGAGGAAACACCAGTTATTTACATGTAATACTACATTACGTATACAATTTCACTTGTGAAATGCCATGGCCACATTGAAGATGCCATCCTGGCAGTGCGATCCTGTCCTGTTCCCCAAGTCCAATTTCCCTTACAGCTTCCTGCTCATGCTTTTTAGAGATCAGGAAGCCATGAGGGGAATTGGAGGGAGCTGTGAGTCAAAACGCACCCGTGCAGCAACTGATGGGGAATCGATTGCTTGAGCCAGGAAAAGCAGAAGCCCAGGGGCATAGCAATTGCCAGTGAGGAATCGTGCTCTGTCATGCTACTAGCATGCTGGAACTGTCAATGTTGTCATTAGAATGCTCTCTCCCCTCCTCATGGCATCCCCAGCAAATGCCAGCTAGACCTAACCTTGCCCTGTAACAGCACGTTCCCCACCCCCCTTGGGATTGCCTTGTGCAGAGGATATCTAGAGCTCTCGAGGAAAAGTGCTTCTGTTTATCCCTTTTTTACTGAACAGCATTTGGCATTTCTGGACGCCCGCCTCCAAAGCCTCATTAAATGGCTTCCACTATAATTCTGAAGTGTGGGGCCGAGAATGGTAAGAACATGGGTCTCTCATGTGGGAGGAAGGGATCAGTTACAAAGAGAGAAGACAGTGAGGTTTAAAAAAAAAAAAATAACCAGAAGGTGGAAGGGGAGAGGAGGAGGGTCATCTGTTTGAAACCCGCCTCACGTCAATGCTGAGTGACAGTGGGGGAGGGTCGGAGACCTGGGGAAGGCTGAGCTTTTATAATGAAGTGTAATTTTAATGAGGAGATTAGCATTCCATGTGTGTCACTAGCAGGGCACTCCTCTGGGCTTGTAATTGTGTGTTTGTATTTAATGAGTAACGTGTGTCTGTGGAGATGACATATACCCTCCCAGTGTGTGTGTGTGGGGGGGAGTATTAAGCTTGGGCTGAGCCACTGAGAGATGTTGCAGGCTCAGAGGGGGTTTTCTCCCACACACAATTGTCTCCTATCCTGAACAGAAACTACCGAAGCGAGGGGAATGACAGCAATACCCTTTCTCTGATTTAAGCATGAACCATACGCACAAGAAGAACGGGCCCAAATGGTGTTAGGCACGCTCAGTGTTTCATTTAAACTGGGCCTCTAGCACAGAATTGTGTTCCACATGCATCCCTAGCATGCCTGCAGAACGCCAACTTGGGTTGTGCAGCTCTTTGGTACGACAATGCCGCACATGTAACAGCTGAGGGCCTGGTTTAACTGCGATGCTGGACGCAAGCGCTGACGTGCCGGTATGTCCTTGCACAGCGTGTTTAAATCTTAGCCACCCAGCCGTGAAGAGGCAAGCACTCAGGTCAGTTTGGACTTCTGGTTTCACAGAGCCTGCGCCAAGGCACTTACGATTCGAATGTAAAATGACATAGCAGGGAGGCTTGGCTGTCTTCCTCCTGTCTGCTAGGCTGCACTGCAGCAGTGGAGGTGTAGGCTCTCTGAGCTTGTAGTGGCTCCTCCTTGTGCCTCAATCACAAAAGCTCGGGAACGGCTGATGATCTCTTAGTAAGTGGCTTATTGAATCCTCACAGTGCAGGGAGACTGCTGTATCGGAGACCTCTGCGCAGTGACATCCTGGCAAGCAGGAAGCTCTCCTTGCATGCAAACCGCAAGCCCAAACCCCTCACAACAACCCCCCACCGTTGTGGGAGCTTTTGTCATTTCCCAAGGAAATAAAAAGTGTGCGTAACTCTTTGCTCTGTCAGGTGCCCGTGTGCTTGTTTAGCTTTTTGCATCAAGGCCGTAAAGCATTTGCACCCTCGTTTGAAGTCAGCTCACAATGTCGGGATGACTGGATCATTGCCACAGGATGTTTCTGCTACCCTCAGTGTAAATGAGTTTGCTGTACCAAAGGTAGCAGTCCAATCCACTCCTTAATAGAGAGCGCCCCTCAGGCAGGGAAGACTCACGTTGCAGGAAAATTCTGGCAATCTGAAGAACAAAGGCAATTACCGTTTTCGCACACAGCTTACCTCGCAGTCACAATCCTGTTCCCTCCGCAGAGTCCGGACGGATTTCCCACCATCTGCGCCGGAGTTACAGGAAGTGCCGCAGCTTCTGCGTAGCAAACGTAAACTGGGTTTTAGCAGTTTACGTTTGCTATGCAAAAGCCGCGGCACTTCCTGTAACTCCGGCGCAGATGGTGCGAAATCCGACCGGACGCTGCGGAGGGAACAGGATTGCGACTGCGAGGTGAGCTGTGTGCGAAAACGGTATATAATAGAAGCCCTTAGCGATGCTGAAGGAAGTTTCATTGGAGCCAGTCCTCACCTATAAAGTTAAGTTGACACACCTTATGATGCTTTCAACAAATAAATCCTCAGCGATGCCGAAATCAGCTGGCAAGAAGTTGGCTTGACAATTAGCCGGCAAATAGTTAGCAACCAAGCCTCTAGATTTCAGCTGGTTTAGAATCCAACCGTCTTCTTCAAAGTCGGCAAGCAAATATTAGTCAGATCTTCTCAATTCTTCTTGAGAGCCACTTTGGTGTAGTGGTTAAGTGTGCAGACTCTTATCTGGGAGAACCGGGTTTGATTCCCCACTCCTCCACTTGCACCTGCTGGCATGGCCTTGGGTCAGCCAGAGCTCTGGCAGAGGTTGTCCTTGAAAGGGCAGCTGCTGTGAAAGCCCTCTCCAGTCCCACCCACCTCACAGGGTGTCTGTTGTGGGGGAGGAAGGGAAAGGAGACTGTGAGCCGCTCTGAGACTCTTCGGAGTGGAGGGCGGGATATAAATCCAATATCTTCATCTACCTCACAGGGTGTCTGTTGTGGGGGAGAAAGGGAAAGGAGATTGTGAGCCGCTCTGAGGCTCTTTGGAGTGGAGGGCGGGATATAAATCCAGTATCTTCATCTACCTCACAGGCTGTCTGTTGTTGGGCGGGGGGGAGATAAAGGAGATTGTGAGCCGCTCTGAGACTCTTCGGAGTGGAGGGCGGGATATGAATCCAATATCTTCATCTACCTCACAGGCTGTCTGTTGTGGGGGAGGAAGGGAAAGGAGATTGTGAGCCGCTCTGACACTCTTCAGAGTGGAGGGCGGGATATAAATCCAATATCTTCATCTACCTCACAGGGTGTCTGTTGTGGGGGAGGAAGTGCAAAGTGCAAAGCACCAGTTGGGATATCTATGGATTTGTCTGCTCCTTAAATTCTGCTTCTAAGACTCTAATCTACCTGGAGCACTTTTAGAAGAAGATGAAGATGATATTGGATTTATATCCCACCCTCCACTCCGAAGAGTCTCAGAGTGGCTCACAATCTCCTTTCCCTTCCTCCCCCATAACAGACACCCTGTGAGGTAGATGAAGATATTGGATTTATATCCCGCCCTCCACTCCGAAGAGTCTCAGAGCGGCTCACAATCTCCTTTCCTTTCCTCCCCCACAACAGACACCCTGTGAGGTGGGTGGGGCTGGAGAGGGCTCTCACAGCAGCTGCCCTTTCAAGGACAACCTCTGCCAGAGCTGTGGCTAACCCGAGGCCATTCCAGCAGCTGCAAGCGGAGCAGTGGGGAATCAAACCCAGTTCTCACAGAAAAGAGTCCACACACTTAACCACTACACCAAACTGGCTCTCTGAATGTCCTCCATATCTCTTACTCTACTAGAGGTCAGTCATCAGAGGTCACCATGACTTCCAAGTGCACATGCATACACACACACACACACACAAATACAAAAATACCACCACCCCCTCCCGCAACCCCACTGTGTCCAAAAGGGGAGAGGTGGCTTTGATTTATTGTTGATTTCAAACATTCACCTCCTACCTTTCAGTGCAAACATTCTTGAGGCAGACAGGGAATAAACCCCTGAACTGTTTATTTCCTTGTTTTGGTATTTGGTATCCCATTTTTTTTCTCCTCAGTGGGCCCAGAAGCTTCATAACGTCATCCACAACCCCCCAGTGAGAGACTCAAGTGGATCGCCATATTGGTCCGAAGCAACAGAACAATGCCTGAATCCAGTGACAGCATTAAGACCAACAAAAGTTTCATTCTGGGTAAGCTGACTGGTTCAAGATCACCCAGTGAGTTTCTATAGCAGAGTGGCCGTTTGAACCTGAGTCTCCAAGATCCTAGTCAGACTCTCTAAGCAGCACGCCATGTGGTTAGAATGAAATATATGTATTCAATGGATCTTTATTCCACCCTTTCTCCAAAGGAACTTCAGCTGCCATACAGCAGATTGGGTTCGAATCCCCTCCTCTGCCATGAAGCTTACTAAGTAACCCGGCAGCAACCACCCTCTTTCAGCCCGTCTGGTGTAGTGGTGAAGTGTGCGGACTCTTATCTGGGAGAACCGGGTTTGATTCCCCACTCCTCCACTTGCACCTGCTGGAATGGTCTTGGGTCAGCCGTAGCTCTGGCAGAGCTGTCCTTGAAAGGGCAGCTGCTGTGAGAGCCCTCTCCAGCCCCGCCCACCTCACAGGGTGTCTGTTGTGGGGGAGGAAGGGAAAGGAGATTGTGAGCCACTCTGAGACTCTTCGGAGTGGAGGGCGGGATATAAATCCAATGTCTTCTACCTCACAGGGTGTCTGTTGTGGGGGAGGAAGGGAAAGGAGATTGTGAGCCGCTCTGAGACTCTTCGGAGTGGGGGGCGGGATATAAATCCAATATCTTCATCTACCTCACAGGGTGTCTATTGTGGGGGAGGAAGGGAAAGGAGATTGTGAGCCGCTCTGAGACTCTTCGGAGTGGGGGGCGGGATATAAATCCAATATCTTCATCTACCTCACAGGGTGTCTGTTGTGGGGGAGGAAGGGAAAGGAGATTGTGAGCCGCTCTGAGACTCTTCAGAGTGGAGGGCGGGATATAAATCCAATATCTTCATCTACCTCACAGGGTGTCTGTTGTGGGGGAGGAAGGGAAAGGAGATTGTGAGCTGCTCTGAGACTCTTCAGAGTGGAGGGCGAGATATAAATCCAATATCTTCATCTACCTCACAGGGTGTCTATTGTGGGGGAGGAAGAAAAAGGAGATTGTGAGCCGCTGTGAGACTCTTTGGCGTGGAGGGCGGGATATAAATCCAATATCTTCTTCTTCTTCTTCAGCCTCAACTACCTTATTGGGCTGCTATACAGATTAAATGAGGATAGGAAGAGCCTAGAACGAAGGGCAGAATAAATGACAGGAAGTGCACGTTCTCTGTGGAAAGGGGTTCTTGGTTTCTCACAGAGCTGGTACTTCGAAAGGTCAAAATGTGCTACGAAGAGCAGTTCCCCCTTCTCCATTTTATCCTTAGTACATTCCTATGAGGGATTAAGCCAAGGGAGTGACCAAGGTTCCTCAATGAGTTCTATAGCAGAACAACGATTTGAACTTAGGCCTCTCCAGAGTTACCTGGTGGTGGCCCCATGCTCTCACAAGAATTAGTAAAGTGTTTTATTTTCAGAAGAGCAAGGGTAGCAATTAAAATCATTCACCAAAGGCACAGGGGGCATGACACACAGTTTAAGTCTGCATGCATGTCATAAATCCGGTGGCATTCAGGAGACTTGTTTCCAGATAAAAGTGAAACAGACTGCAGTCATTGCCTTTACGTGGCATCTGAAAGCCAATTAAGATGGTGCTGTCCAAATGTATACGGAGAAGTCCTGCTGTAAATGGGTTGTCATCCATGCAACTTCTAAAGTTGCAAGTTTGGTGTAGTGGTTAAGTGTGCGGACTCTTATCTGGGAGAACCAGGTTTGATTCCCCACTCCTCCACTTGCACCCGCTGGCATGGCCTTGGGTCAGCCATAGCTCTGGCAGAGGTTGTCCTTGAAAGGGCAGCTGCTGTGAGAGCCCTCTCCAGCCCCACCCACCTCACAGGGTGTTTGTTGTGGGGGAGGAAGGTAAAGGAGATTGTGAGCCGCTCTGAGACTCTTCGGAGTGGAGGGCGGGATATAAATCCAATATCTTCATCTACCTCACAGGGTGTCTGTTGTAGGGAGGAAGGGAAAGGAGATTGTGAGCTGCTCTGAGACTCTTTGGAGTGGAGGGCGGGATATAAATACAATATCTTCATCTACCTCACAGGGTGTCTGTTGTGGGGGGGGGAAGGTAAAGGAGATTGTGAGCCGCTCTGAGACTCTTCGGAGTGGAGGGCGGGATATAAATCCAATATCTTCATCTACCTCATAGGGTGTCTGTTGTGGGGGAGGAAGGGAAAGGAGATTGTGAGCCGCTCTGAGACTCTTTGGAGTGGAGGGCGGGATATAAATACAATATCTTCATCTACCTCACAGGGTGTCTGTTGTGGGGGGGGGGAAGGTAAAGGAGATTGTGAGCCGCTCTGAGACTCTTCAGAGTGGAGGGCGGGATATAAATCCAATATCTTCATCTACCTCACAGGGTGTCTGTTGTGGGGGAGGAAGGGAAAGGAGATTGTGAGCCGCTCTGAGACTCTTCGGAGAGGAGGGCGGGATATAAATACAATATCTTCATCTACCTCACAGAGTGTCTGTTGTGGGGGAGGAAGGGAAAGGAGATTGTGAGCCGCTCTGAGACTCTTTGGAGAGGAGGGCGGGATATAAATACAATATCTTCATCTACCTCACAGGGTGTCTGTTGTGGGGGAGGAAGGTAAAGGAGATTGTGAGCCACTCTGAGACTCTTCGGAGAGGAGGGCGGGATATAAATCCAATATCTTCATCTACCTCACAGGGTGTCTGTTGTGGGGGAGGAAGGTAAAGGAGATTGTGAGCCACTCTGAGACTCTTCGGAGAGAAGGGTGGGATATAAATCCAATATCTTCATCTACCTCACAGGGTGTCTGTTGTGGGGGAGGAAGGTAAAGGAGATTGTGAGCCACTCTGAGACTCTTCGGAGAGGAGGGCGGGATATAAATCCAATATCTTCATCCACCTCACAGGGTGTCTGTTGTGGGGGAGGAAGGGAAAGGAGATTGTGAGCCGCTCTGAGACTCTTCGGAGAGGAGGGCGGGATATAAATACAATATCTTCATCTACCTCACAGAGTGTCTGTTGTGGGGGAGGAAGGGAAAGGAGATTGTGAGCCGCTCTGAGACTCTTTGGAGAGGAGGGCGGGATATAAATACAATATCTTCATCTACCTCACAGAGTGTCTGTTGTGGGGGAGGAAGGGAAAGGAGATTGTGAGCCGCTCTGAGACTCTTCGGAGAGGAGGGCGGGATATAAATACAATATCTTCATCTACCTCACAGGGTGTCTGTTGTGGGGGGGAGGAAGGGAAAGGAGATTGTGAGCCGCTCTGAGACTCTTCGGAGAGGAGGGCGGGATATAAATCCAATATCTTCATCTACCTCACAGGGTGTCTGTTGGGGGGGGGGGGAAGGTAAAGGAGATTGTGAGCCGCTCTGAGACTCTTTGGAGTGGAGGGTGGGATATAAATACAATATCTTCATCTACCTCACAGGGTGTCTGTTGTGGGGGAGGAAGGTAAAGGAGATTGTGAGCCGCTCTGAGACTCTTCGGAGTGGAGGGCGGGATATAAATCCAATATCTTCATCTACCTCACAGGGTGTCTGTTGTGGGGGGGGGGAGGTAAAGGAGATTGTGAGCCGCTCTGAGACTCTTTGGAGTGGAGGAAGGGATATAAATCCAATATTTCCATCTACCTCACAGGGTGTCTGTTGTGGGGGGGAGGTAAAGGAGATTGTGAGCCACTCTGAGACTCTTTGGAGTGGAGGAAGGGATATAAATCCAATATCTTCATCTACCTCACAGGGTGTCTGTTGTGGGGGAGGAAGGGAAAGGAGATTGTGAGCTGCTCTGAGACTCTTCGGAGTGGAGGAAGGGATATAAATCCAATATCTTCATCTACCTCACAGGGTGTCTGTTGTGGGGGAGGAAGGGAAAGGAGATTGTGAGCCGCTCTGAGACTCTTCGGAGTGGAGGGCGGGATATAAATCCAATATCTTCATCTACCTCACAGGGTGTCTGTTGTGGGGGAGGAAGGGCAAGGAGATTGTGAGCCGCTCTGAGACTCTTCGGAGTGGAGGGTGGGATAGAAATCCAATATCATCTTCCCAGTCTGGTCACACACCCTCTCCCTCTTGCCTGTTACTGGCAGCCTTCCTAGCTCATCTTCTGACCCAAAGCAGGGGGTGGCTGATTGGGCAAAGGCTAGTAGGGGAGGGGCCTGAGGGTGGGGAGGCAGGGTATAGCCCAGCCAATCCCTGCTAGGAGGAGCATGCATGCTGCTGAATGTGAGAGGAAGGGAGTGCGTGTCTGGGTCTTCACTCCTCTTTGCCCAGCTTCTCTCAGGGAAGCTCTTCAGATGCTGGGAGCTGCCACTTTGAGGGAGCCCCCTCTGCAGTAATGTCTGGTGGTCTCCCAGGTCTCTCAGGGCTTCTGCCGCCTCTTTGCACTCACTAGTTCCGACCCCCTTTGGAGGTTTTCTTTCCAGCCCATTTGCGCATGCTTTCTTGCTTTGCCTTTTCCTCATTTGGCTTCAGGCTGAAGGTAGATGTTGGTGGCCGCTATGCTTTGGAGGCTCCCTTTCTGGGCTTTGCATCTTTGTTCTTCCCTTCCTCACCAATTCCCACCCAGTTTGGACCAGCATGGCAGTGGGGAGAAGTCTCCCATGCAGCATCCTAAGCTGGACCAAGTCCTTGGAGGAAGATGGGAGAAGAGAAGGAAAAGTGCCATCTCACTGAGCAGCCTGAAGATGCTGCCAAGTGCCCCGTACCAGGCACAGTGTGCTGCCACCTCTTTCCCAAGAGGGGACCTTGAGGCTGGGCTGAAGCTTTTTGCTTGGTGCCGTTTGCCTTGCATTGGGAAGGGATAGCGATAGCGGTGGGGAAAACTTGAAGAGGGAGAGCTAGAAGGGAGGATGAACATTCCTTAGGAGAGAAGGATCCCATAACGATAGTCCCCCTTGGACTGTTTCTTCCTCCTCCACATTTCTGAGCCCAGTCAGGTGTTGAGATTTGGGGGTGGGGGTGGGAGTCTAATGCAAAGGAGTCTGCTCTCCAAATCAGCCATTTCCTTCAGGTTGATGCTTGGAGGGCGACAGTGGGAGGGATTCTGGCTTCATTAGTGGACCTCATGAGGGCACCTGGGCTCTGGCCACTGTGTGACACGGAGGCTGATAACAGACGGGCAGTTTGGGCAACTCAGAGATGCCTCAGAAACAGACTTGAAGAACCCATTCAAACAAGCGCAAATGACCCCTGCCCCCATCCCGTATTCACCCCGTCCTCCACCAACCTCAGAACAGGTTTCGGAGCTGCACGCCAGTCACCTCTTTGGCATCTGGATGCAAAAATGCATAAGCAAAGGACCTTGGCGGTGTGAACCCACTAACCCACCCCAAGTCACTTCCGGCCTTTTTTTTTTTTAATTGATTTCAAGTGAGAGCCAGTTTGGTGTAGTGGTTAAGTGTGCAGACTCTAATTTGGGAGAACTGGGTTTGATTCCCCACTCCTCCACTTGCACCTGCTGGAATGGCCTTGGGTCAGCCATAGCTCTGGCAGAGGTTGTCCTTGAAAGGGCAGCTGCTGTGAGAGCCCTCTCCAGCCCCACCCACCTCACAGGGTGTCTGTTGTGGGGGGGAAAGGGAAAGGAGATTGTGAGCCACTCTGAGACTCTTCAGAGTGGAGGGCGGGATATAAATCCAATATCTTCATCTACCTCACAGGGTGTCTGTTGTGGGCGAGGAAGGGAAAGGAGATTGTGAGCCGCTCTGAGACTATTCGGAGTGGAGGGCAAGATATAAATCCAATATCTCCAGCTACCTCACAGGATGTCTGTTGTGTGGGAGGAAGGGAAAGGAGATTGTGAGCCGCTCTGAGACTCTTCGGAGTGGAGGGCGGGATATAAATCCAATATCTTCATCTACCTCACAGGGTGTCTGTTGTGGGGGATGAAGGGAAAGGAGATTGTGAGCCGCTCTGAGACTCTTCGGAGTGGAGGGCGGGATATAAATCCAATATCTTCATCTACCTCACAGGGTGCCTGTTGTGGGGGAGGAAGGGAAAGGAGATTGTGAGCCGCTCTGAGACTCTTCGGAGTGGAGGGCAGGATATAAATCCAATATCTTAATCTACCTCACAGGGTGTCTGTTGTGGGGGATGAAGGGAAAGGAGATTGTGAGCCGCTCTGAGACTCTTCGGAGTGGAGGGCAGGATATAAATCCAATATCTTAATCTACCTCACAGGGTGACTGTTGTGGGGGGGGGGGAGGAAGGGAAAGGAGATTGTGAGCCGCTCTGAGACTCTTCGGAGTGGAGGGCAGGATATAAATCCAATATCTTCATCTACCTCACAGGGTGCCTGTTGTGGGGGAGGAAGGGAAAGGAGATTGTGAGCCTCTCTGAGACTCTTCGGAGTGGAGGGCGGGATATAAATCCAATATCTTCATCTACCTCACAGGGTGTCTGTTGTGGGGGATGAAGGGAAAGGAGATTGTGAGCCGCTCTGAGACTCTTCGGAGTGGAGGGCGGGATATAAATCCAATATCTTCATCTACCTCACAGGGTGTCTGTTGTGGGGGGGAGGAAGGGAAAGGAGATTGTGAGCCGCTCTGAGACTCTTCGGAGTGGAGGGCAGGATATAAATCCAATATCTTAATCTACCTCACAGGGTGACTGTTGTGGGGGAGGAAGGGAAAGGAGATTGTGAGCCGCTCTGAGACTCTTCGGAGTGGAGGGCAGGATATAAATCCAATATCTTCATCTACCTCACAGGGTGTCTGTTGTGGGGGGGAGGAAGGGAAAGGAGATTGTGAGCCGCTCTGAGACTCTTCGGAGTGGAGGGCGGGATATAAATCCAATATCTTCATCTACCTCACAGGGTGTCTGTTGTGGGGGGGAGGAAGGGAAAGGAGATTGTGAGCCGCTCTGAGACTCTTCAGAGTGGAGGGCAGGATATAAATCCAATATCTTCATCTACCTCGCAGGGTTCCTGTTGTGGGGGAGGAAGGGAAAGGAGATTGCGAGCAGTTCTGAGACTCTTTGGAGTGGAGGGCGGGATATAAATCCAATATCTTCTTCTTCTTAGGTGCATGAGCACACATGCACATAACAAAAAATGAATGGCGGGGGGGGGGCGGGAGCCAGAACCAAGCTACGGGGGATGCTGCACAACAGCCATCTGATCGTGCCAAGTCGCCCTGCGGATGGGATGGGGATAGCTTGCAGGGGAACATACGGACAGTTTAGGAAGCTTCTATCTGAACCAACCCGATTTGGGATGCCTCCCATGTGCCCCAGACTACCTGTCAGTTAGCAGCCAGAATGTTCAACTGGTTGGGCCATTGGCCTGACTCAACATGGCTTCTCTGACGTTCTAACACAGTGTGCTGTAGCAGTGGGAAAAAAGGCAAACTCTTAAGTTAGGGATGTTTAGGAAGGGGATTGAGACTGAAACAGCGGATATTGTAATGCCCTATACGGATCTATGGGGCAACCTCATTTGGAGTATTGTGTAGACTCAGAAGAACTGATTGGCCACTGTGTGAAACAGGATGCTGGACTGGATGGACCACTGGTCTGATCCAGCAGGGCTCTGTTTATGCTGTTATGTCTAAAGCATGTTTGTATTTTGAGTCAAAAATAGTAATAATGCTAATTGAGTTTGCCTGTGTCTGGCCCAACAAAGTGACATTTATGTCAGATCTGGCCCTTGTAACAAATGAGTTTAATAGTTTTATTTCACTTATTTTAAAAAAGTGGGGGGGTTTGTCATCAGGAGACCATGACCACCAATAGACCTCTATTAGAGAGCAGCTTTCCCCCTTGCGCCCATTTTAGGGGAAGCACAAGAAAATGAACAAGCGGGGGTGGGGGTGGGGGGAGAAAAGCATCACTTTTTGCCAAGCTCTCAAATATCTGTCTTTCATGAGGAGGAGAGGCAAAAACATCACCATCTTCCCTTTAACTGCAGCCAAACTGTTAAAGCATTCCCGGATTATGGTTTCTTTCTCCGTCAATCAAAGATTAGTGATTAACTTTTTATATCACTAGGCTCAAAGGACTTCTTTTAAAAAAATAAAATTAAAAAGATGGGAAATCCTCAGAATACTGGAGCCAAAGTAGGGAGGAAGGCAGAACGTGCAAAGTGGGAGGAACAAAAAACCCTCAATCTTGGCGGTGGGGTTGATAAAAAAGAGGGGCAGGAACAGGAGTGGGGAAAGGGTGAGGTCGAAAGATCCAAGGAAATGTGTTTGTTTCTGAATTACCTTTGGCTTGGAAGTGAGGCGAGCAAGTATAGCCACCTTCAAGAGGAGTTTAGATAAAAATATGGAGCACAGGTCCATCAGTGGCTATTAGCCACAGTGTGTGTGTATATATAAAATTTTTTGCCACTGTGTGACACAGAGTGTTGGACTCTCAGAGTGTTGGTTCTCAGGGTGGTGAGAACCAGAGAGGATTGTGAGGCACTCCAAAGGGATCTGTTGAGGCTGGGTGAGTGGGCGTCAACGTGGCAGATGCGGTTCAATGTGGCCAAGTGCAAAGTAATGCACATTGGGGCCAAGAATCCCAGCTACAAATACAAGTTGATGGGGTGTGAACTGGCAGAGACTGACCATGAGAGAGATCTTGGGGTCATGGTAGATAATTCACTGAAAATGTCAAGACAGTGTGCATTTGCAATAAAAAAGGCCAACGCCATGCTGGGAATTATTAGGAAGGGAATTGAAAACAAATCAGCCAGTATCATAATGCCCCAGTATAAATTGATGGTGCGGTCTCATTTGGAGTACTGTGTGCAGTTCTGGTCGCCGCACCTCAAAAAGGATATTATAGCATTGGAGAAAGTTCAGAAAAGGGCAACTAGAATGATTAAAGGGCTGGAACACCTTCCCTATGAAGAAAGGTTGAAACGCTTAGGGCTCTTTAGCTTGGAGAAACGTCGACTGAGGGGTGACATGATAGAGGTTTACAAGATAATGCATGGCATGGAGAAAGTAGAGAAAGAAGTACTTTTCTCCCTTTCTCACAATACAAGAACTCGTGGGCATTCGATGAAATTGCTGAGCAGACCGGTTAAAACGGATAATAAAAGGAAGTACTTCTTCACCCAAAGGGTGATTAACATGTGGAATTCACTGCCACAGGAGGTGGTGGCGGCCACAAGCATGGCCACCTTCAAGAGGGGGTTAGATAAAAATATGGAGCAGAGGTCCATCAGTGGCTATTAGCCACAGTGTGTGTGTGTGTGTGTGTATATATATATATATATATATATATATATATATATATATATATATATATATTTGGCCGCTGTGTGACACAGAATGTTGGACTGGATGGGCCATTGGCCTGATCTAACATGGCTTCTCTTATGTTCTTATGGATGGGCCGTTGGCCTGATCCAACATGGCTTCTCTTATGTTCTTATGTTCCCTCTAAGCTGCAGAGTTGTGAGCAAAAATTCTACTTTGTGAGCTACTGGTATTAAAGTTGTGAGCTACTGGCATTAAAGTTGTGAGCTGCTGCACCAATTATTGTGCTCTGAGGTCATCCTTCATGAGCGAAGGCAAAGTTGCGTGAGCTGGAGACTAAAACTCTGTGGGCTAGCTCACGCTAACTCCGCCTAGAGGGAACCCTGGAGGCAAGTGAAAAGTCCACCGCAAAACAATTTTCAGAAAAGCTGGATATACAGCAGAAGGGAAGTGAACTGAGAACTGAATGGGAGAAAAGCAATACAGAACAAAGAAGAAAATCCAACCGACACGCAAGGTGAAAGTGGGAGGAAATGCAGAACTTCATTTAAAAGGTGCTGGAGATGCACAGAGAAAGTGAGGGAAACTACCGGTGCAGAAAGGGCCAGTGTGTGACTGGCCCAAGGCCACCTGATAGTCTTCCATGATAGAGTGGGGATTCATGTCTGGATCTCCCAGATCTTAGTGTGTCATTCGGTTTCCTGCAGTCACTAATGTTGTGATTCTTTCTCTATTCAGGCATGAGGCAGCATGGCCCACAGTACTGTTCAACGTTCTATGCCTTGGGAACTGAGCAACTGGAATCTGCCCTGAGGTCCACGAACAGACACAACAGGGAGAAAAGGATGCAGGCAGGAGGAGGGGGGAGAGAGAGAAAGAGAGAGAGAGAGAGAGCATGTGCTGTTTTTAAATGGTATATCCACAGTACAGCCCAATGGTCTTAATATTCATAACGACCTGTCTTGTTTTGTATAAATGCATGGTGCAACTGTGTGATATTAATGTTTGAATTGTAATAAAATAGATGGGAAGGACGTAAGATACCTTTAAGAAGTTGATTGTTAACACCTGTGACTTCTTGTATCAGGAACTTTTGTGAGGATATTGTGATTGAGCTGGTGCCTAACGGAGTTGTGATCGAGTGGTCTTAGCTGACATCAAAAAGAAAAAAAGTATAGCAGGTATGTCTTACACCCGTTGTATTGTATCTGATATTCAATTGTATAGTTTTTGGATTATTAGGTGTTACATTTTTTACAACAGATTGGCTCTATGAGGAAGCATTCTCATGTGAAACGTGATCCAGAAGTCGGCGGGCACATAAAGGACGATTATCCTTGGAGCCTGGATTTTCAAGGAATTTGGATTCCACAGAGAATTGAACAAGAGGATTGAAGGACTAAGCAGTTTCTGGACATTTGATTTTTGAGCTTTGTGGATCCTTTTCCTTACTGATTTATTGTATACTATGTTTTTGGTATTATTTCAAACAAGCAGAGACAACAGAGAGAGACTTTATATGATTTACATCTTTTATTACGTGGTTTGCACAGTTGGTTGCTTTTCTTCTGCTATATACCGTGTTGCCACTTTCTTCGGTAGTACTTCAGTTCTACAGAAGCAAAGAAAAAATGCAGAAGCCCAGGACTGCAGTTTCTTATATAAGTCTGCTTTCTGTTTTCTTTTAAATGAAGAAGTTGCTAACTCATATGCATGTAAGAAAATATGTCAGTAATGCCTGATAAAGCTTCTGTAGTTGAAGATTAGTACCCAATAGTGTTTTAGTTCCCTGTGATCTTAACTTATTCCTCCTCATAGGTAGCAGAAGTTGAATCCATTATGCAAAATAGTTAAAATACAGAGAATTATGCCACCTTAAGTACCATCATGCAAATTCGAGTAATATATTCAAGAGATATTTCAGCATTACTTGTGTCCAAATAAGAGGTTCTCCTGGTGTGAAATTTTATGGGTTTCTTTAAGAGTAGCAACGTACGCAAAACTCTGTCCATGGACACCCTGAGACCTAAATTACATATTGCAGCGTGGTTGTAAGTAGTTAGAGGCAGCAGGCTTGGGTTCAAATCCTCACTCATCTACAAAGATTTCTAGATGACTTCAGCCTGTCCGTCTCTCTTAGTCTAACCTGCCTCCTAAGGTTACTGAAAAGGCTAAGCAGCCGGGGTATGCATTATGGATGTTATTATGAGTAATTTGGTGGTAAGACAGGGTTAAAAAAAATTACATTATAATGAGATGCCTGGCTCACTTCTCCCCAGAATTTAATCTGAGAAAAGATAGTGGGGTGCCTTCATAAACTGTTGGGAGGTTCTAAGTCAAGTATCACCCTATGATGTGGGCAGTTATTTTGGAATGAGAGTTCCTTGTAGACACAAAGGCAGGGCTTTTTTGCTGGGGGGGATGTGTCAGAATGGAGTTCCGGAACCTCTTCATGGAAACAAAGCCCTAAAAAAATGTCTAAAAGTTCCAAGGTTAGGCACCAAAGACTAGACCCGAAAAAGAACTGAGGAATTTGGTGACATGTCTGAAATTTGAAAACTGCTTTAAAGTAGATGTAAGTCTGTAGCGCATTGCTTCAAAGAATCGTGTGCGTTTCTACTTCATTTCCCTCTTGAGAGTTCCAGCACCTCTTTTTCCAGAAAAAAAGCCCTGCACAACGGTGACATCTCCTGGACTCATCTAAAGTAGTTCTTGCTCCAGTGTGCTAGATGAAGCCAGAACTGCCTTTTTGCTTTGGGAGAAGGGGCCAATGGTGAGTGTCAGGAAACACCCTGGGAAGGACCAGTCTATGGATATTTGTATGTCTGGAGGAATAGAACCTTCGGGGGGGGGGGGCAGTCAAGATAAGAGAAATAGTGTCATGGAAAGGATTGAATAGTCTTCTGCTGCCTTGATGCAAACACCGCGCTCATGAGTGCTAATTGCACTTCAAAACAACAGCTGGTGTTCTAGGGTTGCCAATCCCCAGGTGGGGGCAGGGGATCCCCTGGTTTGGAGACCCTCCCCCCGCTTCAGGGTCGTCAGAAAGCGGGGGGAGGGGAGGGAAATGTCTGCTGGGAATTCTATTATTCCCTATGGAGATTTATTTCCATAGAAAATAATGGCGAATTGATCTGCTGGTATCTGGGGCTCTGGGGGGACTGTTTTTTGAGGTAGAGGCACCAAATTTTCAGTATAGCATCTAGTGCCTCTCCCCAAAATATCCCCCAAGTTTCAAAACGATTGGACCAGGGGGTTCAATTCTATGAGCCCCCAAAGAAGGTGCCCCTATCCTTCATTATTTCCTATGGAAGGAAGGCACTGAAAAGGTGTGCCGTCCCTTTAAATGTGATGGCCAGAACTCCCTTTGGAGTTCAATTATGCTTGTCACAGCCTTGATCTTGGCTCCACCCCCAATGTCTCCTGGCTCCACCCCCAAAGTCTCCTGGCTCCACCCCCAAAGTCCCCAGATATTTCTTAAATTGGACTTGGCAACCCTATGGTGTTCTGTTCATGAATCTTATGTCACATCTAGTTTCCCTTCACACAAATGGGCATGCCTTTTTAAAAATGGCACTTGTGGAGTTTATTTTAGAAATATGCCTGTTTAGTCAGAGGTACTTTTATAATCAACCAGATTCCCCCCACCTTTTAATAGAAAAATCTCACTGATGGATCATCACACTACCCACATTTTACCTGCCTTCATGCCAGGGGTGGGGAACCTCCATCCCAAGGGCCATATACGGCTCTCAAGGTCACTTGCTGTGGCCCTTGGGGATTGCTGGACCAAACAGAGCCATGTGGCAGCCTCCCTGGGGCCTGGCTGGCCAGCGAGGATTGTGGGGCCCAGATGTACTGTGCGGCAGCCTCCCTGGGGCCTGGCTGGCCGGCCAGAATTGCTGCAGGGCCTGGAAAAGTTACTACCACCGTTCAGTTTGCACTTGATTATCCCAGATGGTGTGGCCTAATATTAGGGTTGCCAAGTCCAATTCAAGAAATATCTGGGGACTTTGGGGGTGGAGCCAGGAGACTTTGGGGGCGGAGCCAGGAGCAAGGGTGTGATAAGCAGAATTGAACTCCAAAGGGAGTTCTGGCCATCACATTTAAAGGGACAGCACACCTTTTAAAATGCCTTCCTTCCATAGAAAATAATCAAAGATAGGGGCACTTTCTTTTGGGGCTTGTAGAATTGGATCCGCTGGTCCAATCCTTTTGAAACTTGGGGGGTATTTTGGGGAGAGGCACTAGATGCTATACTCAAAATTTGGCACCTCTACCTCAAAAAACAGCCCCCCCCAGAGCCCCCGATACCCACAGATCATTCCCTATGGGAATTGTTCATGGAGGTGCATAATGGCTGTGGGGGAGGGGCTTCCCCCGCCAACCAGCTGGCTGGGGGAGGGGGGAAGCCTGTAAAACCGGGGGATCCCCCGCTGGGACCTGGGGATTGGGAAGCCTTCCTAATATGCATATATAACAGTGTGTGACCTTATATGCTAATATTAAAGGATGTGGTCTAATATGCTACTGAGTTCCTGCTGGGCTTTTTCTACAAAAAAGCCCTGGACCTATGCATTTGCCTAGGGCGGCAGGCCAGGTGTGTGTGTGTGTGTGTGTGTGTGTGTGCGCGCCAGATTAGGCTCTCCCCACATGACTTCAAATAGAAAAACAATTATTTGCATTCATTTTGCTGGCCTGAATCGTTCTCCCTCGGTGGAGCACTGTTTTTTAAGTTGATAATTTTTTATGGCCTGCAAACGATGTTATAAATATCCAAATGGCCCTTGGCAAAAAAAAAAAAAGGTTCCGCACCCCCGCTTTATGCCATAAACACCATAAATGTAGTTTTAATTGTTACGTTTTATTGTTTTAATTTTGTAATTTAAAATTATTGTTTTAATTATTGTTAGCCACCCTGGGTCCGCTGGCGGAGAGGGCTGAACAGAAATCTAAAATAAATAAATTATTGTTTTCATTTCGTATCGTGAGCTGCTTTTGAAATGCAGCTTAGAAGGCACTCTATAAATATAATGAATTTAACCTCACCCCAAGGCGCAGATGCATCCTTCCTTCAAGATGCCAAATTTTGGTCTTGTTGCCTTACTTGAAATCTTAACAGGCTTGTCTCACTCTCATACATGTGATTGAAGGGCGCACCGTCTTGTTCCTCTCTGGCAAACAGAACCTGTTCCCTAAGCCTTCCCACATAACAAAGGCAAGCAAAGCAAAGATAGATAATTACTCCTTCAAGGCCATACATGTATTCTCAAATAGAAAATAGGGATGGGGGGGGGGTGGTGGTGGTTTCCTTGGCAACTTGCCATCAAAGCAATTGGCAACTAGGGAGCAAAGGTCACTGGAAGAGACAGGTGCAAGAACTCCCCACCCTTTTTAAGATGATTCATGCCATGAGCAGTCTGCCTCTTCCCCCACCCCCAGCCACCCTCATAGGGACAATTAAGGGCAACCCAGGTTAAAACTGGCACGTGCTGGGCAGACGTCAGCATGTGGCTGAGGGGGAGGGCATATGGGATATTGGGGGGCGGGGGCCAGGCAAGTGGCAAGAATGGCAGTTCTCTACTGCAGAAACAGCTCCATGTTTGCAGACTGTCTGAGAGGTGAGATCAAGGGGACGCAGCATGGCTCTTCCCAGATGGAAGTGCTCCAAGATTCTCCTACCCTAAACTACGAGCATTCTTATCTCTCGGGAGCTTAGTTTTAGTGGGAATTAGAAGAGAGGCATTCATTCCCCCCCACCCTCCCCACCAAAAAAATAAAGATGAAAAGAAGCACACTTCGTTGCGGCACATATGAAAGAATCTGAATGACACGCTCCTTTCCCCCCAGTTGCATGATTTTTCCAAAGCTATATCATGGCTACCTAGTTGTAAACTTTCCCGGTTGTTGGTGCAGCCGTGGCTCTATTGAAATACATAACGTGTGTTTGGAGGTGGAGTGATTTGGTGCCCCCTTTTGGCACCAAGCCTGACAATTTAGCATGCAAAACCGATATCACCCTACTGAATCGTTGGTGAGGATTCTGATATGATTTTATATTTAACATTATAGTTAGAGAATCTGTCTGGCTAACTGGAAGTGCTTTTCTAGAGATTCTTGAATTATAAGAACATAAGAGAAGCCATGTTAGATCAGGCCAATGGCCCATCCAGTCCAACATTCTGTGTCACACAGCGGCCAAATATATATATTTGTGTGTATATATATATATATACACACACACACACACACTGTGGCTAATAGCCACTGATGGACCTCTGCTCCATATTTTTATCTAACTCCTTCTTGAAGGTGGCTATGCTTGTGGACGCCACCACCTCCTGTGGCAGTGAATTCCACATGTTAATCACCCTTTGGGTGAAGAAGTACTTCCTTTTATCCGTTTTAACCTGTCTGCTCAGCAATTTCATCGAATGCCCACGAGTTCTTGTATTGTGAGAAAGGGAGAAAAGTACTTCTAATTATGGACGTTTATAGCAGGGGGGGGCCTAACTGAGGCTCAGGAGCCAAATGTGGCACTTTCACACATCTTGTGTGGCTCTTGAAGCCCCCACCGCCTGTCCAGCTTGCCTGGAGGTGGCATTTCTCTCTTTAAATAACATCTCCAAGCCAAGTCGGCTGGCAGCTTGGAGAATGCATTTAAAGGTGCTTTCTTTCCACCTCCACCTCCTATTTTCCTTCCTTCCCTCCTTCCACCTGTCATGCGGCTTTCAAACATCTAATGCTCATGTTTTGTGGCTCTCAAACATCGGACATTTATTCTATGTGGCTCTTACGTTAAGCAAGTTTGGCCACCCTATCTGTAGGCACCTCAAAATTATCCCGCCCCCCCCTAGTGGCTACATGAGTATGGGATTACTGGATTGTGGAACCACACACCCATGGCAGTTTCTCTAAAATTCCCCTTATATTTGTGGTTTCTGCACACATTGAGGGGAAATGGTGGGAAGTAAAGGTGCACCCCTGATCAGAATAATAATAATAATAATAATAATAATAATAATAATAATAATAATCATCATCATCATCATCATCATCATCATCATCATCATCTTTTATTTATATCCCGCCCTCCCCGCTGAGGCAGGCTCAGGGCAGCTATTGGAATGCTTATTGGAAATCCCAGTTATTATTATTATGCATTTTCAGAGTCAGATATTTGATTTATAGATGGCGTTCTGCAATTCGAGATGCATAAGAGCTCTTGGGAATACAGATGTATCTTTGCAGGATTCTTGCTGCTCCAAGCAACACTGTCTTCTGGAGATGAGTTGATGTCATTTGCTCAGTGCCCAGAATGCCCAGGTTTTTCTCAAGACTTCTAGGCGCTGCTCCGAGGGCTCCAGTAACAACTGAAACAATCATAGAATCATACAGTTGGAAGCAGCGTTCCCTCTAAGCTGAGTTAGTATGAGCTAGTTCACAGGTTTTTTTAGCCTCCGGCTCACACATTTTTATCATAGCTCAGGAAGGATGATCCCAGAGCAAAATAATTTATGCAGTAGCCAAATTGCTCACTCGCAACTTTAATACCGGAAGCTTGCGTAGTAGAATTTTTGTTCACAAGATTCCACAGTTTAGAGGGAGCATTGGCAAGGGGGTGGGGGGCGGAAGCAGAAGGAAGATCTTCTCCCTCCCCCCACACTTCCTAGGCTGTCCAGGAGGCTCGGGGTGGCTGGGCTTTCCTTGTGCTTCTGCAGCTGGGCTACAGAAGCACAAAAAGAAGAAGAAGAAGATATTGGATTTATATCCCGCCCTCCACTCCGAAGAGTCTCAGAGCGGCTCACAATCTCCTTTACCTTCCTCCCCCACAACAGGCACCCTGTGAGGTGGGTGGGGCTGGAGAGGGCTCTTACAGCAACTGCCCTTTCAAGGACAACCTCTGCCAGGGCTATGGCTGACCCAAGGCCATTCCAGCAGCTGCAAGTGGAGGAGTGGGGAATCAAACCCGGTTCTCCCAGATAAGAGTCCGCATACTTAACCACTACACCAAACCGGCTCTCCGGTTTGGAAGATCTCTATCACCACCACTCTGCACACCCCCCAGACTGTCCAGGAAATCCAGGTTTGCTGGAAGAAGTCCTCTCGCCTTCCCCTCCCCCTACACACACACCTGACATTACATTTATGTCACACATGACCCAGCCTAAAAGGGTCTCATTTATTTATTTAGTAGGCTTAGATTCTGCCCTTTCCCATAACAGGCTCAGGGCGGATCGCAACATGAACTGAACAACAATAAAAAAAAAAAACCCCTATTGTTTACATTTAAAAGCAATACAATAAAATTAGCAAATCAAAACGATAAAACAAATAAAGTGAATCAGATTTATGTCAGATCCAGCCCTTGGGAAAAAATGAGTTTGATAGCCCTGGTCTAGCCTCTGTTTAAAAACCTCAGAAGAAGGAGAACCCACCACCTCCCGAGGAAGCCTGTTCTACTGAGGAACCGCTCTGTCTGGGAAGTTCTTTTATGTTTAGTCAAAAACTCTTGATTTACTTTCAGCCCACTGGTTCTGGTCTGACCTTCTGGGGCAACAGAAAACAGCCTGCGCTATCCTCTACATCATCCTTTCCCATTTGCAGGGTTGCGACCTGGTATTGGGCCATGAAAGCCTCAATACTGGGTCACAAGAAAAGCCAAAGTTAGTCCCGCTCCCAGCAAAGCCTGTGCTCTGTTTTCCTTCCTTCCATTTCTCAATGTCTCTGTGTTGTGCAGAGAGGAGCTGGGCTGCTTTAAAAGGCATGGGAAACACAGCCAGTAAAAAGCTGCAAGCCCCTCATAAATATCCTTTTTGGGAAAACTGCAGAAAAGCTTGTATGAACTTCATATAACTTGAAATTAATTCACTAATTGCAGTACAATTCTGCTACCTTTCACAGCAATTTCCCAGTGTTTCAGCCAAGGAAAAGTATGAAAAATAGCTGTCAAAAGATTTTCTTGAAACCAAGCAAGCTTGGTTGTAGCTTGAGGCAGGGTTCCAGTAGTAGTAGCTGAAGGAAGGGCCTACTAAATGTGTCAGCAGCTGCCAGGGCCCAGTGTGCTTGGTACACAGTGCTGGCATTCCTGATGGCAATAGCAACAGCACTCCCAAGTGCATACACTGGCCAGTGTTGTTGAAGAAGGGGTGTGTAGGTGGTGGAGGCAATTGAACATGGGCATTAGGAGTGCTTGCGAGCTGGAGAAGAACACACAAACAGATAGGTGCATGCAGGTGTGGAGGTGGAAAGAGAGGATGCTGGGAATGTATGAAAAAGTTGCAGACTGTCCACTTTCCACCTCCATTTTGGCTCAGCATGAGTTTCAGAGATATTTTTCTGAAAACGAAGTTACTTCAGAAGAAGAGGCAAGTTTGGGGGAGTGCCCTGGAAGTGACATCACAGGAAGAGGTGGAGTTTTGGTTCAGTGTGCCCCGGCAGTGACATCACTTGGGCCTTGACCTGGAAGTGACATCAAAGGAAATGACATAATTCCTGTCTCCCAGCTTCACCCCCAAAGTCTCCTGGCTCCATTCCCGAATTTTAGTGGGTCACAAAGGAGAAGTGTAAAAATAACTGTGGGGAAAAAGTTTGGAAAACCCTGCTCTACATGACAGCCCTTCAAGTATTTCACCTCTCAATGGGTGACCTCAAGGTAGCTGTTTTACTGCAAAGGAACTTCAAGAACAGAATGGAGAGAGAAATTGCTGAATTACAAATTATTATGCAACTTGGAACAAACACTTCCTTAGGACTGAACAGGGATATTGGCTTTTTGTCTCATTACAGATGCTAAACCCACTCTCAGAACTTCAAGAACAGAATGGAGAGGGGAATTGCTGAATTACAAACTATTATGAAACTTGGAACAAACACCCCCCCGGGGACTGAACAGAGATGTTGTTGTTGTTGTTGTTGTTGTTGTTGTTTTATCTCATTACATATGCTAAACCCAATATCCACAGTATTCCAATGTATTTCTCTTTTAGGATAGTGTATCAGATTTTTCATAGTTTAACTCCAGTCTGTTAGTCACATATATTTATAGTCATTGTTAAGTAATGAAATTGGTCTGTAATTTTTTACGTTCGTGGCGTCTCTATCTTCTTTCGGTAGCAGCAAAATTACTGCTTCTTTCCAAGTATTAGGTATTTTCCCATCTATTCTTATAATATTCATCAACTTCTGAAGTTTTGGTAGCAGGGCCTCCATGAGGACTTTATAAAATTTTGCTGTGAAACCATCTGGACCGGGTGCCTTTCCCAATTTCGTTGAATTAATTGCCGCCTCTATTTCTTCCTTTCCAATTGGGTCATTTAATACCTTCTCCATATTTTCAGTTAAGGGATTTACATTGATTTTCTGTAAGTATGAGTCAATCTTTTCCTTGTCCACCACTTGACGTTTAAACAACTTGGCATAATATTTATAAAATTCTCTTTTGATTCCTTCTTGGTCAACAATTTCCTTGCCTCCCGATATAATTTATTAATAACTTTATTCTCCCTTTTTTTTCATTTGCCAGGCCAAGTATTTTGCAGGTTTATTAGCTCCTTCAAAAGATTTCTGTTGAAGTCTCTTTAGATTCCATTCCACTGCTTTATTTAACAAATGTCTCAGTTGACTTTGTAGTATTGTAATCTCCCTTATAATTTTCTTTTTCCAAGGTCTCTTTTTAAGCTCCTTCTCCTTCTTTCCAATCTCTTTTTGTAAATCTATCATTTGTTTTTCTTTGTCTTTTTTTATCTTTATTGTTCAATGTAATTAGGATGCCCCTCATTACCACTTTATATGCATCCCACACCGTTTGAAATCGAATGTCCTCATTTTCATTTATTTAAAAAAAAAAATAGTCTCCTTTTCCAGAGACTCTACTACTACCTTTTTCTGCAGCAAATCTTCATTTATCCACCATCTTAAAGCCTTTTTTGTGGGTTTTGCAGACCACATTAATGGATTATGGTCTGCCCCTATTTTAGGAAGAATCTCTATTTTTTTTTGTTATAAGTCACAGATTTTTTGTAATCTATAACATATCAATTCTTGAGAAAGAATTATGTCTTGCTGAAAAGTAAGTGTAGTCATGTTCTTTGGGGTTAAATTCCCTCCATACGTCTTCCAGACTTTCTTATTTAACTAGTTCAAAAAATGACTTTGGTAGTTTTCCTTTGTTATTTTTTTCCCCAGATCTGTCCAAAATATTTTTAACCGTTCTATTAAAATCTCCCATTATCATAATTTGCTCATATGTCACTTGATCTAATTATTGCATAATGTCCTTAAAGAAAGAGTCTTTTGCTCCATTTGGGGCATACAATCCCAATAACAAAGTTCTTTTATGATTCAACATCACTTCCACCACAATAAATCTACAATCATCATCTTTAAAAATCAGTTTAGGGTCTAATTCTTGCTTCACATAAAAAACCACACCCCTTTTTTTCTCCTTAGGAGAGCCAGTTTGGTGTAGTGGTTAAGTGTGTGGACTCTTATCTGGGAGAACCGGGTTAGATTCCCCACTCCTCCACTTGCACCTGCTGGAATGGCCTTGGGTCAGCAATAGCTCTGGCAGAGGTTGTCCTTGAAAGGGCAGCTGCTGTGAGAGCCCTCTCCAGCCCCACCCACCTCACAGGGTGTCTGTTGTGGGGGAGGAAGGGAAAGGAGATTGTGAGCCGCTCTGAGACTCTTCGGAGTGGAGGGCGGGATATAAATCCAATATCTTCATCTACCTCACAGGGTGTCCGTTGTGGGGGAGGAAGGGAAAGGAGATTGTGAGCCGCTCTGAGACTCTTCGGAGTGGAGGGCGGGATATAAATCCAATATCTCCATCTACCTCACAGGGTGTCTGTTGTGGGGGAGGAAGGTAAAGGAGATTGTGAGCCGCTCTGAGACTCTTCGGAGTGGAGGGCGGGATATAAATCCAATATCTCCATCTACCTCACAGGGTGTCTGTTGTGGGGGAGGAAGGGAAAGGAGATTGTGAGCCACTCTGAGACTCTTCGGAGTGGAGGGCGGGATATAAATCCAATATCTTCTTCTTCTTCTTAGCCAATGAGCAAAATTCCACACCAAGTTGTTTATTCCATAAAAATTTATAATCCAATTGTTTGATGTGTACTTCTTGTAGGCAAATTATATTACATTTTTGCTTCCCAATCCAATGAAAAGTTGCCCTTCTTTTTTGTGGTGAATTAAGTCCATTTACATTCCAAGATATTAATTTGTAATCCATCATGGTTTTCTATTTTTAATCTGTACCCCCAAATTCTTTATGTTCTTCAAAAAAACTTCATCATGTCTTGAGTGCTTGTAATGGAAAATCTCCTTCCTTTGTATTCAAAGCTTAGACCCTCTGGAAGTATCCATCTGTATCTCATTTCACTTTCTCTCAGCTTGTCAGTCAGTTTTTTATACAATCTTCTGTCATTTATAACTTTCCTTGCCAATTCTTTCATGATTCTTACACTACTGCCATCCACC
Organism: Heteronotia binoei; assembly: GCF_032191835.1. NCBI lineage: Eukaryota > Metazoa > Chordata > Lepidosauria > Squamata > Gekkonidae > Heteronotia > Heteronotia binoei. Next base: position 5,815,143 of record NC_083239.1, on the reverse strand, counting down.
TCCAGTTTATTCTCAAATTGTTTACTTAGAATCCTTCCCACCATTGGTTGCCATTGGATAACAACTATCATCAGTTCCCAAGGGTTTTAGATGTGATAGTTACTACCTTGAATTGAGCCCATTAATTGATGAGCAGCCAATGGAGTGAATGAAGAGTGGGAGTGATATGCATGTTCCACCTAGCCCCAGATAATAACCTAGCTGCAGCAATTTGAACTAACTGTAGGGTGTTTTTACATTCAGTTTGATCCAGAGTTTTAGATCTTTCAAATCACCTGCCACTGTTCCGCTTTAATTATTTTCCTTTTTCATTTAAGCGTTTCAATTTTTTTTGGGGGGGGGGGGGTCTCTGATCAGAGGGCAGCCGGAATACCAGTGGTTAGTTAAATGTATACAATTGCTTGGAAATCATGTCAACACTGCAAAAACACAACAAATTTAAATTACTAGATGAGACAAGCAATGATATGTAAAAATTTCAAGTGCTGTCAGTTCTCATGCAAATTACTGCACCTTGTGGCTTTTGGAGGAGTCTTTTAAAATGCATGAAAACTTCTACAACACAAGTTTGACATGCCTGTAGAGAAAAGACCAGATCAAAACTAGTGTTGAGAAAAACGTTGCAGCAGCAGCTCCAAAACGCATCTCACCAAAACAAATGTAGATGCTTCGGGCGGCAATGATGCAAAACAGTTGTGAGAAAGTTAGGTAATGTAAAATGTGAGTTTCCAATGCGATGTGAGTTTCCAATGCAATGATAGAGAGTCACAAACTGTCAGTGTAACAACACCCGTAGTTTCTGAGCTGACTTTAAAAGGAGATCTGTGTAGAGTGCATTGCAATAGTCTAGTCTCAATGTTACCATGAAATGGATCTAGGTCACCAGATCAGCTGAGTCAAGGTTGGAGGGCCATTTTGGGCATTAGACTGAGTTGGAAGAAAGCATTTTTTGCAGCCTCATTAACTTGCTTCTCCAGCAGTAATGCTGGATCCATTATAACCCCAAGTCGCTTAACTGAGTTAGCATTAGCTGTACTCCACTGAAAGAAGGAAGCACAAAGTCTTTCAAGGTGTCCAATTTCATCACTTCCAGCATCACTTCCATCTTGTCTGGGTTCAGTTTCAATTTAGTTGTTTTCAGTCATTAGACCACAGCAGTCAGGCAGCAGCTCGGGACCTCTACTGCATCACCTGGGGATTTTGATACAGAGATGTAAAGCTGCGTGCCATCTGCATATTGATGACATCTAGTTCCAAAACTACAAATGATTTATCCTGAAGGCTTTACATAGAGGTTAAATAACATGGAGAATAAAATTACTCTCCAAGGGACTCCATAAGGTAACTCCCCAACTGATGATAGTTGTTATCCAATGGCAACCTGTTGAGCAATGATTGAAACCTATTATTTATGCCATTAAAGGTACTGAACCAGACAGTGAGATTTAAATCAGTCCAAGGCACATCTCCTGATACCTACTTCTATCTGAAAACACCTCAGTAGGGTGGTATGGTCTACTGTGTCAAAGGCTGCAGACAGATCCAGGAGGAGCAACAGCAAAGCATGGCTGTCTTTGTCCCATAGCCCATCCTGAAACAATACTGGGAAGGTTCTAGAGCAGAAGTGTCAAACCTTTTGTCAAGAGTCTACCCCAAACTGTATCCTCTTGTGATATAGCAACTTGTTACTGTTATGGGAATGACCATGAGCATTTTGTAACTGTTGAGTGAGACAGTCTGTATGTTAATCTGAAACACATAATTGCTGCTTTGCTTTGCATTGCTTTCATTTTTGCCAGCCAGTGCATCTCCAGCAGTTATATCTGCTGCTTGTTAACATGCTAACCAAGGTCATGTAGGAGACCAGAGGAAATATTAGATATTGCACCTGGACAGGAGTAGGGGGGGAAGGGGGATATAGAATACCTGCCAAATGTGCTTTTTGCTGCGCTTTGCTTGAAATGATAATGGCCCACCAGGGGTATATAGGTGGCGCCTCTGGACCAGCACCCAGTTTCAGCAACTTCTTGTATTACTTTACGATGCCTGGAATAAACATCTGAATTAACTATCTGCGTGTTCCTTGATTCTGGGGTCTGACATATTGCTGAAACTCTCACACTGTCCCGTGCTACCTGACCATGGCTGGTTAGCAGGATCAAGCCACGGGAACAACCAAAACTACTATGACCAGGGATGAAGAGCCCAAGCCGGAGGGACCTAAGGCGATTCCATCCACTGTCACGGTCAGGAGAAAGGAGTAGGGAGCAACAGATTTCCGGGTGAGTATTATCGGAGATCTCCACAGTGAAGCTCCCTCATGGTTCCATACCTCGGGCCTACAGCGATCCTCCCGACCCTAGGGGTTCCAAGGCGAGGACGACAGCCTGGATCACTATTGGAGTGGATTTGGGGACAGCTCGACCGAGTGGGTGCAAAAAGCGCTCGCCACCCAGAGCTGACGAGATGCTGGCCATGAACGCCTATCTAGTACAAGAGATTCAGGGACTTAAGTCACCATCTGCGAGAGGTCGCTGTGCAAGTGGCAGGGGCACTGCCTCACCAAGCACCCCCAGCCGGATTACCGAGAAAGGCCCTGGCCGAACAACCGGGGTGCCCGGTGGAACCGCCCGCGGGGGGGCGGGGAACCACCAGCTGGGGAAGAACAACCAGTACTGCCTCCCCAACCGAAGGAACCGGTCCCAGTGCCAGGGGGCCTCCAGGTGAGCGAAGCCAAATTCAATGAGGACCTGGTAAAGCTAGCCTACTTCATAGTATTGGTGAGGGGACACCTGAGCATGTGGGCTCGTAATTCCCTACAGAACAGTCAAAGGTAGTCTATATAGGTGGTTGCCTGGAGGGAGCCGCCATGGACCGGTTCGTCACCCTGTTTGAGAGCCATTCCCCCGCACTCAATTCGGCACGGGAACTGCTGAGGGCCTTGCAGCACCACTTCAAAGACCCCCTGCAGGAAACTAATGCCATCTCAGTGCTTCAAGATCTGAGACAAGGGGTGAAGTCTGTGCGAGAATACATCAGCAAGTTCCATGCCCTCAACTCCAAGATTCACCATTAGGACAACGGAGCGAGGGTCAAGCAGTTAAGCAAGGGCTGAATTCCAATGTTTTTGGGGAGGTCCTCAAGACGGGGGAGCACCACATCCTGGTGTATTGGATCCAACTAGCTTGCAAAATTGAGGACCGCCACAAAAGCATCGCTCTGCACCGCAAGCAGCAAGGGGGGGGCAGCACAACGGAAAGGAGAAGCCCCACAAGGCGATTCCTCCCCCAAATGGGGGACGGAGCTGATGGCATCCCAAGCCGAGAGGGACTGGAGGGCTAAAGCAAAACTGTGCTTCAAATGTGGGGGTGAAAATCATATTGCCAGTGAATGCCCCAGCAAACCAAGGGGCCCAGTAACCTTGACCCCCATAAAGGTGAGTGCCAAGAAGAAGCCGGAAGAAGCAGGGCCAGTGGTTGCGAGAGGGAAAGTGGCAGCCCCATCCCCGAGGCGTCTGGAGAGGAGGACAACAACGGCCAGGTGTCAGGAAACAACAACGACCTGCTGTGAAGTGTGCGCGGAGCTTCAGAGTTTCTTGGGGCTTCTGAATTTTTATCACTCATTCCTGTTCCACAAAGCTGCCCTCGCTGAACCCCGCCTACACAGACTCCTCGACAAAAAAGCCCCATGAGTCTGGGGAAAGGAGCAGGCTGCTGTCTTCCAAGCAGTAAAGGACATTCTGGTGTCGAATGCAGTACTGCACCACTTCAATGAGTCCCTTCCAGTGATTGTGGCCTGTGATGCTTCCCCGTATGGTGTAGGGGCGGTCCTGAGCCACCTCCTGCCAGATGGGTGGGAGGTCCCGTGGCCTATTATTTGCACACCTTGTCACCAGAGAAGCACAACTATGCCCAAATTGACAAGAAACCCAAAATACAGAATTGACAAGGAGGCATTGGCAATCGTGGCTGGGGTGCACAAGTTCCACGATTACCTCTTCGGGCGCCACTTCACAATTGCCACAGAGCACAAACCGCTGCTGGGCCTCCTCACACCACACCGCCAGACCCCTCAGATCCTGTCTCAGCGCATCTTGCGGTGGAATGAGTTCCCAAGTGCCTACACCTACGCACTAGTCTACCTTCCGGGAAAGTCCATGGGCCACATGAATGCCCTCAGCCGCCTTCCACTGACGTTGGCTGACCCTGGTCCAGTGCTAGCACACCACGTGATGCTGATAGACACATTGCCTGATCGGCCCCTACATGCCTCTGAAGTTGCCTGGTTCTCGGACTGAGACCATATCCTTTCCCATGTTTTGGATTGGGTGGGGAGGGCTTGGCCCACTGGCAGGGTCGACCCAGTGCTTAGGGCATTTGTCTCCTGCCAGGATGAACTTTTGGCCCACAAGGGCTGCCTTCTATGGGGTAGCTGTGTCGTCGTTCCCCCCTTGCTCTGGAAACAAGTGTTGGAGGCTTTACATGAGACGCACCCAGGGATGTGTATGATGGCTTTAGCCTGGAGCTACAAGTGGTAGTTGGGAATGGACGAGGAGGCTGAGGCATGGGTGAAGTTTGGCCAGCCCTGCCAGGAGTTGCGGCCAGTCCTGCCCAGCGCTCCAGTACACCACATGCTGCTACACTTGAACATTGCGGGGCCTTACCAGGGACAAATATTCTTCATCCTGGTCAATGCCTACACCGTGGCTGGAGGTGATCCCTGTGACCTCAACCTCCATGCTTGCCATAGTCCAAGCACTCCGCAGGGCCTTTTGCACACACGGAATACCAGAGACCATGGTGATGGACAACGGCACCGCATTCACCTCCCAGGAATTCTGGGAGTTCTTGAACTGGTACCTCATCCAACACATACAGTCTGCCCCATTTCACCTGGCAACCAATGGCCAAGTGGAGCACATGGTCCGCACAACGAAGGAGGCCCTAGGCTGCATCGTTTACAGGGATTGGGACCACCGCCTGGCCACCTGCCTTTTGGGGAACAGGACAACCCCGAACCCCATGACTGGCCACAGCCCAGGAGAACTGTTAATGGGCAGGCGCTTGATCACCCAGCTGGACAGACTGCACTCTGACCGAGCGCCTGACCTCTGCAACTCACCCGAGATCTGGGAAGCTACAAGGGGGTTCTTCCTGAAAACGTTTCCACTGGACCTGAATGGATACCAGCCCGCGTGCTATGGGTCACCGGGTCCTGCTCATACGAGGTAGCGACAGAGGGAGGCCAGTTGTGTCGCCGAACCTTGCAGAATGAATCAGGAGAGCCTGAGGTAACAGGAGTAGGGAGGGCATTGGGTCTCCACTGGCTGCCGCACCACTGACCCGTCTTTCCAGAACCGGACAGAAAATCAGGCCTGCTTTCCCCAGTAGGGGAGAGTGAGGGGACTCCGTTTCCTCACCAAACGCTGGGCATTTCCCTTCCGCCCTCACCCCACAGCGAGGAACCAGCAGCGCCTATAGTAATTCCTGCAGACCCTGTTCCCCTGGTTGAACAGGGGAACCAGGGAGCAGTGGCCACCAGCATACCTTAATGACTATGTGCGTAGTACTGGGGCGGGGGGTGGGTGGGGAGGAGTGTTGTGTCCTGCATTTCGGTCCCTGAATTTCCAACACAGCGCGACAACACGCACTGAGGTGAGCCACGGGAAACTGCGGGTCACCTGACTGTAAGGGACTGATATTGACTGGCAATTAAGATCTGTGGCACCAATTAAGATCTTTAACCAGGCAGGATTGGACCGGGCAGGGGAGTGGGTTGTTCCAGGTGATTGCATATAAGCAGGGACCCGGCCCTGCCATGTTGTCTTGTAATGTGCTCTGCAATAAAGTACGTTTGCTGTTGAACATCTCCAAACCCAGTACATTACAGAAAAGCTCCCTGTGTTTAACATTTGGGTGAAGGGTACAACTCAGATGCAATTCCCAGCTCTTCCCAGCCCTTATAGACTTTCATAGCCCCATTGTGTGAATAGGAAGAGGAAGAAAAGCTGTTTGCTGCAGTACAGTCCCCAGTTGCTTGGGCGTTTGTACCTTAGTGGGGCATGCAAGTATTCCTGCATACTGGTAATGTATATGGCAGAGGACTCTCCTGAAGTGTTTATCTGCTTGTATCATTTAATGCTCTGTTTCTTCAGTGATTGATTGGTTGCATAAGGATAGCGGAAGGAAAAGATAAGGATAAACAGATGGGAAAGGTGCAAACTGTGCATGCGTTAGTATGAGAATTAATTTTAAAAAGTCAGCATGTGAACTCTAAGACGGCAGAGAATAGACTGAGGGCGTTTTCGCACTTACCTTACACCGGAGCGACGTCCCTCTTCACCACGCAGCGTCTGCGCGGATTTCGCACTAATTGCTCCGCAGAACCCGGAAGAGCCGCAAAGTCCCGCGGCTTTTGCGTCGCAAATGTAAACTGGTTTTTGGCGGTTTACATTTGCGACGCAAAAGCCGCGGGACTTTGCGGCTCTTCCAGGTTCTGCGGAGCAATTAGTGCGAAATCCGCGCAGACGCTGCGCGGTGAAGAGGGACGTTGCTCCGGCATAAGGTAAGTGCGAAAATGCCCTGACTGAAATGACAAGATAGCAGAGCAGAACCAGGGAAATTGGGCCATATTAAATCATCCTGGGCTGGGATCCTCAGTTGAGTTGCGAGAGCCTCACCCTCTGGATAGCAAGTGTCAATAAAGCTTCTGTTTCTCCCCTCTTCTATTGCACGTGTGTGGAGAGCATGGGTGCTACACCTGCTTCTCTTTGTATGCATGTTGCATGCAATAGCAAGACAGCAAGGTGATGCTACTTGGCAGCAGAGAGGATCTCTTCTTAGCATGAGCTGGTTCAGAGGTTGTCTTCTCTTGTCAGGTCACTTTGATATCTCTTCGGATGGTATGTGCTTGCAGTGCACTGGGCTGCCTGGTGGGTTAGAGAGTCTGGAAAAATGTAGAGATATCATATATCCCAGGTATCCTCAACAAGGAATTAAATCTCCAGCAAAAAGTTCTGTCCTGAATGTAGGAATTTCCTTTCCCAGTCTGTTGACCTACTTCTTTTGTGTTTCTCCACTGTGTTTCCCACTTAATAGAGGTACAGCTTCATCAAACGTTCTATGTGTTGAAAGTCTGCAACTCTGCGTTCAGTTGGCATGGCAATAAGGGAGGCCCCGTTCCTCTAGCGTGCATATGAAAATATCTCTTCTTGTCGTCTTTGAGGTGTTATCTCTGCTGCAGTGTAACTGAGATCAGAACCCATCTCTGTCCTGGGAACTCAGATGACATGTTCCACAGCTCCTCACTGGCAGGCATGCTTCCAACGGCCCATTAGACATGCAAAGATATCTCTCCAGGGAGAAAATAGTCAATCTCCTTCATCCCAGAGGGCAGGGGAGACAGCATGCTGCCTCTAGGAGCAATCTGTTATTTATATATTCTGTTCTTTAATATTACACACTTGCTCTGTGCTCCCTGGAGAGGGCCCCAAGAGCTTAGCTCATCCCTGGCCTCTGCAGCAGAAGAAATATCTTGGCACTTATGACTAATTCCAAGGGGAGCCTAGTGTCCTTGCAAGCCAGAACCACTTGGGATCCAGTCTCAATAGCTCAACAGACAGGAATAAGATTGGAATAAGAGCTAAAACAGGCTATGTTGTGATCTTTTTATTTATTTTATTTATTTATTTGTAATTTATATCCCGCCCTTCCCACCAGGTGGCTCAGGGCGGCTTACAACATATAAAATCTAACATAAAAATATAAAATTAAGCATAAAAATTGGCACGTTTCACAATTTACATAATTAAAACTACACATTTACACAGTTATATACTTTAAAACATTAGAAACATCCAGCTGTCTTACAAACTACACTCAGGGCGTTTTCGCACTCACCTTTAGCCGGCGCGACCCCCCTCTTCACCGCGCAGGATCTGCGCGGATTTCGCACTAAATGCCACGGAGCAGCCGGAAGAGCCGGAAGCTCCCGGCGCAAAAGCCGCTCAAACGTAAACCGCCAAAAAGCAGTTTCCGTTTGTGCGGCTTTTGCGACGGGAGTTTCCGGCTCTTCTGGCTGCTCCGCGGCATTTAGTGCGAAATCCGCGCAGATCCTGCGCGGTGAAGAGGGGGGTTGCGCCGGCTGAAGGTGAGTGCGAAAACGCCCTCATTTTCAGCTTCAATGCCAGTTAGTTGTAAACCAGCCGGAAGAGGGCTGTCTTACAGGCCCTGCGGAATTGAGCAAGGTCCCGCAGGGCCCTTACCTCTTCCGGCAGCTGGTTCCACCAGGAAGGGGCCATTACGGAGAAGGCCCTATCCCTTGTAGTTTTCAAACGGGCTTCTTTTGGCCCGGGGACAACAAGGAGATTTTGAGTTCCCGATCTCAGTACTCTCTGGGGAACGTGTGGGGAGAGACGGTCCTTCAGGTAGGCAGGTCCTAGGCCATATAGGCCATATATCTGTGTTCAAGCCCTGGGTTCAAATTTGGACTCCAAATAGTCTTCCTGTGAAATCTGGAGTGAATATTCCTTCTAGTTTTAACTGAAAACTGGATATTTGGAGAATATTTGAATGGTGATACACATACTAAGAGTTCATGAAAGCCGCTATCAGCGGTGCCATATCCTTTCCCTCCCATCACCTGCTCCTTATTCTACACTGTGTCACAGCACTAGTCTATCAATGTCAGTACTGCCTACTCTGACGGGCAGCAGCTCTGCGGGGTCTCAGGTTGAGGTCCTTTACATCACTTCCTGCCTGATACTGTAATTGAAGATCCTGGGCATTGCACTTGGGCATATAAGAACATAAGAACATAAGAGAAGCCATGTTGGATCAGGCCAACGGCCCATCCAGTCCAACACTCTGTGTCACACAGTGGCAAAAAATTTTTATATATACATACACACTGTGGCTAATAGCCACTGATGGACCTGTGCTCCATATTTTTTTATCTAAACCCCTCTTGAAGGTGGCTATGCTTGTGGCCGCCACCACCTCCTGTGGCAGTGAATTCCACATGTTAATCACCCTTTGGGTGAAGAAGTACTTCCTTTTATCCGTTTTAACCCGTCTGCTCAGCAATTTCATCGAATGCCCACGAGTTCTTGTATTGTGAGAAAGGGAGAAAAGTACTTCTTTCTCTACTTTCTCCATCCCATGCATTATCTTGTAAACCTCTATCATGTCACCCCGCAGTCGACGTTTCTCCAAGCTAAAGAGTCCCAAGCGTTTCAACCTTTCTTCATAGGGAAAGTGCTCCAGCCCTTTAATCATTCTAGTTGCCCTTTTCTGGACTTTCTCCAATGCTATAATATCCTTTTTGAGGTGCGGCGACCAGAACTGCACGCAGTACTCCAAATGAGACCGCACCATCGATTTATACAGGGGCATTATGATACTGGCTGATTTGTTTTCAATTCCCTTCCTAATAATTCCCAGCATGGCGTTGGCCTTTTTTATTGCAATCGCACACTGTCTTGACATTTTCAGTGAGTTATCTACCACGACCCCAAGATCTCTCTCTTGGTCAGTCTCTGCCAGTTCACACCCCATCAACTTGTATTTGTAGCTGGGATTCGTGGCCCCAATGTGCATTACTTTGCACTTGGCCACATTGAACCACATCTGCCACATTGACGCTCACTCACCCAGCCTCAACAGATCCCTTTGGAGTTCCTCACAATCCTCTCTGGTTCTCACCACCCTGAACAATTTAGTGCAATCCTCAAACTTGGCCACTTCACTGCTCACTCCCAACTCTAAATCATTTATGAACAAGTTAAAGAGCATGGGACCCAGTACCGAGCCCTGCGGCACCCCACTGCTTACCTGAATCCATACCATATGTAATGCATTGTACACTGGTTTCCTCCCCAGATTAGCCTGGAAACTCTGGCTGATCCAGAATGCCATGGCTCAGTTAATAAACAGGAACTAGATGGCACATGCATATTTCTCCCATCCTGCAGATGCTCCTTTTGCTGCCCATCTGTTACCGGTCTCAGTTTAAGGTACTGACTATCGCATACCAAATCTTCCTTATTTGTGGGGCCACCTTTCTCCCTATGCTCTGCCATGACAATTTCATTCAAGTCAGACTAATGCAAGTAGGGAAACCTCAAGGACATTCAAGGGGCACCTCATTTTTCCATGTATCCAGTTCCTAGAATGCTTCATTTTTCCTTCCTCTTGTCAACCACCATTTTCTCACCTTTCCCTGCTTCTTTCTTTCCCACCACCGACCTTTTATCTGCCTCCCATTGTCAAGACTCGGGGGGGGGGGATCTTATCAATTGCTGCCACCACTCTGGGTTAAGGGTTCCCCTTGAGAAGGCTCAGATAGGGTTGCCAAGTCCAATTAAAGAAAAATCTGGGGACTTTGGGGGCGGAGCCAGGAGACTTTGGGGGGTGGAGCCAGGAGACCTTGGGGGTGGAGCCAGGAACAAGGATGTGACAAGCATAATTGAACTCCAAGGGAGTTCTGGCCATCACATTTAAAGGGACAGCTCACCTTTTTAAATGCCTTTCTTCCATAGTAAATAATTAAGGATAGGGGCACCATCTTTTGGGGCTCATAGAATTGGACCCTCTGGTCCAATCGTTTTGAAACTTGGGGGGTATTTTGGGGAGAGGCACTAGATGCTATACTAAAAATCTGGTGCCTCTACCTCAAAAAATAGCCCCCCCAGAGCCCTCAATACCCACGGATCAATTCCCTATTATTCCCTATGGGAATTGTTCTCCATAGGGAATAATAGAGTGCCTAGTAGACATTTCCCTCCCCCCCCCACGCTTTCTAAAGGAAGGGGGAGGGCCTCCATACCAGGGAATTCCCCCCTCCCTGCCCCCTCCCTCTCTCACACACACAAACAAACACTTACCGCACTTGGTCTTCTTCCCTCTGCCTGCTCTGAAAACGAAAGCAAAGAAAGGGCGGGGCCGTTCTCCGAAGCCCTTCCTGTTTCCTCCTTCCTGCCCAGCCTTAAAGGGGCAGAAATTTTACAAACTGCTCAGGACTCAGGAGCTCTACACCAACATGAACGCTTCAGGTATGTTCTCCACCCCCCCACCCCCCCGCTTCCTGATTTCTGGAGACCGGGGGATGAAGCTGGGAACCCAGGAGCCTCCCGGAAAAGCGGGGGGATTGGGAAGCCTAGGCTCAGAGTTCCCCTCCAAGCCCTTCAGGCCTCTTGTAGCTTAGGCCAAATAATAGGCGTGAGGACCAGGCAGAGTGAACAACAAAAAGGTTTATTTTAAGGTCAGTGCAATATAAACAAACAAGGTGCATAAAACAGTAAAAGGGAAAAATAACCAAATGTCCTAACGCGTCTGAACTTACTGTCCCTAACTGTCTCAGTCAGACCTGGGCCTACTCACCCTACCTCACAGGGCAAGGCTCTCTCCCTGGCAGCAGCTCTTCCTCAGCTCTGCCTCCTAGGAAAAGAACACCCACTTCCTGGGCTTGGCCTTTATATATTCTCTTCCCAGGTCCCACCCCTCTCTGGGCCTGTTTCCCTCCAAAACCCTCACTACCCAATCAGAGGGGATCCTGGGAGATGTAGGCTTTTCCCAGTAACTCCTAAGCAGGCTTCCCTGGTGCCTGCAGGCCTCACTAGGCCCAGGACCATGACACCCATCTTCAGCTGTATTTTTTACTTCATTTGTGCCTCACCTTTCGCCACAATGGGGACCCAAAGCAGCTTACACCATTCTCCTATCCCCCATTTTATCTTCACAACAACCTTGTAAGCTAGATTTGGTGAAGAATGTGTAACTCACCCAAGTTCGCCCAGTGAACTTGCACAGCAGAATACGGATTCACACCTGCGTCTCCCAGATCCTTGCTTGAAAGTTTAACCACTGTACTACAATGCTTTTGTGATTCAGCAATAGCCAACAGGAGAGAAGTCACTACAGGAACAACAATATACGTACACAATTCAATCATTATAGTGACAAATTATTATGTAATAAAGTGCATATACAAAATACAAAACTTAATTCATGAAATTTCTTCCACAAGGAGTCCCGATGTGCAGGCTGTCAACTTTAAAAAGTCCTGCTTCGATTGTCACTCTTCCAGCAAAGGGTACTCCATAAATTTTCAAAAAAGACGTCACCATTCAACTCCACTCACTGTTGATCTTTCCAGTGCATTGCTTACTACTAAATGTTTTTTAAGATAGTGTGGGAATAGGCTTCCCAACCCCCCCGCCCTGGTGGGGGACCCCCAAATTTGCAGCCTCCTCCCCCGCTCTCCAAAAATCCAAAAGCGGGGGGAGGGGGGGAGAACATGCGTGTAGGCATCATGTAGTTGTAGAGCTCCTGCAGGTTTAAAAACCTGCAAACTGATCCGTTTGTAAAATGTGTGCCTTCAAGGCTGCGCAGGAAACAGGAAGGGCTTCATTGGAAAGAGTCAGTAATAGTTTCCATGGAGAACGGCCCCTCCCTTTCTTTTGCTTTCGTTTTCACAGCATGGAAAGCTCTGCAGGAAGAAGATCCAGTAAGTATTTGTGTGTGTGAGAGAGGGAGGGGGCAGGGGATTCCCTGGTTTGGAGGCCCTCCCCCCCCCTTTAGAAAGCGTGGGGGGAGGGAAATGTCTACTGGGCACTCTATTATTCCCTATGGAGAACGATTCCCATAGGGAATAATAGGAAATTAATCCATGGGTATTGGGGGCTCTGAGGGGCTATTTTTTGAGGTAGAGGCACCAAATTTTCAGTATAGCATCTAGTGCCTCTCCCCAAAATACCCCCCAAGTTTCAAAATGATTGGACCAGAGGGTCCAATTCTATGAGCCCCAAAAGATGGTGCCCCTATCCTTAAGTATTTCCTATGGAAGAAAGGCATTTAAAAAGATGTGCTGTCCCTTTAAATGTGATGGCCAGAACTCCCTTGGATTTCAATTATGCTTGTCACACCCTTGTTCCTGGCTCCACCCCCAATGTCTCCTGGCTCCACCCCCAAAGTCTCCTGGCTCCGCCCCCAAAGTCCCCAGATTTTTCTTTAATTGGACTTGGCAACCCTAAGTGGGAATGTAACTTCTCCAGGAGGATTCCAAATTGGCATAATGCCCAAGGCCTGCAGATCCCTCATGCAGTCCTGAGATCCTTAGACTGGTAGAGGCGGGAAACAAACCTTCTCCAGGGTGCTCCATTTCACCTTCCCACACCATCGATTACCATCACCACAGATGCATCCTTATGGGCATGCGAATGGCCTCTGTGCGGGAGGCCCATGGCCCCCTTCCTTTGCCCGTCACCACATCAACTTCCTCGAGTTGCTGGCAATTCAGTATGTCCTTCGGTCCTTCAGACCTCTCATTGTGAACGCCGTTGTAGCGATCCTGACAGACAACACTACAGCCCTCAGTTACTTGAACAGACAAGGAGGGACGGTGTCCAGGAAACTCTGTGCTTTAGCCATTGACATCTGGGAAGCAGTCATTTCTAGTGGCAACTCACCTGCCGGGGAAGCTCAGTGTGCAGGCAGACTCTCAGCAGGGGAGCTGCACAAGTGGATGAGTGGGAAATCAACCAGTTCTATGAGACTCCGGTCTTTGACCACTGGGGTCAACCACAGGTGGATGCGTTTGCCACCTCTCTGAACCAGAAATGCCCATTGTTTTGCTCCAGAGGGAGAGTAGACCCGGTGTCAGACGATGGAGGCTCAAAGTAAACGGACTTCCATTTGTTACAATGTTAAGACGTTTATTTGATAGGAGATCCAGTTTGGTGTAGTGGTTAAGTGTGCGGACTCTTATCTGGGAGAACCGGGTTTGATTCCCCACTCCTCCACTTGCACCTGCTGGCATGGCCTTGGGTCAGCCATAGCTCTGGCAGAGGTTGTCCTTGAAAGGGCAGCTGCTGTGAGAGCCCTCTCCAGCCCACCCACCTCACAGGGTGTCTGTTGTGGGGGAGGAAGGTAAAGGAGATTGTGAGCCGCTCTGAGACTCTTCAGAGTGGAGGGCGGGATATAAATCCAATATCTTCATCTACCTCACAGGGTGTCTGTTGTGGGGGAGGAAGGGAAAGGAGATTGTGAGCCACTCTGAGACTCTTCAGAGTGGAGGGTGGGATATAAATCCAATATCTTCATCTACCTCACAGGGTGTCTGTTGTGGGGGAGGAAGGGAAAGGAGATTGTGAGCCACTCTGAGACTCTTCAGAGTGGAGGGTGGGATATAAATCCAATATCTTCATCTACCTCACAGGGTGTCTGTTGTGGGGGAGGAAGGTAAAGGAGATTGTGAGCCACTCTGAGACTCTTTGGAGTGGAGGGCGGGATATAAATCCAATATCTTCATCTACCTCACAGAGTGTCTGTTGTGGCGGAGGAAGGGAAAGGAGATTGTGAGCCGCTCTGAGACTCTTCGGAGTGGAGGGCGGGATAGAAATCCAATCTCTTCATCTACCTCACAGGGTGTCTGTTGTGGGGGAGGAAGGGAAAGGAGATTGTGAGCCACTCTGAGACTCTTCAGAGTGGAGGGTGGGATATAAATCCAATATCTTCATCTACCTCACATGGTGCCTGTTGTGGGGGAGGAAGGTAAAGGAGATTGTGAGCCGCTCTGAGACTCTTCAGAGTGGAGGGTGGGATATAAATCCAATATCTTCATCTACCTCACAGGGTGTCTGTTGTGGGGGAGGAAGGTAAAGGAGATTGTGAGCCACTCTGAGACTCTTTGGAGTGGAGGGCAGGATATAAATCCAATATCTTCATCTACCTCACAGAGTGTCTGTTGTGGCGGAGGAAGGGAAAGGAGATTGTGAGCCGCTCTGAGACTCTTCGGAGTGGAGGGCGGGATAGAAATCCAATCTCTTCATCTACCTCACAGGGTGTCTGTTGTGGGGGAGGAAGGGAAAGGAGATTGTGAGCCACTCTGAGACTCTTCAGAGTGGAGGGTGGGATATAAATCCAATATCTTCATCTACCTCACAGGGTGCCTGTTGTGGGGGAGGAAGGTAAAGGAGATTGTGAGCCGCTCTGAGACTCTTCGGAGTGGAGGGTGGGATATAAATCCAATATCTTCATCTACCTCACAGGGTGTCTGTTGTGGGGGAGGAAGGGAAAGGAGATTGTGAGCCACTCTGAGACTCTTTGGAGTGGAGGGCAGGATATAAATCCAATATCTTCATCTACCTCACAGAGTGTCTGTTGTGGCGGAGGAAGGGAAAGGAGATTGTGAGCTGCTCTGAGACTCTTCGGAGTGGAGGGCGGGATAGAAATCCAATCTCTTCATCTACCTCACAGGGTGTCTGTTGTGGGGGAGGAAGGGAAAGGAGATTGTGAGCCACTCTGAGACTCTTCAGAGTGGAGGGTGGGATATAAATCCAATATCTTCATCTACCTCACAGGGTGTCTGTCGTGGGGGAGGAAGGTAAAGGAGATTGTGAGCCGCTCTGAGACTCTTCGGAGTGGAGGGCGGGATATAAATCCAATATCTTCTTCTTCTTCTGATAGCTCAAGGTTCTGGACAAGGGATCATTGGAGCTGATGCCAGTTGGCGGGAAAGAGCAGTACTTTAAGCAGTGTACGTCAAAGAACTTCTAAACAATACTACATTCCCACGCTTCTAGAATACATGTAACACCTTCTCTCCCCCTTATCTCTCGTGGTTCCCTTTCTCACGGAGGAGCCCTGCTCGCTCTCCTTGAGGCCTGCTGCTTTCAAAGGACTGTTGCTTTTGTTAGTGCTACAAAGAGGAATTCACAGCAGGGCTTAGTAACATTTCTGCCTCTTTGATATGCGAGGCCTCTGCTTCGGGGTTAGTAGCAAATGCTTAAAATGGAGTTAGTCATGTCAAGCTACCTATGGCATTTCAGTAATATTTCAATACAACGTAACACCAATGCTCTCCAATGTCTGACACCCGGACTCTCTAGAGGACGGTCTTCTATTCCCTTGGAACAAGCACTTCATGTGCCTGTTTCCTCCCCTCCCTTTGTTGACCAAGGTAGTCAACAAGATTTTGAAAGAGAGTCCAGACTGCATTCTGGTGACGCCCTGGTGGTCCCGTTAGAGCTGATTCCCTATTGTTCTGGGACTAACCAAAGGAACTTTTCATCTCTTCCCGTTGGAACCCGATCTCCTGTCAATTCGGGGAGGGTTGTTGTTGCATCACAACGTCCCGCATCTCAACTTGACGGCCTGGAGAATCAGCAGTTGGGCCTGTCAGCAAGGGTTCAAAACGTCCTACTGAATAGTCGGAAGCCATCCACACGCAAAGCCTCCGGCTATAAGTGGTCATGGTTTAAAAACTTTGTGAGTGCCAACTGTGCTACCCCGGCTAGTGCTGGGTTACCTGTAATTTTTGACTTCTTGCTTTCCTTAGTAGACTCAGGCCTTAACCACTCTTCACTTCGAGTTTACTTGGCTGCAATCTCTGCCCATCATGAGACCATTGACACTCATCTGTGTTCACGCACCTGCAGACAAAACGCTTCTCGAAAGGGTTGCTGCGTCTGCACCCTCTGGTGAGGCAGCCTACTGAACCTTGGGACTCGCCTTTAGTATTGGACAAGCTTTCTGGACACCCCTTTGAACCTATGGCATCTTGCCCGTTGAATTTACTGTCATGAAAGACGGCCTTTCTTGTCGCCATTACCTCTGCTAGAAGAGTTGGGAGCTCATGGTGCTACGCTGTGATGCCTCTTGTCTGAGATTTCATGAAGAAGAAGAAGAAGAAGAAGATAGAAGAAGATATTGGATTTATATCCCGCCCTCCACTCTGAAGAGTCTCAGAGCAGCTCACAATCTCCTTTATCTTCCTCCCCCACAACGGACACCCTGTGAGGTGGGTGGGGCTGGAGAGGGCTCTCACAGCAGCTGCCCTTCAAGGACAACCTCTGCCAGAGCTATGGCTGACCCAAGGCCATGCTAGCAGGTGCAAGTGGAGGAGTGGGGAATCAAACCCGGTTCTCCTAGATAAGAGTCCGCACACTTAACCCTATACCAAACTGGCTCTCCAGGAGAGGTGTCCCTGTGTTCCGAAAGATACCTTTCTCCCCAAGGTTGTTTCAGACTTTCGTTTGAATCAGAGATTGAGTTACTCACTTTGTTCCCAATCCCTCTTCTGTAGAAGAGAGAAGTTTGCACTCCCTAGATGTGAAGCGCGTTCTTCTATTCTTCCTGAGTCAGACCAGGCCTTTCAGGAGTAGCCCTCATTTGTTCGTCTCCAATGCCACGCCGAAGGGCATGAGAATTTCGACTCAGAGGCTATCTAAGTGGCTGACAGAGACAATTAAACTTTGCTATCTGCTAGCGAAAAGGCCAGGTCCTGTACGAGGGCACTCCACTAGAGCGTTGGCTACTTCTGCAGCCTTTCTTAGGGGAGCTTCCTTGAATGACACTTGTAAAGCAGCAACTTGGGCCTCGCCACATGTCTTCATGAAGCACTATGCCTTAGACGTCCACTGCCAACAGAGGGCTCAGCTGGGACGTCTAGTTTTGCAAGCAGCTTCTTCAGTCTGACCTCCAGCACCCTCCTCCAGGTAGGTCTGCTTGCTATATCTCCCACGGGTGTGAAGCACAGAGACCACGAAGAAGATAAACAGGTTGCTTACCTGTAAGTGATGATCTTCGAGTGGTCATCTGTGCAGTCACACCACCCGCCCTCCTTCCTCACTGCTGTCGGTCCTATGGAACTTACTTATACTTGACAGCGGTCAGAAGGAACTGGTGGATGTTCGTGCCCCGCCCGGTGGGCATACGCAGTGGAGGCTCTGCGCATGTGCCCTGCTAGCAGAGCGTGAAAATCCCAGGCTTTTGAACGTACCCATCGAAATCGGCGCAGTGTTGAATGCACAGAAGACCACTCGAAGATCATCAGTTACAGGTAAGCAACCTGTTTTTTCGTCTGTAAAGAGAACGTGTTAGTTCTTTCTGACATGCACGCAAGATATACATGCATTCATTGTAATATGAACAGGGCTGTATACATATCGCAAGCACACGCACACACTTCCACTGCTCTTTTGCTGCTGTGGCTCTTTTGCCAACACCAGACCCAGCTGGGTTCCAGTTAATTAACTGTGTTGTCTTATCGGCTCTCTTGCACACGCTATCCATGCTGCATGTGAATTAACTCCGCTGCAGATAAGCCTCATTGTTCTGAGCCCTAGAAAGCCGCTTGCCTCTCCCTCCCCCCCCCCCCCCCACCATCATGTGCAATCCAGTTTTATGGCTGGAAAACCTCTAGAGCTGGCAGTTCCTTTGAAAGTGGGCACACTGGGCAGCGTTTAAAGAGAGGCCTGGAAAGCTGGTCGCATTTCTCTCCGCTCGCCATAGATTCTCAAATATAAAGCCCACCTTCCTTTACACCATCGCCTGGTTCCTTTTCCTACCTTCACTTCCCTTGGTAAAGGCCACAAATAATAATGGAACATGTTTATCATTCACTGTAACTATTTCTGCAATGAAGTGTAATGATTACTATAATATAGTGGGTTCGGAGCATGGAGGAGGCAAGGAAGCAGTGATTCAAGCAAAGCTCTTTTATTAAGTACAGCATGGCAAAGGCTGAACTCAAAAGACTGGAGAAAAGAAGAAGAAGAAGATGAAGAAGAAGAATAGAAGGAAGAAGAAGAAGAAGAAGAAGAAGAAGAGAAGATGTGATGATATTGGATTTATATCCCGCCCTCCACTCCAAAGAGTCTCAGAGCGGCTCACAATCTCCTTTCCCTTCCTCCCCCACAACAGACACCTGTGAGGTAGAAAAAGATAGTGGATTTATTTCCCGCCCTCCACTCCGAAGAGTCTCAGAGCAGCTCACAATCTCCTCTACCTTCCTCCCCCACAACAGAAACAACCTGTGAAGTAGATGAAGATACTGGATTTATATCCCGCCCTCTACTCTGAAGAGTCTCAGAGCGACTCACAATCTCCTTTCCTTCCTCCCCCACAACAGACACCCTGTGAGGTAGATGAAGATATTGGATTTATATCCCGCCCTCTACTCCGAAGAGTCTCAGAGCGACTCACAATCTCCTTTACCTTCCTCTCCCACAACAGGACACCCTGTGAGGTAGATGAAGATATTGATTTATATCCCGCCCTCCACTCCAAAGAGTCTCAGAGCGGCTCACAATCTCCTTTCCCTTCCTCCCCCACAACAGACACCCTGTGAGGTAGATGAAGATATTGGATTTATATCCCGCCCTCCACTCAAAGAGTCTCAGAACGGCACAATCTCCTTTCCCTTCCTCCCCCAAAACAGACACCCTGTGAGGAGATGAAGATA
Source organism: Heteronotia binoei (assembly GCF_032191835.1). Lineage (NCBI taxonomy): Eukaryota > Metazoa > Chordata > Lepidosauria > Squamata > Gekkonidae > Heteronotia > Heteronotia binoei. The sequence goes on along the minus strand of NC_083239.1, from coordinate 5,795,901 downwards.
CTGGATTATTATATCCCGCCCTCCACTCTGAAGAGTCTCAGAGCGGCTCACAATCTCCTTTACCTTCCTCCCCCAAAACAGACACCCTGTGAGGTAGATGAAGATATTGGATTTATATCCCGCCCTCCACTCCAAAGAGTCTCAGAGCGGCTCACAATCTCCTTTCCCCTTCCTCCCCCACAACAGACCACCCTGTGAGGTAGATGAAGATATTGGATTTATATCCCGCCCTCCACTCCAAAGAGTCTCAGAGCGGCTCACAATCTCCTTTACCTTCCTTCCCCACAACAGACACCCTGTGAGGTGGGTGGGGCTGGGAGAGGGCTCTCACAGCAGCTGCCCTTTCAAGGACAACTCTTGCGATAGCTATGGCTAACCAAGGCCATGCTAGCAGGTGCAAGTGGAGGAGTGGGGAATCAAACCCGGTTCTCCCAGATAAGAGTCCTCACACTTAACCAGTACACCAAACTGGCTCTCCAACGGAGCCAACTATGTACATCTCAGAGTTCCCACGCAAGTATCTTATTGGACCGTTCAAATCAGCTGGGGGCCCGTGATTGGAGCAGGGCAGCAGGGATGTGGATCCTGCTGCCCATTGTTTCCCGAGTCCCCAAGCTGAGTCCTACAGGCTCCGATGAGCCAGGCAGGAACACCTTCGAGATCACATACACACTTGAAATCGCATACACAACAATTACGTTATTTAATTTATTAATGTATCATATTTCTATCCTGCCCTCAGGGTGGGTCATAACAGATAAAACAATAAAAAACATCACAACAGAATCAGTTAAAACCAACACACACACACCCCAAAATAACAGAATCCACAAGATGGCATTTGCAATTCAACAGGAATTCCTACACAAAGTGCCCAAGATGACCACAGTGTCAGGGGAGTGTACATGAGCACCATCAGTAGCATAGTTAAATTAGTGAAAGCCCTAAGAAATACGTGGGGCGGGGTAGTAGAGCAGGGAGGCTGATGCAAATTGGACACCCACCACCTCCAACCAAAGGCCTGGAGCAGTGTTCCCAAAGTGGGCGATATTGCTCCCTGGGGGGGGGGCGCTGGAACGATCCAGGGGGCCAGTAGTAGCCTTGGGTGCAATTCGGGGTCAGTGAATAAAAATAGGGGGCGGAGGAAGCATAAGGGAAGGAGAGAAGGGAAGGGAAGAGGAGAGGAGAGTGAGAGATCAAAACATCACATTTCTGGAAGGGGTCCCAGAATTTCTAATTTAGAGAAAGATTCCAATTAACAAAATAGAGGGTTCCTTTTTGTCCGCTACTTAGTGTGAATTCACCCAATTAGACTAGTAACGAGGACCAGAACTCCTTGCAATTAAAAAATAAGAGGATGCAGTTTATGTACAAGACAGAATAAATAAAAAAAAAAAGAGGCGTACAGACAAACAAGAAACACAAAACCAAAAAACCTTCCTAGTCTATCCTAGCCGATATTTGCTACAGCTAGCGGCTTCTCAAGGTTGCTTGCAGGTTTCTCTCTCAGCAATACAGATCAAGTCAGGACAGTGGAAGCACTGAGGCAATTGCACCACAAACTTCTCTGAAGAATTCCAACCTGTAGCTTTCTCCTCACAAGGTTTTCTGCAGAGCGTCAAGCTTCTTACAGTCCTCTGGTTACCACTGGTGGTTGCTTCTGTTGATTTCGGCCAACTGCAGTGCCCCAGACAAAGAGTGTCTTCTGTAGGACCAGTGCATGGAAGTAGGTGGGATAGGCGACCACCTAGGGTGCCACCCTGCCAGGGGGTAATGCTGGGCACCCCCTTACTCCCCCTTCCCACGTGACATGATTGCGCCAGCCAGCAGGCAAGCCGAGAGCCCTGGATGGCGTTGCTTCGTCACTGCTTTTCTTTGCAGGGCAAACATTGCCTGCGCTTGTCTGAGGCTTCCAAGGAAGCCTCCAAAGAGCGCTCCATTTTATGGCTACCTGCTGCTTTTGGGTTGAAAGAGGCTCAGTGGTGGCACCTTCCCATCGTGCTGGTTGGAGCTGAAGATTTCCAGGGGGGCGCTGAAAAGACTGGAGGAACAATTCCATTTTGCAGGCCCTGTGGAACTGTAACAATTCCATTTTTCAGGGCCCTGATCTCACTTGGGAGTGGATTCCACCAGGCTAGGGCCAGAGCTGAAAAGACTTTGGCCCTGGTTGAGGCTAAATGGATGTCTTTCAGGCTGGGGATTGCCAGTAGTTGTTCTGAGGAGCACTGACACCCTTCTGGGGACATATCGGGAGAGACTGTCTTGCAGATATGTTGGACCCAGACTGCATAGGGCTTTAAAGGCTATCACCATAACCTTGACCTAATCTGCTACTCAACTGGTAGTCAACGCAGCTGACGCAGCGTAGGTGTTATATGAACTCTCAATGGTGTCCCCATCAGGAGATGAGCCACTGCATTTTGAACCAGCTGGAGCTTATGGGTCACATTCAAGGGCAGCCCTGCATGGAGCAAATTACAATAGTTTAACCCGGAGGTGACTGTTGCATTAATCACTGTGGCTAAGTCATTGGGGGGGGGGGGGTAGGGAACCAGGTAATGGAAGCAAATGAAAGGAACCGGCAGCAAGCAGTAGTATGATGAATGTCTCTCAATGGATGCAGCCAAATTTTCAAAGAGGAAAGGGCAAGGTTGTACTAATACCCTTTGGGTGTTCAGTTAGAAAACATTTGGGCTATGATTGCCTTTGCTTTAAGAATTTGCTAAGAGGTGTATTGCAGCTTGAAGAAGCTCTTTGCTAAGATGTCTATTCCAGCTTGAATATGCTCTCTACTGAGAGGTTTATTGCAGCTTGAAGAAGTTCTCCGCCAAGAGGTCTTTTATAGCTTGAAAAAGCTTTTGCGAAACAAGGGTATTAGTACAACCTTGTCCTTTCCTCTTTGAAAATTTGGCTGCATCCGTTGAGAGACATTCATCATTTGGAAGATCACACCAGGAGCGTTTTCCCACATAGCTTACCTTGGAGCCACGTCCCTCTTCACCGCGCAGCGCCTGCGCGGATTTCGCACCAACTGCTCCGCATAACCAGGAAGAGCCGCGGCTTTTGCGTCGCAGATGTAAACTGGTTTTTAGTGGTTTACATCTGCGACGCAAAAGCCGCGGCTCTTCCTGGTTATGCGGAGCAGTTGGTGCAAAATCCGCGCAGACGCTGCGCGGTGAAGAGGGACGTCGCTCCGAGGTAAGCTATGTGGGAAAACACTCCAGGATTACATGGAAAAGCTGGACAATTTACCATATAAAGGAAAAGAACTCTTGGTGTAAATGCTTCCTTTTGTTCAAAGGACTATTATGGTTGTTTTGATGAAAGCAATATATGTGGGTTAAATACAATTATTTATATTTGAATGGTTTTTCTTGTTATGTAATTGGATATAGAAGCTGGTTCACATGGGGCTTTTTGCTTTTTGTTTCCTTGTGGTTGCCTATATAGTCAGCTTTTGGTGTATGCCTCGGTACTATTTCTGATCAGTCAAGAAACCCAGCATGATGCAGTAAGCATGTCAGACTAGGGTCTGTGAGGAAAGGAAAGGAAAGGTCCCCTGTGCAAGCACCAGTCGTTTCCGACTCTGGGATGACATTGCTCTCACAACGTTTTCACGGCAGACATTTTACGGGGTGGTTTGCCATTGCCTTCCCCAGTCATCTACGCTTTCCCCCCAGCATGCTGGGGACTCATTTTACCGACCTTGGAAGGATGGAAGGCTGAGTCAACCCCGAGCCGGCTACCTGAAAACCCAGCTTCCGCCGGGGATCGAACTCAGGTTGTGAGTAAGGGTGTGCAAAAAATATATATATATTTGGAATTAATTGGATTCGGAAATATACGGGGCCAAAATATTCAGAATACCATATATTTCTGAACACTGGTATTCGGAATAGCCATATATGCTGGAGATATATGGCTATTTCCAAATATACAGCCCCATTATACCCTATGGCCATTGAAATCAACGGCAAAATAGGGTATATTTGAAACTGCCTGGAGGGGAGGCGATTTGAGGGAGAGCCCCCAAATTTGCAGGGGACTCTCCCTAACCCTACCCCCCCCCCCCCAGTCCCAAAAATATTGGGCCAGGGGTTCCCATTCCAGGGGCACCCAAAGAAGGTGCCCCTATCTCATCATTATACCCTATGGGCCATTGAATACAATAGCAACATAGGGCATAATCAGAGGCTACTGGGGGGCAGGGGGTTTGAAAGAGAGCCCCCAAAACTACAAGGAACCCACAGGGGACTCTCCCCTACAAAACCCCCAAGTCCCAAAAAGATTGGGCCATGGGGTCTCTGTCTTTGGGCTCTGCAAAAGGTCCATTGCCACCAATGCTGGGGAAAGCCCAATTAGCCACTTCCTCCACTATAATTGCTGTGGGGAAAGTGGCTCTGGCCAGAAGGGGGTTTGAAGGAGAGACCCCAAACTGCACGGCAGCTTCAGGGGACTCCCCCACATGCAACCCTCCCTGGCCCAAAAAGACTGCACCCATCTGTGGGCACTCCAAAAAGAACACTGTTCCCAATGGTGAGAAAAAACCAATTAGAGCCACTTTTCCCACTGTAATTATCGTGGGAAAAGTGGCTCTGGGGAGCAGGGTTTTTTGAGGAGACCCCCCCCCCCAAACTGCTGTGCAGCTTCAGGGCACTGTCCCACACAAAACCCACAAGGCCAGGGGGTCCAATTCCTGGGGCACCCAAAGCCAAACCTAACTTCATATCAGAGAATCGCTATAGGACCCAAATGCACTACATCAGGGGTGGCCAACAGAAGCTCTCCAGATATTTTTTTGCCTACAACTCCCATCAGCCCCAGCCAGCATAGCCAATGGCTGCGGCTGATGGGAGTTGTAGGCAAAAAAAAATCTGGAGAGCTACCGTTGGCCACCCCTGCACTACATCCATCTATCTACTCTATGAACCCTGCTGGCCTGGAACCAATATAAACCCAGATGCCAGCTCTCCAGCTCTGCCCCCAAAAATGCGGGGAGAGCTGGCCAAGCACAACAGGCATGCTGGTTCTGGATCTCTCACCCAGATGCCAGCTTCCCTGCCACAGAACACACAATGTACAGATGCCAGCTCTCCAGCCCTGCCCCAAACAACGCAGGAGAGCTGGCCAAGCACAAACAAGCATGCTGGTTCTGGGTCTCTCACCCAGATGCCAGCTTCCCTGCCACAGAACACGTAATCGACAGATGCCAGCTCTCCAGCCCTGCCCCAAACAATGCAACTCTCAAACAAGAGAAACGGTGGATCACACCTAGCTCCACATCATTCTGTATCTGACACAAAGTAAGAAGCATTTAGACTTACCTTGAGTGATGGATGGTTGGCTGGTCCAGGCTCTTTTGCGTTACCCAGGGTGCACCATGAGGAGGCGAGCCAGAGTTGCACCCCAAATGAGGAAGATCACTGGGAGGGCCTCAGATTGTGTGAGAGGAAGGGAACCATTCCTTCTCTCTCAGCTCAGCAGCAACACACCAGCTATCATTGTCCATCAGAGGGACCTCAGCATTGGTATGGCTGCTGGCTGCCTGTCATCATCTCTGGCACCTCCCTCTTTCTTCCTCCTGCCCCTGAAAAAAAAACTGGGTTATCCCGCCTGGGCCTGCAAGTGCTGTCTGTTACAGTTGGGGGCTGCAATGGCCCTTTCAGTATTATTAGGCAAGTGTGGATGGGGACTGGGGAAATTTGGGTTGCTTTGCAGATTTTAAATCAGCATTCACTTTTGGTTTGGGGATGGATGAGGGGTGGGGTGGGGTGCACCGCCAATCAATTTGTGAGTGAGTTTTTGGGCTGTCTTTGGACTCTAGTCTATGTTTAGTGGGAGAGCGTTTATACAACCACCTTCCAAGCGCAGACCAAGAGAGGATGCAGGCACAAGTAGATGCTCATTTCATTCACTCTCAAAGTCTACGTTCGGGGAGCCGAATAGAGGCAAGTTGACCTTCAGGAAGACCAACTGCTCAACTGTTCAGGGATTCAGGCAACTGCAATGTGAGCAGACAATGTCGCCCATATGTGAAAAGATGCGCTCGCTCTGCATGAGAGGAATGCCTTGGCCACGGAGGAGAGGGCCGGCCAGACCCCCTCCTTTGCAATCCAGTAGTCCAAAGGAGACATTTCCTGCGACTTGTTGGGCTCCGAAAGATAGTCCCTCCGAATATTGATTCGGAAGTATACGGGGAGCCGTATACGGCTCCGGTATAATGCCTTCCAATTGGATTCGGAAGTATATGGCGCCACATAAGAACATAAGAGAAGCCATGTTTGATCAGGCTAATGGCCCATCCAGTCCAACACACACACACACACACACACACACACACATATATATATATATATATATATATACACACACACAAACACACATATACACACTGTGGCTAATATACTTCCAAATCAGGGGATATTCAGCGGTCTATTCGGTTCGGCCAAGCCAAATGCACACCCCTAGTTGTGAGAAGAGCTTAGGACTGTAGTACTGCAGCTTTAACACTCTGCACCACGGAGCTCTTAGGGTCTGTGAGACCCAGGATGAAATCCCCACTCTGCCATGGAAGTTTTCTGGATGACCTTGGGCCTGTTTCTCAGACTGACCTACTTCACAGGGTGGTTGTTGTGAGGATAAAATGGAGGAGGGAAGAACAATGTTGTAATCTACTTTGGTTCTTCACTGAAGATAAAAGCAGGGCATGCAAATAACTAAATAAATGGAGGATCATTATTAATGGGAACAATAATAATGTAATTTAAATATGCATACTCCACCTTTCAAGTGGATGATCAATCATCCTAAGAACAATAATTGAATCAAATCATTTATATCTCACCTTTTTCAGAGTCTTCAAGATGGCTTACAATTACATTAAAACCACCCCAAGAAAATGAATGGCCTAGCAAGAAAATAAAAACTCACCTGCCATCCTCCATGAATTTTTCTAATTCCCTTTGAGAACCAACCAATGATCACCACTATCATGTGACCATGAGTTCCACAGATTAATGATATGTCACCTAAAGGAGTATGCTCTGAATCTCCTTTCTGTCAGCTTCACCAGTTACTCCCCCCCAAGTCCAAGTGTTTTGAGAGATGGAGAAGTGTTTTGTCTCTCCGTTTTCTTGACACTGTGCATTATGTTATTAACATCTCTCATACTAATTGGCCTGGTCCACTCTTCTATATTTCTTTCCATCTGGGATTCCAGATGTTTCATTTCCTTGACATCCTTTCATTTCCTTTCATTCCCTTGGCATCCTTTGGGAGTTAGCAAGAACACAACGCTGAATGGGAATCTTAGTAGCCCTCATGTGGTCACCTTGGGCACTGCAGCCCTTGCTCCTCGTATGGCGTTGTCCCTCTCCCAAGTTGCCTGTTTGGTTAGTTTGGGAAAGATGACTGGCTTTTAAAAGCCTGAAAAAGATTGGTGCGTGTTGCAGGCAAAAGAGCGAAGCCAAAATATCAGCCTTCAATTTCATTAATTCATTCAGGAGAGCCAGTTTGGTGTAGTGGTTAAGTGTGAGGACTCTTATCTGGGAGAACCGGGTTTGATTCCCCACTCCTCCACTTGCACCTGCTGGAATGGTCTTGGGTCAGCCATAGCTCTGGCAGAGGTTGTCCTTGAAAGGGCAGCTGCTGGGAGAGCCCTCGCCAGCCCCACCCACCTCACAGGCTGTCTGTTGTGGGGGAGGAAGGGAAAGGAGATTGTGAACCGCTCTGAGACTCCTCGGAGTGGAGGGCAGGATATAAATCCAATATCTCCATCTACCTCACAGGGTGTCTGTTGTGGGGGGGTGGGGAAGGTAAAAGAGATTGTGAACCGCTCCGAGACTCCTCGGAGTGGAGGGCGGGATATAAATCCAATATCTTCATCTACCTCACAGGGTGTCTGTTGTGGGGGAGGAAGGGAAAGGAGATTGTGAGCCGCTCTGAGACTCTTCGGAGTGGAGGGCGGGATATAAATCCAATATCTTCATCTACCTCACAGGGTGTCTGTTGTGGGGGAGGAAGGTAAAGGAGATTGTGAGCCGCTCTGAGACTCTTCGGAGTGGAGGGCGGGATATAAATCCAATTAATGTATTGTTTTGGTTCTGGAATGGGCACAGTGTCTGTAGTGGGGGGGAAATTCTGGGTGTCGTGCGTACAAAATACAAAGTGAGTTGGTGTCACAATTCATGCCGATGTATATAGATAGATATTGATTTTGTTTTAAAGATTTGTGTTCTGTCTTTACATTCCCAAGGATGTGCAAGTTCTCTCCCTAACAAGATGATCAATCAATCAATCAATCAATCATTTTATTTATATCCCACCCTCCCCGCCGAGGCAGGCTCAGGGCCGCTAACAACATCAGTCAGTACAGTGCGTTATACAATGATTTAAACAATAACTAACAATTAATTAAAATTCTCAAAACAATAAAACAATAAAATTAACATCTTGGTGCTATTCCAGCAGGTAGTAAGAATCATTTAAGCAGTCTCTCAGTCTTTTAGTCGGTGAAGGCTTCACCGAAGAGGATGGTCTTGCAGGCCCTGCGGAACTTTTCAAAGTCCCGCAGGGCCCGCACTTCTTCGGGGAGCTGGTTCCATAGGTGTGGAGCTACAACGGAAAAAGCCCGAGTACAGGTACTCTGCATTTTTGCTTCCTTCGGCCCGGGGATAGTCAGCATGTTTTTCCCTGCTGATGATTCATTCTAAGATGATTCATTCTAAGATGTTCTGTAAACTGAGTTTGGAAACATTGCTATGAAACAGTGGGTGTGATCACACAACGAATCTGGCCCAGTAATATCCCAACTTTGAAAAAGCTGGTATTCTTTTATGCATGCTGGGGCATTCACATAGCCCCTGACCCGGCCGCACACACGCATGAGGAGCATTCAGAATGCATCATGCGCATCCGGGTTGCCTGCAGTCTGTGCCTGGCCATTCAGACAGCTGGGGAACACACCCTATATATGGTTTAGAGATTTGCTACTGGGAAGTACCCAGTAGCTATTTAATCCAGTAGCTAAAAGTGAGGTAAGGATGGGCGGGACTTGGGAGGCAGATGTGTGTTTGTGATTGTGCACATTCAGTCTGGATTGGAGGCGTGGCTAGGTTGGGCCAAATATCTTGTGTGATCTCACCCACTGTTAATATATCTGTATTGGAAACCGAAGTCTAATGCTTTCCCTTGAAAGTGACATTCATACATGGTCACACTAAAAAAAGTATTGGAGAGCCAGTCTGGTGTAGTGGTGAAGCGTGCGGACTCTTATCTGGGAGAACTGGGTTTGATTCTCCACTCCTCCACTTGCACCTGCTAACATGGCCTTGAGTCAGCCATAGCCCTGGCAGAGGTTGTCCTTGAAAGGGCAGCTGCTGTGAGAGCCCTCTCAGCCCCACCCACCTCACAGGGTGTCTGTTGTGGGGGAGGAAGGGAAAGGAGATTGTGAGCCGCTCTGAGACTCTGTCCTTGAAAGGGCAGCTGCTGTGAGAGCCCTCTCCAGCCCCACTCACCTCACAGGGTGTCTGTTGTGGGGGAGGAAGGAAAAGGAGATGGTGAGCCGCTCTGAGACTCTTCGGAGTGGAGGGCGGGATATAAATCCAATATCTTCATCTACCTCACAGGGTGTCTGTTGTGGGGGAGGAAGGGAAAAGAGATTGTGAGCCGCTCTGAGACTCTTCGAAGTGGAGGGCGGGATATAAATCCAATATCTTCATCTACCTCACAGGGTGTCTGTTGTGGGGGAGGAAGGGAAAGGAGATTGTGAGCCGCTCTGAGACTCTTCAGAGTGGAGGGCGGGATATAAACCCAATATCTTCTTCTTCACCTATTGAAATAACAGGATGAAATACCATCTACATAGAATCCCACATCTGCATAAAACCTCAACTTAGATCCATGGAGAGTTTTTAGTGCATTCCTGCATGAGCCAAACAATTTAAAATAAGCTGAAATCAACTTGATCCACTGCCAAAAAGATCATATGCAACAGAACAAGCTTGTAGAATACTAAGATGTCAGGATGCACTTGTGCCGCCTTTGATTTTAGGTGGTAGATGCCCTTTTTTTAATCTCCCAGTTTAAAACAAGAAAAAACTCCCTGTGGATCAAAAATTAGCACATCAGGGATAAAAGTTCACAGTCCCACTGAGATGTCTCAAGGTGAGTTCCCCTTCCCCCAACACTTATTTGTACTCTGTAGCAGCACAAAGAGCCCCGTGGCACAGAGTGGTAAAGCTGCAGTCGGAGCCCTCTGCTCATGACCTGAGTTCGATCCCAGTGGAAGCTGGTGCAGGTAGCTGGCTCCAGGTTGACTCAGCCTTCCATCCTCCCAAGGTCGGTAAAATGAGTACCCAGCTTGCTGGGGGGGAAGTGTAGATGACTGGGGAAGGCAATGGCAAACCACCCTGTAAAAAGTCTGCCGTGATAGCAGCGTCACCCCAGAGTCAAAAACGACTGGTGCTTGCACAGGGGACTACCTTTACCCTTTTTTTTTTTAATGGTTTATGAGGGAGGGGCCACAGAAAACAAGGGGCAGAAACAAACCTAGGGAAGTACAAAAATAAATAAAAGTACAGATGCTGTGGTGCAAACCTTCTTTTTAAAGAACAGTTTTGCAAGGCATTTGAAATAAGCCTCCCACATGTTTATTAAAGTCACTTATTCTGCCTTTGATAGGCTTGAGAAAGAAAAAGGGAATTCTTGCAAGGAAACTGATGCACTTACTGCTTGATCAATGGAGATCCTCCTCAGTCCCCTTTCTGCTTCTCAAATCCTCTAACCAGTTGCCCACTTGTTTTCAGTTCTATCTTCGCAGTCATAACGACTTAACACTTCCTTTGGTGTAAAAAAGATCTAAATCTTTAGGCTGTTCTTATTCATTTATCACTTTCCGTGTGCTTAACAGAGTGCAAGAAGTCCCTGATCTGAGGAGCTTACAGTTTAAATGTTAACATAAAGAGGGGAGCAAGAGAGAGACATAAAAAGTGTAGAATATGCCCTCATTCCATTTTGTGTTAGTTTCAGTACAGGTTGTGCCCCAAGTGCTTCAGAATACTACATTCTCTTATCGGAAACCAAACTTCCCATATTGGCTGGCACAGAAGCTGAACACTCTAGAAGGACTACAGTGTTTTTATTCCATTTCCCCCCCGTGGAACTCTGGATGGCATACATGGATCTTGCCTCACAACAGCCGTGTTAGGTAGGGAAGGCTGAAAGAGAGTCTAATTTAAGACTGTTGAGTAAATTTAATGCCTGAGTGGGAAGTTAAACCTGGGTTTTTCCAGGCACTGACACTTTAATCACTGTTACAGAGTATTATCCCATTTGTGTGTAGGGTGTGTGTGTGAGTGTCACAAAACAGGCTCATAGAAACCAAAAGTCTTTTTGACTGTTTTAAATCAATATCTTAACTAGGGCCAGCGTGTGGGAATAGGCTGAGTAGGCAGCTGCTTAGGGTGCCACTCGACCTAGGGGCGCCATGAGGCACCCCCTCTCCCCCACCCCGCGCCACTGCCACTGACATCCTGACTTTGCCGAGGTCTCCCGAGGTTCAGCGTGGCAGCAAGCACACTCTAAGCGCGCCCACTGCACTTTCGAGCTTTGCTGAGGTCTCCCGAGGCTCAGGAGGAATCAGCAAAGTTGGGGGGTGGGGTGGCAGCGAACATGCTCTAAGTGCACCCACTGCCCTTCTGGACTTTGCCGGGGTCTCCCGAGGCTCAGGAGGCCTCGACAAAGTCGGGGGTGGGTGGGTGACAGTAACCTCATTGTAATGTCATCAGCATGCGCGCCCAAAATAGCAAGGGGGGAGCAAAGAAGCAGGGTTCAGCCTAGGGGCTCAGGCACCCCTAGCCCCGGGCCTGGTGTTAACTACTCAATCAGTAGGTTGTGCGAAGAATGATTAATTTCTCCAGTGACCACTCCTTTCTGATGGAAAGAGAGGTCAAATGTTTATATATTCCAGGCCTGCATCAACACCTCAGCATTGTCCTTTAAGGACTTTTTTTTTTTTAAATCCATCTACTGATTTTTGAACTGGTTAAGTAAACAAGAATCACCGAAATACAGAAAACTCTACCAAATGAAAACAAGATTGAAAGTAAAAGGCATACACGTCATCCCTTATTTTAGCTAGCTGACATTTCAAGACAAAGTGCAAGTTTCTAAAATTTCTTCCCCAGCCTTTGCAGATAAAATAGTATCATCATTCCTCAGATTTGAGAGATACAGAATTTTTAGAGTGCGACTATCTTATACGAAACAATTATGTGAGCTTCACATGATTTGTTATTCCATCTTCTTTTCTCTAAAGCCATGGTGTAAAAGAATCATTGTTGTAAACTGAATTCCACTTGTTCTGGGATTTATTCTGGGCATACAGCTATTTATTCATAAATTATCCTTCAGAGCTAATTTCAGAGGGTAGCTAGATTCCAGTCCAGTAGCACCTTAGAGACCAACAAGATTTCTGGGGAATAAGCTTTTGGAAATCAAAGCTTTCTTTATAAGAACCCTTCAAAGCTGGAAAACTCTAAGTTAGCTAGAGCAGCAAAAAAAAAAAAAAATCATGTTTGCAGATTTACAGAAGAACCTAAAAACAAACTCTTTGGCCTACTATGTCAAAACATAAAATCCGCAACCCTACACTGGCTTACCACTGACTTGGACTAACGTTTAGTTTCACCTTGCCATCCTAAGCAGGGTTACATAAGAACAAAAGAGAAGCCATGTTGGATCAGGCCAATGGCCCATCCAGTCCAATACTCTGTGTCACATGGTGGCCAAAAAAACCAGGTGCCGTGAGGAGGTCCATCAGTGGGGCCAGTACACTAGAAGCCCTCCCACTGTGTGTCCCCCCGCCCAAGCACCAAGAATACAGAGCATCACTGACCCAGACAGAGAGTTCCAACAATACTCTGTGGCTAATAACCACTGATGGACCTCTGCTCCATATGTTTATCCAGACCCCTCTTGAAGCTGTCTATGCTTGTAGCTGCTACCACCTCCTGTGGCAGTGAATTCCACATGTTAATCACCCTTTGGGTGAAGAAGTACTTCCTTTTATCAGTTCTAATCCGACTGCTCAGCAATTTCATTGAATGTCCATGTGTTCTCTTATTGTGAGAAAGAGAGAAAAGTACTTCTTTCTCTACCATCTCTATCCCATAATCTTGTAAACCTCTATCATGTCACACCTCAGTCGATGTTTCTCCAAGCTAAAGAGCCCCAAGCATTTTAGCCTTTCTTCAGAGAGAAAGTGTTCCAACCCTTTAATCATTCTAGTTGCCCTTTTCTGCACTTTTTCCAATGCTATAGTATCTTTTTTTAGGTGCAGTGACCAGAATTGTACATGGTATTCCAAATGAGGCTGCACCATCGATTTATACAGGGGCATTACGATACTGGCTGATTTGTTTTCAATTCCCTTCCTAATAATTCCCAGCATGGCGTTGGCCTTTTTTATTGCAGTCACTGTCTCGACATTTTCAGTGAGTTATCTACCACGACCCCAAGATCTCTCTCTTGGTCAGTCTCTGCCAGTTCACACCCCATCAACTTGTATTTATATGTATTTGTATTTATACTTGTATTTATACATGCTTCTAAATCTATTAATTTCTACAGACTGAGACAGGTATAACTCTACTTAAGAGTATTCTGTTGGACATTTTTGCATATGGTGTTACCTGTGATCTCCACACACACCCCCCATCTCTGTCACTTCAAAAAATTGTTTCCACATACATTCCCATGCTCACCTCCCTCTCCTGTTGGATTTTATGTTTCCTTCTACATCTATTTTCAAGCATTCAGCAGTCATCCCACTCCCCCACCACTCCCCAAAAGTGGTTTTTCAGAGGAGTATTTCCCTTTCCTCCCAGAATTTGGACCATAATAGCATTTATGTACTTCCCCCCCACCCCCCAGGTCATTAGACTTCGCCCCTACTCCTCTTCCTAAACCCTCCTTTCTCTCACTGTTGTTAAGCAATCAATACTACTTGTAACTGATGTTCACTGACTCGCCACTCATTCATGTCTAATTACTTTCCTATTCCTGCATGTTTGCTGTCAAGTCATGGGGGGGTGGGGGTGGAATGAGTGGCAGGCTATGGATGAATGGGGGGGGCGGAAGGAAGGAAAAGACACAATGGTGGTGTGCTTGGGGGGAGAGGCAGAGTGAGAGTGTGTGAAATGGGAGGGCTGTGACTGACTTACAGCTCCCCCCTTTCTCTCAAACAGCATGCCTCTCTCTGCACCTTTTCCTACTCCATGCACACCTACACGGTCGCTCTTGAGTTACCTTGATGGGGGTTGGAATGAGTGGCGAAATATGGAAGGGTGGGGGGAAAGAAGGGAAAGACCCATTGGTGGTGTTTGGGGGGGAGAGGAAGAGTGAGAGGATGCAAAAAGGGAAGGCTGTGACTGATTGACAGCTCAAGCAACATGCACATCGAACAACTGAACATTCAGAATGCATAATCTGCAGAGAATTAAAAATCTGATATAAGACTTGTATAAGCAGAATGCAAGTAATAGAACTGAATTAATCACATCCCAATGTGAGTTCTGTGAAAATCAGGGGCAAAGACTTGATCCAGAAAGGTCTGTTGACTCTCTCATTCATCTTTCTCACCTACCTATCTGACCTGCTCTCTCTCAATTCTGCCATCATTTGCAGGTTCTGGCTAGGAAGCTATTGGGACTGAACACCACTGAGATCTGACAGGCCGGCACATTCTATTATGCCGAAGATTACCACCAGCAGTACCTACACAAAATCCTGGATGGCTGTTGTGGCTTACAAGACACTATCATTGCTTGTCCCTTTGCTAATGGAGATGAGACCTAAGGGGAGCCTTCCTGGAAGCCATGGTGATCAGAATCTGGACGTAGTCGCCATGGAAACTGAAGCAGCCTAGCATCCTCTTTTAATTCAGTAGCAATTGGACATTCATGCCTTTGTTCCCTTCTTTATGACTTTGTGGGAGTTGGAGGCCCATTGAAAGACCTTCCTGTACCTTTTCCCTCCACAGCTGCTGGTCGTGTGGGAATTCCACAGAACGTGTCAAAGATGTGCTTCTGGTACAGCCATAGCCCCATTCCTGGTTTAGTTCTGCCTCACAGGAAGCTGAAACCAGGGGAGATCCCACACTTTTGGTGTGTCTGGGATGGAGTGTGGTTCAACTGTCCTCCTCTCCGTCACATGTTTTACTTATGTTATTGTGACTGATGGAAAAGCTGCCCAGAAATATGTCAAATTGCTCTGTGACCTCATGGAGAGTTTCCACCTCTGTGGCTTGGCTGAAAGCCAAGATATTCCTTTCCCTATCCACCACATCTTCTGGACTATCCAGGGCACATCAGGCTGGCTGCTTCTGAGCATGTGCCGGTTTCTCCACTGACTCCTCCTTCACCTTGAACACTCATGAAACTGCCTTATACAGAATCAGGCCCTTGGTCCATTGAGGTCAACATTGTCTACTCAGACCGGCGGTGACTCTCCAGGGTCTCAAGCTGAGGTCTTTTACATCACCTACTGCCTTGTCCTGTTAATTGGGGGTGCCAGGGATAGAACCTGGACCTTCTGCATGCAAAGTATATGTTCTACCACTGAACCTCTGAATCACAGAGGTTTTAATTATGCGCCTTTGCTTTTTAATGCACATTTCTAAAATGGATATTACATTCTCAGACTTGAAATTGTAATACAGGAGTCTATTAGCTAGGAAAGAACCGGGCTAGGACTGGTTAAATGGGTCCTGCTGCAACCAGGTAGAGAAACACTTTTTAGAATAAGGGGAAAGAGGAGTGATTAAGGAGAGACAGCTGGAGCGTATTGGTTGGCAATGAAGATGACGCAGTGATGAATTCTTAAGAGTCAGACAACTGTTAAAAGATTCTCTCTCTCTCTCTCTGTCTGCTATTAAGTTGCAGCCAACTTCTAGTGACTATTGGTGGTGCATGTGCAGAGTGCAAAACAGAGAACTGCCCAAGAGTAGACTCTGGGAAGAAGTTGAGCCGCACACCAGCACCTAGTATAAAAGTAGTGTATTTACAGACTATATACAATACAACTAGTGCGGTGAATAACATTAAACTGAGTGACAAAGTGCTACGCCAGGAACCAACTCTCGACAGAGAGAGATACTGTCTGGCACAGTAGTCCTTATATATACAGCTCAGCCAATCATGGCAGTCCATACAGTTGCTGACTTCAGCAGGTGCTTTCCCCTGGTAACAGTCCGGCCAGAACTGGCTCACTCCCAAGGTTGGCCTGACCTGACCTGTCAGATGCTGTCACTGTAGATCCACCTGCAGCTTCGTGCTTCTGTCATGCTGTGGACGGAGGACTCAATACACTGACAGTGACCCTGTAGGGTTTTCAGGGTAAGGGTTTTCAAGGCAAGATGGTTTGTCATTGCCTACCTCTGAACAGTGACCTTGGTATTCGTTGATAGTTTCCTATCCAAATACTTACCAGGGCCAACCCTGCTTAAGCTTCTGAGATCTGATGAGACTATCCTGGGCTATAGGACATAAATGGTTACAGTTTACAGTTTGGTGTAGTGGTTAAGTGTGCGGACTCTTATCTAGGAGAACCGCGTTTGATTCCCCACTTGCTCCTGCTGGAATGGCCTGGGGTCAGCCATAGCTCTGGCAGAGGTTGTCCTTGAAAGGGCAGCTGCTGTGAGAGCCCTCTCCAGCCCCACCCACCTCACAGGGTGTCTGTTGTGGGGGAGGAAGGGAAAGGAGATTGTGAGCCGCTCTGAGACTCTTCGGAGTGGAGGGCGGGATATAAATCCAATATCTTCATCTACCTCACAGGGTGTCTGTTGTGGGGGAGGAAGGGAAAGGAGATTGTGAGCCGCTCTGAGACTCTTCGGAGTGGAGGGCGGGATATAAATCCAATATCTTCATCTACCTCACAGGGTGTCTGTTGTGGGGGAGGAAGGGAAAGGAGATTGTGAGCCGCTCTGAGACTCTTCGGAGTGGAGGGAGGGATATAAATCCAATATCTTCATCTACCTCACAGGGTGTCTGTTGTGGGGGAGGAAGGTAAAGGAGATTGTGAGCCGCTCTGAGACTCTTCGGAGTGGAGGGAGGGATATAAATCCAATATCTTCATCTACCTCACAGGGTGTCTGTTGTGGGGGAGGAAGGTAAAGGAGATTGTGAGCCGCTCTGAGACTCTTTGGAGTGGAGGGCGGGATATAAATCCAATATCTTCATCTACCTCACAGGGTGTCTGTTGTGGGGGAGGAAGGGAAAGGAGATTGTGAGCCGCTCTGAGACTCTTCGGAGTGGAGGGCAGGATATAAATCCAATATCTTCTTCTTCTTCTTCGTCTACAGTTTAGCATATGTCATCGTTATGCATAGCAGAGCAGAGCTGCCAAGAAAGAATGTTAACTTTGGAATCAACTGACTTCCTCAAATTGCTACAATTATATTTTAATAATCATACAAGTTTAGATATTTTCTGTGTGATGAATATGCCTGGATGCGTCATAATATATATATTTTTTCTTTTTAAAGACGCTAGTTAACAGTATCATGTTAACCTCCCATGCCTATTACTCACAAACAATGGAATTGGACAGAAGTCAGTTTGTCCCTAAATTGTGAGTTTTTTTAATATGAAGAGTTCATAATAACCTTTTAGTGAAGCTGAGCCTGTGCACTCAGAGGGACATTGAAAAGAGAAGTTCAAAATAGTGACAGTGAGGCGGATGGCATCACAAGACTTAATGTCGGACGTCTAAGTGCTTAATTCCTTCTCTCTTTCCACTTTTACCGATTACTTTACCAGCTAAAATCGCACCAAATAGCTATACAATGATGGGAAAGTCAAATGCAAACAATGTCAATCCTGACAGCTTATCAAACAGTAAAAACATTTTCCCCCTGGTGATTGATTTGAAAAATGACTCAAGCCAAGGGATGGAGGCCAATCCCAAAATGGTGGAGGAAAATATTAAACTACCAATGGAGGGTCTGAATATAACACAAGATTTATTTTATTTATTTTTTTACTCCCTGGAGAAAGTGGAAGCTGGCATGGGTAACAAGTAACAATGTTATTGAAATCTTTAATGGATCAGGTTGAAGAACTGAAAGAATTCATATGTATCAAACTGGATTTTGAATTTAAAAAATTAATGGATGAGGAGGCTTGTGCAGATATTGAGCTACAGAATTCTTTTAAACTCAATTCCAAATGTGATGTGTCCCAGGTTACAGTCTGGGATGCTATGAAATCAGTCATTAGAGGAAGATATAGCTCAATCAGCCTATTAAAAACGGAAGGTAAATTAAAGAAAATCAGATTTCTGGAAGATAAACATAAAAATATAGCAGTAAGAAAATTTATAAATGCTTATTAAATGCAAGAAAAAAGTTGGAAACTATGGAAACCTTCCAAATTCAGAAGAATTTATTATTCCTAAAACAAAATTATTTATTTAAACATCCAAAACCTCTGAAATTACTTTATTGGAAAATATGTAAAGAAGTGTCAAATAGATATATTTATTAAAGATTAAAAGGATGAAATCCAATCATCTTCTAAAAACATTCTCAATTCATTTGTACAATACTCTAAAAAAAAAACCCTGTACAGTTCTGATAATCCTGCAAATGAAAAAAACAAATAATTATCTAAAATTCATTTCTTTAATTACAAAAATTCTTTGAACCATAAAAAGTATATGGAGAAGACCAGTTTCAGTCCAAGAAGTAATTGAAGCCATTAAATCTTTAAAAAAATAACAAAACAAAAAGGATGGCTTCCCAGCTGAATTTTACAAGAGATTCATACACATGTAATTATGTACTAAATACTGGTACAATGCCCCAAACTTGGAAGTCTGCAAGAATTATAGTAATTCTCAAAAAGGATAAAGATATGACTAACTCTAAATCTTATAGATATATCTCACTTCTTATTCAAGATTAAAATTTTTACTACCATTCTAGCCATTCTAGATTGAATCATCTCTCTCTCTTGGCTTGACTTCGCGAACGAAGATTTAAGAAGGGTGCAGTAGTCCACGTCTGCTGCAGGCTCGCTGGTGGCTGACAAGACTAATGTGGGACAGGCAGATCCGGCCACAGAGGCTGCAGGGAAAAGTCTGATTTGGGGTTGGTGCTGTAGCAGTGCGATTCTTCCTCAATCTCCTTTTGTCCTCAAGACCAGCTATACGTGCGTCCTCAAAGGAAGAGACAGCCTGGTGGATGGTGTGCCTCCATGCTTTGCGATCTGAGGCTAGGTCAGACCACTGGTGATGGTTGATGCGACAGGTGCCAAGGGATTTCTTCAAGGAGTCCTTGTACCTCTTCTTTGGTGCCCCTCTATTTCGATGGCCGGTGGAAAGTTCGCCATACAGAGCAATCTTGGGAAGGCGGTGGTTTTCCATCCTAGAAATATGCCCTGCCCAGCGCAGCTGCGTCTTCAACAGCAGTGCCTCGATGCTTGTAACCTCCGCCCGCTTGAGGACTTCAGTGTTGGTCACAAAGTCACTCCAGTGGTTGTTGAGGATGGTGCAAAGGCAGCGCTGATGAAAGCGCTCAAGGAGTCGCAGGTGATGACGGTATAAAACCCACGATTCGGGGTTTTATTGAATCATATTGAATCATAACATTAATAATTATATCCATATTGATTAAATGGGGTTTATACCTAATTGTGATATTACAGACAACATGCATAAAACTCTGAACATAATGAATTATTGTTAAAAGAACCACAGTGATGCATGTATTTTAGCATTATATATCGGAAAAGCTTTTGACAAGGTTGAAATTCCATGTTTGAAATCATTAATAAATCACATGGGTTTTGGAGATAAATTCATCCAAGCCATTAATGCTTTACATGATTCCCAAAAGCTCAAGTTAAAACCAATGTTTCTTGCTCACAAGATTTCCCTCTCTTTAGGGGGACCTGTCAAGGATGCCCCCTATCACCCATGTTATTCACCATCTGTATTGAGCCTCTGGCTATAATTATTAGAAATATTTTACAAGTTAAAGGCATACCCATTAAAGAAGCAGAGTTTAAAACCAGTCTCTTTGCAGATTATTTGAAACTATCTTTAAATTTAGTTCAAATTGAGGTCAAACTATTAATCAATCTAAGACTACTTTGTACCCAATAACTATATCATCAGATTCTTATGATTTCATTAAAAGGATTTTTGCTTATAGCTGGGTTAATAACTATTGGCAATACCTTGGAGTAAAGATCCCTCTAAATTCAGAACACCTTCTAAAATAAAAACATCTGGAACTGGTTCATTCAACAACCAACTTAATACAACAATGGAATAATGAGAACTTAAGTCTGTTCAAAAGAATATTATAAAAACTTTATTTTTCCCATTTTAAAATATTATTTTAAAGCACTTCCTATACCAATCCCTGAGAAATTGCTAAAGCATTGGCAAAATGATTGAAACAAGTTTGTATGGAATTATAAAAAAAAACAGGCGCAAGATTTAGTAACATCCACAGACCTCTCTATATGGGAGGGCTAGCACTACCAGATTTGTCTCTTTATTATGTGGTTTCAACATTATCTAATATAGTTAGAATTTTAAACACTATCCACCCCATTGACTGGGTATACGTAAAGAAAACCTATCTTAGTTCCAAAAAATTCCAAGAGGTTCTCTGACACAAAAACCCAGAGTGTTCATGTCAAATTAATAATATTTTTAAATGCCTTTTTTTTTTAATTTGGGACCAGAAGAGACTAAAACTTGCCCCCAAATATTTCTTCAATTTCTTCTTCTTTTTAGGGCAAAAATGATTCCTACCAAGTTTTCGTTTAAAATTTGGAGATAATCTAATTTGTATTGATGAACAGATATAACTCCCAGGAGCCAAATTATAAACTCAAATTAGAAGACACAACAAAATTTTAAATTCCCTGGTTTGAATATTTACAGGTGAAACATCTTTTTGATGACTCAGAAATAATAATAAACAGTCTCACTAAGTCATTCACCTGAAGAGCCAGTTTGGTGTAGTGGAGAGTGGGAGTGGGAGAATGGGGTTTGATTTGCCATTCCTCCACATGCAGCTAGCTGGGTGACCTTTGGTCCGCCACATTTCTCAGCATAGCTGTTCTCTCAGAGCAGTTCTCTTTCTCAGTCCCCCCTACCTCACAGGGTGTTTGTTGTGGGGAGAGGAAGGGAAGGAGATTGTAAACTGCTCTGATACTCTGAGTGAAGGGTGGGATATAAATCTAATTACTTCTTCTTCTCCTCCTCCTCCCCCTCCTCCTCCTCTTATTTTGAAAACCTCTTCACGAAATGTGAAAGTACAAGTAAAGGATTGATCTCTAAGATCTATAGACCTAATCTGCTTGGAATGTTCAAATCCACCTTCTTATCAGAAAGCTTGGCACATAGATTGTAATATGATTCTGTCAAAATCACAGTGGGAAACAATCCGGACATCATATGTATATGTAACGAATTCCATTAATATCCAACAACAATCATACAAGTTACTTTCAAGATGATACATAACGCCATTAAGCCTCCTTCATACGGATCCCAAATCTTTACCCTTTTGTCGGAAACTATCGGGGTAAGTTTGTTCTTACAAACACCTCTGGTATTACTTCACAAGAATTAGAAAATTCTGGCAGAATGTCTTGGCTCAGATTAACACCCACAGGGTATACAGCTGCAGAAAACCTGAGTTAATTCTTTTAAATTATTGGCAGGACCAAGCTGTTCCAGCCACCAGTAGAGATCTTATAGCTCTGCTTTTATCAGTTGCTGATAAAAGTTTTATCAGAGCTTCCAAATGGAAAGACGGAGATCCCAACTATCAACCAATGGCATAAGAAAGTCTGAGATTATTTTATTATGAATAAAATTTGAGATTATATTTCAAAGTCAGATTCTTATATGGGTAAATCTAAATTTATAGAGCAATGGTTTCCCATATAAGGAAAAAATGGTACATGATACTACTAGTAGAAAGTCTTTTATGAAGCATTGTTATTAAAGATGATGGCTTATTGTTAACTGTAACCTTTTTTCGGTAGAAAGAAGAAATCCAGCACCCTAAGAATAACAAGTCACTATGTTTATATATTTCTATTACTGAACATTACAGAATTATAGAGCTACTAGGAGTAAAGTCCATTGTGGAGAAGAATGCAATGGACTCTAGAAGGAGGTGGTGGGCAAGTGCCCCTCCTTTCTGTCTTCCCACCCACCCAAATGAAAGCATTCACTCCCCTCCCCACCTCAAGGGGAACTAATCTTTGCCATCTGGAGAGTAGTTGTAATTCTGAGAGATCTCCAGCCCTCACATGGAGATTGGCAACAATGGTTCCCAGGAGGAAATGGCTGATTGGAAGGTTGAGTCTATGGCATTGTACCTGTCTGAGGTCCCACCCATCCTCACACCCACCCTCTCCAGGCTCCACCCCTCAAATCTCCAGGAATTTGCCAACCTGGAGTTGGCAACTGCAAAGTCATACTGGCTGTCATGAGAGGACTGCTGTTGAACAGGAGGAAGCAGCCAGGTCTAATTAAGTCATGCCAGCCAGGTGGCATCAAGTCACCCAAAGAGTGCTGCCTGGGCTAGGGTAGCCAATCTCCAGGCTGAAGATCTCTTAGGATCACAACTGAACTCCAGAAAACAGATCTCTTTCCCCATCCTGGAGAAAAGAGCTGCTTTGGAGGGTGAATCTTATGGCATTATATTCAGCCAAAGCCTTTCCTTTCCCCAAATGCTGGCTTCCTCAGACTCCACCACAAAATCTCAGGGAATTTCCCACCAACCTGGAGCTGGCACCTATAGTCAGGAGTGGGCCCAAGAAGTTCTGACTCAAAGGGCAAAATAGGTCTTGAAAAGGTCTCCCCCCACTGCCTTGTCAGGAGCAGGTCTTGCAAGGTAAGTTTTGTGCACTCAGAGTGGCAGCAGGCTCTCAGTGTCTCACGCAGAGTTTTTAAAGACATGGCAGGGATTGGTCTTATGAGGTTCTGCATGGCAAGCAGATGCTGTATCACTGAGCTGTAGCCCCTGCTGTTGTCCTTCTGAGAGTTCCACCTCCTCCTTCTGAGAGTTCCACCTCATCCATTGAATAGTAGATGCAGCTGCATAACAATCCCTGGATGAGCTCCACCACCTATTTTTCTACAAAACAACCCCTGGGATGTTGTACGTTTCCCCCCACCCGCACAGCCTCTGCCTGTGTTGTGCAAGGTAAAGCATTTCTCAGTCCTCAGCACAAAATTCTCACTGGGCAATCCAGCACGGTAGTGACCCCCCCCCCCCCACCTGTCTGACACAGGCATTAGTGGCTCCAGCAGTTGCTGTGTACCTTGGTAGAGGAGTTGTTGGGCTGCATCAGGAGAGCCCTTTTGGAGGCCTTGTGTGCCATCGAGGGGTTGGAAGAGGGGGTTTGTGGCAGCAGCTTTGTGTCAGAGGGGGATGTACGGGAGCCAGGCTGAGAGTGCAGCCTTGGAAGGGCAGAGGAGGGCGATCAGTGCTGCCTGAACTTGGTGAGTGGTAGCCTGGAGGGCTGTTTTATGGACCTTTCTGGGAGAGTGGTGTTCCGGGAGAGAGCCAATCGGTGTGCAGAGCTGCAGAGTGACAGGTGATAGGCCAATGGTTGTTGGAACTCAGGTTTCAACCAATGGGAGAGTGGTGTTGTTGGCGGAGGCCCCAGGGACATTGTGGAGTGTGCAGCAAAGCAGCAGGGCCTCATGTGAAGGGCATCTGTTAGAGAGAGGGGGCCTGGGGTTGTTGTTGGCTGCCTATGTGAGCCATTTAGGGGCTGGCCAAGGTACTTGCTGGACTGGAGGCCATTTCCGAGGTTGCAGGACAGCAGTAGCTGCTCTGATGGCTTAGGGCCAGGGCTTTTTTTGAGCAGGAACGCATAGGAACACAGTTCTGGCTGGTTTGGTGTCAGAAGCATATAAGTTCCTGCTGGGCTTTTTCTACAAAAAGCCCTGTGCAAAATAATGGTGATGTCAGGGCTGTGGCCTAATATGCAAAGGAGTTCCTGCTGGGCATTTTGTAAAAAAAAAAAAAAAACCCTGCTTAAAGCCATTGGGGGGGGGGCTGTGCACTGTTGTTGGCTGGTAGAGCCACGTAGGCATTGGCAGCCTGGAGGCAGTTCAGGAGGGCATAGGACAGTGGTAGCCATTTGTGGGGGCTTCTGAGGGAGAGTAGCCATCGAAGTGTCTGAGGTGTTTGCCTGTCAGAGGCAAGAATATATGTGAGGGTTTGGGCAGTTATTTCCAATGTTCTGGGACTGGTGTGGGTGGGGGAGAGGGGAGTGAGCCAATAGGTGTGCAGAGGTGCGGAGTGATAGGCCAATGGTTGTTGAAGCTCAGGTTTCAACCAATGGGAGAGCTCTATTTTACCAATACCGCTACAGTTTTATTTTTAAGGATAAATCTTTTTTTACCAAATGTCATTGCTTTTCTTTGTGTAACTACAAAATCCCATATTATATTTCAAACTTGTCTGTTGCTAGTTACTTGTAGTTTTATGTGTTTTTCATGTTATTTCTTATTACTGTTTTATTGTTAATATTTCTGAAAACTGAGAATAAAATTTGGTGTTAAAACAATTTCATTTGGTAACATACGGTAACAAATTATATTTCTTGCCTCATTAATAACTTCTATTATCTATCCCATATATTACTTTCTACCCACCCCTCCCCCCGTTACTTGACCCCCGCCGGTGCTATTTACTTAAAATATTAATATTTAAAGGTACCTTTAACTAATAAAAACAAAAAATAATATTCTTCTTTTTTTCTAAACCTTAATCATTATCAAAAATTGTCCAATGTCCTTTTATTTTCCACTCTTTTTTTACGTATCTTCTGAACATTTTTCCACTCCATCTTAAAAACTTCTAAACCATAGTCTCTTAAAGTTCTTGTTAACTTGTCCATTTCACTCCATGTCATAACTTTGACAATCCAATCCCATTTCTCTGGTATTTTTTCTTGCTTCCACAACTGCGCATATAATGTCCTAGCAGCTGAAAGCAAGTACCAAGTTAGAATTCTATCTTCTTTTGGAAATTTTTTCCAGTTGTAATCCCAACGGAAAAGTTGAAAACTGAGAATAAAATTTAACTGTAAAAAAAAAATGGTGGCGGTGAAAGTCATGGTTGGGTGGCGACCAGTGAAGCAGCACCAGGATCCACCACTGAGGTATCAGGTAGTGGCAGCACAACCATTCCCACTGACAACCCCAATTGCACAGAAAAATAACAGATGTTATTCTTCACTTCTTTCCATTGACTAGGTCCAACCCCCAGCCCAATGCCTGCTTAGGAACTCAGCAAAAGTTCGTTTCCTACATGCTCCTCTGTGCTAGTATGGAAACCCTCCTGGATGAGTGGCTTGTGATTGGATAGCAGCCACCCAGTTTTAACTGAGGAGAGGTGTTAGGACCTGGCTGCTTGCATGGGAGAAGACTGAAAGGGAAAACTCTCCCCAGCAATTGTTTCTGAACCAAAGGAAAAAGGTGGGGACTGGCGCCAGAACATTGAGGCAGGTGGAGCTGAGAAAACCATCGGGGATTCTTTTTTTCTTCGCTGCAGGAGTTAATTCGGAGCCGTAGATGAGGGTTGTCATCACAACCGCTTTGTAAACATTGATCTTTGTGCCTTTTTTCAGATGCTTGTTGCTCGCATCAACCATCACCAGTGGTCTGACCTAGCCTCAGATCGCAAAGCATGGAGACACACCATCCACCAGGCTGTCTCTTCCTTTGAGAACACACGCATAGCTGGTCTTGAGGACAAAAGGAGATTGAGGAAGAATCGCACTGCTACAGCACCAATCCTAAATCAGACTTTTCCCTGCAGCCACTGTGGCCGGACCTGCCTGTCCCGCATTGGTCTTGTCAGCCACCAGCGAGCCTGCAGCAGACGTGGACTATTGCACCCTTCTTAAATCTTCGTTCGCGAAGCCAAGCCGAGAGAGAGAGCAGGAGTTAATAGGGAATTTGGAGGAGGAGGTAAATTGGAGGGGGTGGTCTGGGCCTTTCCAATGCTTGTAGATGCTCACAAGTGTGGTATGAAAGTGACAACCTTCCTCTTTTGTTAGTCCCCAGTTTCTGGTATTCAGAGGAATACTGCTTTGGAGTATGGAGTTTTCATTTAGCAATCATGCCCGACCAGAGATTCTTCTCTGGGTGAAACAAGAATGACTAAGAGGCAGAGCACAAAGCAATCTCTCCCATATTCATCTCCTCCTGATGTCTCTAGCTGAAGGGTCCCAGCTTGTAGGTTTGGGAAAGATCTACAATCCTGAGCAGAGACCTGCAACTGAAGGAGCCAAATGTGGTTCTTTTCAAAAGGAAACGAAGCCTTTACGCTATGATCCATTAAGGGGATACGCGGAAATGCTAGAATAAACACTATGGAAAGGGTTTCTGAAACATGCTTTACAAAAAGGGAGATGATGAAGGTGAACACTTGCTGGGAATCCCAGTGGGAACCATATATAGATTTATGTCAGTGCACCAAAACTATCATGTAGTAGGGTATTCCTTATGGAGTAGGGTGTATTTATTTCTCATTGTGAAACCTTGTCACTTGCCACAATCTGTGTTGGGGCTATGGAAATTTTATGGGTTATTAGCATGCCAATCATCATTAATGTTGTAATTTCAGTTATGCAGATGGGCTTTCTTTTACTGAGCTCTTTGATGATCTTTTGCTTTGACTTTTGACATAGTTTGGCTTTTCCATCGTAAAAGGCTACTGTCCCCTGACCTAGAGTCAATGCGCTCATACAATTCTCGCTATAAAGAAGTGTCATGTGTCCATAACATCTGCCTTCTAATCGTATGTCCAGGTAAAAAGGGCATAGGATCTGGGCTGCAATCCTAGGCTTTTTTATATCTGAGACAGGTGCTGGAGTGTGCTTACAGATATACCTGTGCTGAAAATATACCCCAAATTAGCCATTGCGGTTCTGATATATCCAAATGGAAACACTCCTAGAATTCTGGAGTAATGCAAAGTTATCTTCCATGTCTTGTTAGCCGCCCTGAGCCTGCTTCGGCGGGGAGGGCGGGATACAAATAAAAGTTTATTTTTATTATTATTATTATTATTATTATTATTATTATTATTATTGGAGTCTTTGGGGTTTAAGGAAACCGGAGCAAGCTAGTTAGAGCCCTTTATATTTTAGTGTTTTAGCAATTTATTGATAACATATGTTTACAAAACTTAATTATAAATTTCTATACTAACCCATATGATATTTCATTCCCCCCTCCCTCCAATGTTTGACTTCCCCGAAGTTATAAATTTAAGTTCAATACTAAAGGTACCGCTAACCAATCAAAGTTCAATGGGTTTTTTTTTCTCCTTAATACTAAAAAATTGTCCAAGGTCTTTTTAAATTCCACTCTTTCTCCATATATCCTTTAAATTTCTTCCACTCCTTTTTGAATATTTCTAAATCATAGTCTCTTAAAGTTCTAGTTAGTTTGTCCATCTCACTCCACGATAAGACTTTCACAATCCAATCCCATTTTTCTGTTATTTTTCCTTGCTTCCACAGCTGCGCATACAATGTCCTAGCAGCTGAGAGCAGGTACCAAATTAAAGTCCTGTCTTCCTTTGGAAATTTTTCTAATTGTAATCCAAGCAAGAAAGTCTCTGCAGTTTTTTTTAAAATCATAACCCAACATTTTAGAGATTTCTTGTTGTATCATCTTCCGGAATTTTTTCGCTTTTTCACAAGTCCACCACATATTTTAAAGGGGTGAAGTCCGAACGTAAAAATTCTACCTGGAAATAATCATTAAGATGAAAACACTCCTCCACCAGAATTCTGGCATAATGAAAAGTATGCCCAGCAGAAAACCTGAATCCAAGATTTAAACTGATTTTTTTTTTTCTGCACACGGACCTCCCCTGTGTGGCTTCCTATATAGGTCTTGCTGTAAAATTGAGGGAAAGTGCAGGGGTTAGGCAGAGCCCCCTAGATTGAGGATAGTAAGGTGGTTGCTGACATCAGACTGAAAACAATACATGCTTTCCTATACCACACCTCACCAGTCTGTTCAGTGAAGAATGGATGGTGAAGTATTCTGTGTGTATTAATTTAGATGGCTGCTATTTCATTTTTTAAAAGAAAGTGCATTTCTCCCACCCAACTTCTCTTGAAAACATTTTTCTTCATATCTGATTCTGGTGCTGGCAGTGAGCTGAGCTGAAAGAAGAATGTTCGGAGCAATAACCCAGGGAGGGAAGGAGGCAAGGTTTAGTGCCCTTTGCTGTGTTTCTATTTAGAATGGGCCCTCTCTCCCCAGCTTTCCATGTGAATAGGTAGAAGTATAATTAATACACATAGATCCCCTGAGAGGCAAACCTGGAGTATCATTTCTCTAGGTCTGGTACAAACTCCACCCCCCATCCCCATCTTATGTATATAACCATGAGTCCTGAAAACTAAGTTTCTAATTCCTGAAAAGAAATAAATATATCCTATCAAAAGAATGAGCTTGCAACCTGGAGTTGGCCCTCTCCACCTCTAGATCCCAATGAAGATATTTTTGCCCACCTCCACTGGCCGGATCTTGGGCCTTCACGGAAATGCGATTCTGTTTTTGCGCCTTAGTGTTGTACTTCCTCAGACTGCCAGTTGGGGGTGCTGCTACATTAATCAACTCCTCCACTGAACGAACCAGATAGGGATAGATAGCCAAACCCTGTCCATTCTGGTTAACAATTACTGGGCATGTTTGACTTGAGCTGGGAAGGAAGCGTTAGTAGCGGACTATTCTGTGCAGAGTTTGACGAATAAAGGTGTATCGTGTTCAGTTTGGACCTGAAGTATCAGTAACGATGATGATAAAGAGGACTGGGCCATAAACAGAGTCCTCTGGCACATGACGTGCAAAGCCATGAGAAATTTCTGAGCTGATTGCAGTTCATATCAAAGTGGCCTGGAGGCCAGAATTGCAAACTATCATTACTGCAGGAACAGGATTACTAGTGCTGGACAGAAAACATGCCAATTTTGATGTCGACTGAGGGGTGACATGATGGAAGTTTACAAGATAATGCATGGGATGGAGAAAGTAGAGAAAGAAGTACTTTTCTCCCTTTCTCACAATACAAGAACTCGTGGGCATTCGATGAAATTGCTGAGCAGACAGGTTAAAACGGATAAAAGGAAGTACTTCTTCACCCAAAGGGTGATTAACATGTGGAATTCACTGCCACAGGAGGTGGTGGCGGCCACAAGCATAGCCACCTTCAAGAAGGGGTTAGATAAAAATCTGGAGCAGAGGTCCATCAGTGGCTATTAGCCACAGTGTGTGTGTGTGTGTGTGTGTGTGTGTGTGTATATATATATATATATATATATATATATATATATATATATATATATATATATATATATATTTGGCCGCTGTGTGACACAGAATGTTGGACTGGATGGGCCATTGGCCTGATCTAACATGGCTTCTCTTATGTTCTTATGTTCTTAATGATTAATGGAAGTATTTATTTACCTCATTTGTACTCAAAGCAGCTTACATGGTTCACCTCCATGTTATCCTTTCAGCAACCCTTTCTAGTAGGTTGGGCTGAGAGTGAGTGACTGGCTCAGGATCTCCCAGCAAGCTCCTGATAGCAGCATGGGGTTTGAACCTGGGTCTTCCAAACCATAGTCCGACGTTTTAACCGCTTTAAGAGTCTCAGATACTACCGTGCTTGTAGAATCTCTAGTTTTATATCAGGATCCAAATGAAATTCTGGATTGCATAGTTTTTTGTAATACGTACCGGGACACAAGTTGCGCGGGGGTAGAAAAAAAACTGTGCAGTGGGAACTAAAGTTTCTTTTTTAAAAAAATTTTGCATTTATTTCGCTTTTAATGATTAACAGCCATAACTTCAAACAAAAAATTACAATACAGCCGTTTTGTGGAAATATTTAACGATATTGTCTCATAGCAATTCTTATAGTCTAAAGTTTCATTTTCTGTCAGTTGAACATGTTTTGTTATCCCTCCCTCCATCTCCTCTAATACTGGAACTCACGGCTGAAGTCACCCAATGAGGTTGATGGCCAGCTGTTTCAAGATGGACAACAAGAAGTACTTATTTAGGCAATGCGTCTTTAAATTGTGAGTTATATTGCCAGTGGACATAACGATGGCCATGAACATGGGAGGCCTTACAAAGGCGTTAGACAGATCAATGGAGAAGAGGTTCATCAGCAGCACAAAAGTGCTTGTTGATGGTCCCTCATCCTCTTGGAGAGGAGCGACAAGTGGAATACCTCAAGGATCTGCCCTAGGACCTGTTTTGTTCGACATCTTTATAAATGATTTGGATGAAGGAATAGAGGGAATGCTTATTAAATTTGCAGATGACACTAAATTGGGAGGGGTCACAAACACAGTAGAAGACAGAGGCAGGATACAGGGTGGAAAACTGGGCTAAAACAAATACATTGAATTTTAGCAAGGATAAATGAAAAGTTCTACATTTAGGTCGGAAAAATCTAATGCATCATTATAGTATAGGAAGACATGCCTCAGCAGTTGTATGTACAAAAAAGATCTAGGGGTCTTAGAAGATATTGAAGATATTGGATTTATATCCCGCCCTCCACTCCAAAGAGTCTCAGAGCGGCTCACAATCTCCTTTCCCTTCCTCCCCCACAACAGACACCCTGTGAGGTGGGTGGAGCTGGAGAGGGCTCTCACAGCAGCTGCCCTTTTAAGGACAACCTCTGCCAGAGCTATGGTTGACCCAAGGCCATTCCAGCAGGTGCAAGTGGAGGAGTGGGGAATCAAACCCGGTTCTCCCAGATAAGAGTCCGCACACTTAACCACTACACGAAACTGGCTCTCTTAGTGGACCATACATTAAACGTGAGTCAGCAGTGTGATGGGGTAGCTAAATAGGTGGACGTGATTTTGGGCTGTATCAACAGAAGCATAGTATCCAGATCACACAAACTGTAACCTTTTCTCTGCTATGGATAGACCGCACCAAAAGTATTGTGTTCGGTTTTGAGCATCACAATTTAAGAAGGATATTATAGACAACTTGGAACGTATCCAGAGGAGGGCGACAAAGATGGTGAGAGGTCTGGAGACCAAGTCCTATAAGGAAAAGTTGAAGGAGTTGGGTTGGTTTAGACTTGAGAGGAGATGATTGAGAGGTGATATGATCACCACCTTCAAGTATTTGAAGGGCTGTCTTATAGAGGATACTCAGAATTGTTTTCTGAGTAGTAAAATCTCAAATGGTAAAATGGGCAATTAATGTGAACAGAGAAATACAAATGGATGCATGGGAGCACCTTTGGAAGAACTCGATGAAGATCTCAACTTGTCAGAGTATTAAGGAGAATTGTTTTAAGATGATGTATAGGTGGTACATGACTCCGAAAAAGCTGGCTAGGATGAGTAAAAATATGTCGGATAGGTGTTGGAAATGTAAAAAACATGAAGGTTCTTTCTTTCATATGTGGTGGACTTGTGAAAAAGCGAAGGAGTATTGGAAGATGATACAACAAGAAATCTCCAAAATTTTGGGTTACGACTTCAAGAAAACTGCAGAGACTTTTTTGCTTGGATTACAATTAGAAAAATTTCCAAAGGAAGACAGCACTTTAATTTGGTATTTGCTCTCAGCTGCTAGGACATTGTATGCGCAGCTTTGGAAACAAGGAACAATACCAGCGAAATGGGATTGGATTGTGAGAGTTTTATCGCGGAGTGAGATGGACAAATTAACTAAAACTTTAAGGCCGTTTTCGCACTCACATTTTACTGGCGCCACGACCCTCCTGACGCCGGCGAATCTGCATGGATTTCGCACCAGAAGCGCCGGCGCTCCCAGAAGCGCCGGCTACTTCCGTCGCTAAGCCAGCGCAAACGGAAATCGCAAAGATGCAGGAAAACGTTTGCGCTGGCTTAGCGACGGAAGTAGCCGGCGCTTCTGGGAGCGCCGGCGCTTCTGGTGCGAAATCCATGCAGATTCGCCGGCGTCAGGATGGTCGTGGCGCCAGTAAAACGTGAGTGCGAAAACACCCTAAGAGTCTATGACTTAGACTTATTCAAAAAGGAGTGGAAGAAATTCAAAGGATATATGGAGAGAGAGTGGAATGTAAAAAGACATTGGACAATTTTTTAGTATTAATCAAAAGTATTACATTTTGATAGATTAGTGGTACCTTTAGAATTAACTGGAAATTTATAACTTCGGGGAAGTCAATATTGGAGGGAGGGGGGGTGAAATATCATATGGTTTAGTATAAGAAAAAATGTAATTAAATATTGTAACCATGTGTTATTAATAAATTGTTAAAACACAAGAATTGTTTTCTGTTGCCCCAGAAAGTCAGACCAGAACCAATGCGTTACAATTAAATCAAAAGAATTTTCAACTAAACATTAGGGAAAACTTCCTAACAGTTGTAGCAGTTCCTCAGTGGAGCAGGCTTCCTCAGGAGGTGGTGGGCTCTCCTTCTTTGGAGGTTTTTAAACAGAGGCTAGATGACTTTCTGTCAATGTTGTGTATGTGGACCAAAGTGAAGACTATTACAGGTGTTCCTGACTGGCTCATTGGAACCATAAAGACTGAGCTTGGGAACTCAGGAACAATACGCAGCTGGATCCAAATGCCTGTTACCCTGCTCCAATCACGGACCCCTTGCTGGTTTGAATGATCCAATGGCATGCTAGCGCGGGAACCCTAACGCATATATCATTTGGCCCTGTTGGCCCAGTTACACTGTCTTTTAGTGCAGCCCTATACTACCCTGTACTTAATAAAGAGCTATGATCGCTACAGCCTTGCTTCTTCCTTGCATTGAACTCGCTGCATTAGAAGAAGAAGATATTGGATTTATATCCCACCCTCCACTCCGAAGAGTCTCAGAGAGGCTCACAATCTCCTTTCCCTTCCTCCCCCACAACAGACACCCTGTGAGGTAGATGAAGATATTGGATTTATATCCCGCCCTCCACTCCGAAGAGTCTCAGAGCTGCTCACAATCTCCTTTCCCTTCCTCCCCCACAACAGACACCCTGTGAGGTAGATGAAGATATTGGATTTATATCCCGCCCTCCACTCCGAAGAGTCTCAGAGCAGCTCACAATCTCCTTTCCCTTCCTCCCCCACAACACACACCCTGTGAGGTAGATGAAGATATTGGATTTATATCCCGCCCTCCACTCCGAAGAGTCTCAGAGCGGCTCACAATCTCCTTTCCCTTCCTCCCCCACAACAGACACCCTGTGAGGTGGGTGGGGCTGGAGAGGGCTCTCCCAGCAGCTGCCCTTTCAAGGACAACCTCTGTCAGAGCTATGACTGACCCAAGGCCATGCTAGCAGGTGCAAGTGGAGGAGTGGGGAATCAAACCCGGTTCTCCCAGATAAGAGTCCGCATGCTTAACCACTACTCCAAACTGGCTCTCCAGTTATAGACAGCATTGCTGATTCCCTGAATTAGGCAGATTGTAAGGAGGAGGGCAGGAAGGGTTGCATCAGTGCTCAGTTCTTGTGGCCCTTTCTTACATGCTCAGGGAAATGCTGATTACCACTTTGAGGTCAGTCAGCAGTTTTTCTCCAGGCTAGTCTGGCAAGGGATCCTAGAGTTTTTGCCATCTTCTGGGCATGGAGCAGGGCTCACTGGAGATGTATGTGTTTGTGGGGTATTTGTGAATTTCCTGCATTGTGCAGGGGGTTGGACTAGATAACTCTGGAGATCCCTTCCAACTCTATGATTCCACAGTCAGGGACAGAGGGTGACATTCAAGGGTGGGAGTGATGTGTCTCCGTAATATGTGTTGAAATGTGGAATGGCACAGGGGGCAATTTTCTCTCTGATGTTGTTTAACATCTGCATGTGCCCCCTTGCCAGTTGGGCTGGGGGGCTGGGCTGGACTGTCATCAGTTTGGCGATGACGCTCAGCTCTATCTGCTGGTGGGTGGCCAGTTGGACTCTGCCCCCAGATAATTTGGACAGGGCATTAGGGGGCATGGCTGAACGGCCTGTTGAGATTAAGTCCAATGAAGATGGAGGTCCTGTACCTGAGTTGTGGGGGCTTGGGAATCCAGTTTCCGATGCTTGGCAGGCCACTTCTGATGCCAGCATTGAGGGCGAGGAGACTTGGGGTGATCCTGGATGCCTTACTTTTAATGGAGGCCCAGGCTTCCCAATCCCCAGGTCCCAGCGGGGGATCCCCTGGTTTTACAGGCTTCCCCACTCCCAGCTGGCCTGCGGGGGAAGCCCCACCCCCACAGCCATTGTGCACCTCCATGAACGATTTTCATAGGGAATGATGGGGAATTGATCCGCGGGTGTCAGGGACTCTGGGGGGGGGCTGTTTTTTGAGGTAGAGGTGCCAAATTTTCCGTATAGCATCTAGTGCCTCTCCCCAAAATACCTCCCAAGTTTCAAAAGGATTGGACCAATTCTATGAGCCCCAAAAGAAGGTGCCCCTATCCTTCATTATTTTCTATGGAAGGAAGGCATTCTAAAAGGTGTGCTGTCCCTTTAAATGTGATGGCCAGAACTCCCTTGGAGTTCAATGATGCTTGTCACACCCTTGCTCCTGGCTCCGCCCCAAAGTCTCCTGGCTCCACCCCCAAAGTCCCCAAATATTTCTTGAATTGGACTTGGCAACCCTACCAGGTCACCACTGTTGCAGCAGGTCAGGCAACTTGTTTCCCTAATCTCTCATCCCAAGGATTTGGCTACAGTGATCCATGCAACAGTCACTTTCTGACTGAAGTGCTATAACTTGCTCTACATGGGACTGCTCTTGAACCTAACCTGGAGACTCCAGCTAGTACACAACGCAGTAGCGCACCTGCTGACAGCAGCATCTGTGTATGTGTGTAGTCAGCCAGTGCTAGGCCAATTGTACTGGCTACCAGTTGAGTACTGTATTCACTTCAGGTTTGTGGCACTCACCTTTAAAGCCCTGAATAGCCTGGGACCAGCATACCTTCAGGACCATCTCGCCCTAAATGAGCCCTGGAAAGCCTTGTGCTCTGCAGACCAACATCTATTGGTAGTCCCAGGTCCAAAAGATGTCCGCTCAGCCTCGACCAGGGCATTTTGTGACCTGGCTCGAGCCTGGAGGCATGTGTTCCCAACGGCGATCGGGTCCCTGAAAAACGTGCTAGAGTTCTGCAGGGCCTTTAAAAGAAAAAGGAAACGAAAGATTTATACCCCGCCTTTCTCTCTGAACTCAGAGTGGCTTACAATCTCCTATATCTTCTCCCTCCACAACAGACACCCTGTGAGGTGGGCGGGGCTGAGAGGGCTCTCACAGCAGCTGCCCTTTCAAGGACAGAGTCTCAGAGCGGCTCACAATCTCCTTTCCCTTCCTCCCCCACAACAGACACCCTGTGAGGTGGGTGGGGCTGGAGAGGGCTCTCACAGCAGCTGCCCTTTCAAGGACAGAGTCTCAGAGCAGCCTACAATCTCCTTTCCCTTCCTCCCCTACAACAGACACCCTGTGAGACGAGTGGGGCTGGAGAGGGCTCTCACAGCAGCTGCCCTTTCAAGGACAGAGTCTCAGAGTGGTCTACAATCTCCTTTCCCTTCCTCCCCCACAAAAGACACCCTGTGAGGTGGGTGGGGCTGGAGAGGGCTCTCACAGCAGCTGTCCTTTCAAGGACAGAGTCTCAGAGTGGCCTACAATCTCCTTTCCCTTCCTCCCCCACAAAAGACACCTGTGAGGTGGGTGGGGCTGGAGAGGGCTCTCACAGTAGCTGCCCTTTCAAGGACAGAGTCTTAGAGTGGCCTACAATCTCCTTTCCCTTCCTCCCCCACAACAGACACCCTGTGAGGTGGGTGGGGCTGGAGAGGGCTCTCACAGTAGCTGCCCTTTCAAGGACAGAGTCTCAGAGTGGCTCACAATCTCCTTTCCCTTCCTCCCCCACAACAGACACCCTGTGAGGTTGGTGGGGCTGGAGAGGGCTCTCACAGTAGCTGTCCTTTCAAGGACAGAGTCTCAGAGTGGCTCACAATCTCCTTTCCCTTCCTCCCCGACAACAGACACCCTGTGAGGTGGGTAGGGCTGGAGAGGGCTCGCACAGCAGCTGCCCTTTCAAGGACAGAGTCTCAGAGCGGCCTACAATCTCCTTTCCCTTCCTCCCCCACAAAAGACACCCTGTGAGGTGGGTGGGGCTGAGAGGGCTCTCACAGCAGCTGCCCTTTCAAGGACAGAGTCTCAGAGTGGCTCACAATCTCCTTTCCCTTCCTCCCCCACAACAGACACCCTGTGAGGTGGGTGGGGCTGGAGAGGGCTTGCACAGCAGCTGCCCTTTCAAGGACAGAGTCTCAGAGCGGCTCACAATCTCCTTTCCCTTCCTCCCCCACAACAGCCACCCTGTGAGGTGGGTGGGGCTGGAGAGGGCTCTCACAGCAGCTGCCCTTTCAAGGACAGAGTCTCAGAGTGGCTCACAATCTCCTTTCCCTTCCTCCCCCACAACAGACACCCTGTGAGGTGGGTGGGGCTGAGAGGGCTCGCACAGCAGCTGCCCTTTCAAGGACAACCTCTGCCAGAGCTCTGGCTGACCCAAGGCCATTCCAGCAGCTGCAAGTGGAGGAGTGGGGAATCAAACCTGGTTCTCCCAGATAAGAGTCCACCCACTTAACCACTAGTAGTATGTAGTACATGACTTTTGTCAAAATCAAAGATTAGATGGGTCTGACTGGAAGTCCTGCCTTCCTGGCTCCCCCCCTCCCACCCACCAGGGACTGTCAGGGGTAGGTGGAGCCATCCCTCCTGGGTAGCAGTGTGGGATTTTGGCTAGAAGAAGTGGCAAAATGGCTACTGTGTTTTTTTTTTTTAATTATGTGAAAAATTGTTTGGTGCAAACTTTATTTTGGAGGGGGGAGCTGTGCTTTTGTACAGGAGGGGTATTGGAAATTGTGCATTTTGTTTGGGGGCGCCACCCAGTTTGACTCTAAACGCTTTCGCTGCTTCCCAAGTAAAGTGACAGCCCCCACCTCATTTGTCTAACTCAGTAAACCTTCCGGAGAGATCCGGCTGCAAGCAGGTTTCTCCCCCCTCCCCCCCCCCCGCCACTTCCCAATCTGATGCCCCTACAGTAGCAATGCTGCATTTGTTCAGAGCAGCAGTGAACAGCTGAGGCAAAGGGGGCAGATTGGAGGCCCTCCAATGGAGGGGCCATACAGATGGAAGGGGGGGTTGAATGGAGTGGCCTGTCTCCCCCCCACCCCCCGCTGTAGCAATGGGCCTGAGCAAAGTTATAATGTCCCTCTAGGATTTCTGTCCCTCCTAGACTTTGCTCTTCAAAGCTACCATTTTCTCCAGGGAACTGATCTCTGTAGTCTGGAGATAGGTTGCACTTCTAGGATAACTTCTGGCCCCACCTTAAGGTTGGTCATTAAGCATCAGGTGAAGTCGTGCTTCCTTCTGCAGGCTTTCCAAACTATTCATTTGGAAGGAGACGGAGATCAGGTGCTGCTCTGTTTTTATGCTTGGGTTTTTTTAATTCTCAACTCTTGGTGCACGCTCTTCATTCTCGCTTATGTGACTGTGGTTTTCTAGCTGTACATTTTAGATTCTGTAGGCAAGGTGGCTTTAGAGTCAGTTTGGTGTAGTCGTTAAGTGTGTGGACTCTTATCTGGGAGAACCGGGTTTGATTCCCCACTCCTCCACTTGCACCTGCTGGAATGGCCTTGGGTCAGCCATAGCTTTGACAGAGGTTGTCCTTGAAAGGGCAGCTGCTGTGAGAGCCCTCTCCAGCCTCACCCACCTCACAGGGTGTCTGTTGTGGGGGAGGAAGGGAAAGGAGATTGTGAGCCGCTCTGAGACTCTTCGGAGTGGAGGGCGGGATATAAATCCAATATCTTCATCTACCTCACAGGGTGTCTGTTGTGGGGGAGGAAGGGAAAGGAGATTGTGAGCCGCTCTGAGACTCTTCGGAGTGGAGGGCGGGATATAAATCCAATATCTTCTTCTTCTTTACCTAGAATTTTTGATACCTCTGATGATTTTAGTGTTATTTCCTTATTTGCTTAACTTCTATCAACCACCATATGAGGGGTTTTTTTTTAATGGAGTGTATTTTAAATAGACAAATAAATAATGTTTTTTGATGGCAGACATTTGCTCTTCCCCATCGGACCCTGTCATGTGAAGATCAGGCTGTTGAGTTGTCAACATCTGATGGTATCTCGCATGTAGCAGTCAGTATGAGGCAATATTTGGCAGCTGACATTCTAGGGATCAGGAGCTATTTGATAGTCACAGAGACATGACACCTCATAGCCAAGGAAGCTTTAGCACTTTTTGGGTAGATGATATATAAAAGAAATCCAGAGTTGGATCCAGACAAAATCTGCTATTTTCTGTCCTCCTTGTTTGTTAATGGGAAATTTAGTCCGCATCCAACCTTTAGTCAGTTTCATATTCTCTATTCATTTAGTCATTCCAAACGGCTAAACCATGAACATCAAGTTTTAAAATTTGCTTCTCGTGTTTCAGCACTGAAGCGAGGGTTTTGCAAATATTTGAACCTATCCGGTCACAGAACAGATCACGTGATTGCATTTATTTGTCTTGCCTTAATCAAAGATACTTCGATGTATATTTTGCTTTGGAATTTTATTTCGCTAAGTCTGGATTTAGGCACATTATTACTGTTTCTGAGCCATTTTCGAGCCGTTTTTGAGGGTAGTGCCGGTTTGAAATTATATTAAAGGTTTTCGAGTCCTCATTTATTCATCGAAAGCATTTAAGCAGTTGGGAAACACGTTGAAAATATCGTTGCAAATTCATTTTGAACTTGGACATCTTTTGCAATACTTTATGGAGCACCCTGTTCTGGAAGAGGAATTGAAGCAGGACCTTTTAAGTCAACTACCTGCACGTCAGAACTCCTTACTGGATGGATCATTTCCTTTGATTGTGTACCTTTAAATGATGCTTCTTGTAATGTCTGTTATTTCATGAGTTACATCTTAGTTATTTGGTCACTATAACCATTGGTTGTTTACTTATATATTCCAGAAGTGACCAGTTTATCGATATTCCAGGCACATAGCAGAGAGGTGGCCAGTCATGATTACACACTCCTGGCAGAGGATGCTGGGAAAACTCAAATGCATTGGGATTCTGCTGACCTGACCTCTTGCTACTCCTAACACACATTAACACAAATTGTTCAGGGTGGTGAGAACCAGAGAGAATTGTGAGGAACTCCAAAGGGATCTGTTGAGGCTGGGTGAGTGGGCGTCAACGTGGCAGATGCAGTTCAATGTGGCCAAGTGAATCCCAGCTACAAATACAAGTTGATGGGGTGTGAACTGGCAGAGACTGACCAAGAGAGAGATCTTGGGGTCGTGGTAGATAACTCACTGAAAATGTCAAGACAGTGTGCGTTTGCAATAAAAAAGGCCAACACCATGCTGGGAATTATTAGGAAGGGAATTGAAAACAAATCAGCCAGTATCATAATGCCCCTGTATAAATCGATGGTGCGGTCTCATTTGGAGTACTGTGTGCAGTTCTGGTCGCCGCACCTCAAAAAGGATATTATAGCATTGGAGAAAGTCCAGAAAAGGGCAACTAGAATGATTAAAGGGCTGGAACACTTTCCCTATGAAGAAAGGTTGAAACGCTTGGGGCTCTTT
Source organism: Heteronotia binoei (assembly GCF_032191835.1). Lineage (NCBI taxonomy): Eukaryota > Metazoa > Chordata > Lepidosauria > Squamata > Gekkonidae > Heteronotia > Heteronotia binoei. The sequence goes on along the minus strand of NC_083239.1, from coordinate 5,756,232 downwards.
AGCTTGGAGAAACGTCGACTGCGGGGTGACATGATAGAGGTTTGCAAGATAATGCATGGGATGGAGAAAGTAGAGAAAGAAGTACTTTTCTCCCTTTCTCACAATACAAGAACTCGTGGGCATTCGATGAAATTGCTGAGCAGACAGGTTAAAACGGATAAAAGGAAGTACTTCTTCACCCAAAGGGTGATTAACATGTGGAATATATGTACATTTTTTTGGCCACTGTGTGACACAGAGTGTTGGACTGGATGGGCCATTGACCTGATCTAACATGGCTTCTGTTATGTTCTTAGTGTTTCTCTGCCCACAGCAGGCTTGGCAGCCTGACACTAGAGAGAGTTGTTCTGCTATTCCCAACTTGAACCTGTAGGCCTCTCAGAAGATCTGATTAATTGGGAGAAATCCATTGTTAGCTCAATCCACAATTTACCTTAAATTCACTAAAGGAGTTTACTTACAGAAAACAGATGATTCCAAACACTGACTGCCCATTGGAATCTGAAGGGAAAAAACCTTCTGCCCCGGGTGTCAGAGGGCTCTTATCAGGCCTGCGAGCAACTCATTGTCATCTGTTTCCTTCTCTCTCCCTTGCTTTGCCAGGCTTCATCAATCACGCAAGAGCTACAGAGCAAAGCCTCTATTTTTTCCATTGGCTGACCAGCACATGAAGCAACTTATGTACAAATGTTCACAATGCCCAGCCATTTCATGTTTTCCCCTGGGTCTTAGGCTCAAGGCATTGGCCATTTGATTTCTGTAATGAATGTCAATAAATCAAAAGTAGGTTTGCAACTTATAGACACACACCTGAACAGCATACTCAAGATTGCTACAACATAGACATTGTCTCCAGATTTTTATGCAATAATTCAGAGCAAGAGGTGTCAGTTATCAGAAACTGTTAAATAAACAAAATATTGCAAGAGTGCTAATCTTTTAAGCATATTTTAAGTTAAAAAAACCTTTGTGTTTGTCTGTGTCCTTTATAACTTTATATCTCCACTACCTGACATTACATTTTTATGACACACATGGCCTGGCCTGACTGTAAGGAAAAGCCCCCTACTTTTCATACACATGGACATCGTGATCACCAGTATGGTTGCCAGGGTCCCTGGAGTTTTGACTCGCACACATCTGCTCTAAGAAGTGGACTTTGCCCCCAGTTTCTAAGGCTTATAAGCCTCAGCTTTGCAGCAGCATTCTACATCTCTGGATGGGTGTTAGCCAGAACTACAGACAAGCTTCCAGCTGTTCCTTGTGTGCCCAGTCTTGGCCGCTGCAGTGGAAGAAGCCACGCCACCATGAACTTCCCTCCAGCGAAGGGAGGGACGGTGGCTCAGTGGTAGAGCATCTGCTTGGGAAGCAGAAGGTCCCAGATTCAATTCCCGGCATCTCTAAAAAAGGGTCCAGGCAAATAGGTGTGAAAAAACCTCAGCTTGAGACCCTGGAGAGCTGCTGCCAGTCTGAGAAGATAATACTGACTTTGATGGACCAAAGGTCTGATTCAGTATAAGGCAGCTTCATGTGTTCATATATGTTCAACTGTACAGGCAAACAGTTTCCAGCCTGTTTCCATGAACCAAAGGCTAACACCACCAGAATCCATCTTGTTTTCCTGACTCCATATCCAACAACTGCTTCAACTTCTGCATAAGGCAATCAAGCATATCTTAGGCGTGGATCCTGCCAGACCACTCAAGCCTTTGTCCAACAGAACTCAGGACAAAGACTGGTGCCAGGAAGAAGACTAAAGAAGAGGAAGACCATCTTCTGCCAGAGCCAAGTTCCTTTTGTGTAAACCGGGTGTTACCTAGGCCACAATTTGACTCTCTATAGTCACCCTTTCAGATAAGCTCCCTAATCTTGAGTGTTCCCCACCCAGTAGTCACGTCTATTCTTCTTTCCAACTGTCACTTTGGAGCCTCCCCCTAGTCCGTTTCAATCTGAAAGTTTACTCAGGCACTCCTGGGCCAAGCTTGTTCATTGGTCAGTCATGGGCACCCAATTAGGTGCCACCAATTAACTTGCTATTGGCTACTGCAGAAGTCCAGCCCTTATGGTCACTGCAGAGCCTCCCCTTTCTCCTCCCTCATACCTCCCAGCCCCTGAGGGCCTAAGGTAGTCTATTTAACCTCTGACCCAACTCCACTCATGTGTGCATCTAGCAGTACCCTAGTTCCGCTGTCTAGATCCATCCCCAATTCTGGCCACAGTTTTGGGTCCATTTTCCCCATCCTCTTATGTCGCCATTGGAGCCTTCTTGAAGACTACAATAGGTAACTATCACCCTGTTTGTCTACCCATGTGTTCCCCTATCTTTCTATCTATGTTTCCTAGGACTGAATGTATGTTTTGATGAGTATTTTATCTTGTATGGAAGCCTATATTTTTCTTAATAAATTGTAATTGTTTTACTTAATTAGAGTCCCCATTATTTAAGCATTACTCTCTGGTTGGTTAATCTTGTATACATTGGGAAAAGATCCTTAGTGAGCCAGGTGCCCACCTGACTAATTCCCCAACCTCGTTTTGAGGGCATTTTGGCTTACATGACAAGGGGTGCGGTCAGACGGAACATTAACTGCGACTCACCCACGCCCCCCATGCGGAGTTAAAGTGGATGTCCAGACATTCACATCTGTCAAACAATGTGGAGTCATTATCATCCCGACTTGCTCCGCATGAATGGCGCATTAATTTGACAGTACATAAAGTCTGGCCCTTTTTCAAAACAGCGACACAAGATCGGCTTTTTGTTGTTTGGACAGCTCACGCGCGATACTGCCTCCCACCCAGCAGACATGCGCATTGCCAGATCATCTGGGAATCTGAGATGACGCTTCTGCTTCTCCAATCAACACAGGATCGGAGGGGGGGGGGAAACGTTATCCCACTTTTCAGAACAGGAAAAAAACCTTTCTTTTCAATGTGAGGATTTCAAGATATCATTGTCACGGCCAATTTCTAGGAAAATAATGCCTGCCAGTGCCTTGGTTTGGATCGGCAACGTTAATTCGGGAAACTTTCCCCCTTCCCCCCCTGCCGCTGAAGCAATGTTTGATTTCCCAGCTCCAAGCAGTTGGGCGCATGCTCAATGGACCCCGCCCCTCCCAGAAATCACCATCGCCGTGTGATCCATCAACTGCTTTTCACTAATGGGACCAACTCTTTATACTACCGTTCGTGTGAACGCCGCCACGTCGGAATTTTCTGCCCCGGTCCAGAAAAAGGCTCTTCCTTCTCGCTTTAAGTGGTCCGTCTGGCCACACCCAAGGTCTTATTTATGTCAGATCTGGCCCCATAACAAATGAGTTGACACCCCTGTTCCATCCTGTTACCTGGCTCTCCCAAAAGCAGAACGAAAGGCCAACATAGACAGATTAAGTGTTGAAGGATAACTTTTGAGGCCAGTCTTTGTCTACTATGAGCAATTATACCAGTGCTCAGTCAAGTTCTCTATTAAGAATTTGGCTAGGAAACCCATTGGGTGATCCTGGGCCAGTTGTATTTTTCCAGTCAAACTAACCTCACAGGGTTGTTGTGAGGGTAAAATAACGGACAGGGGACTATGCATGATGATATGAGCTTCTTAGAGGATATGAGCTTCTTAGAGGCTACAAATGCAGTTGATTGAGTTTATTTGGACATGAGTTTGTGTACTGCTTTCCAAAGCTAGTGTTGCCATTCTAAGTAACAAACACCTGCTCTTGAAGGGCTCCAGTTTCTTCCGATTAGTTTTTTTGTTTGCTTGCCTATGATTTAAACACACAGCAATATAAGGCAGAATTAATCCATCTGGGTATTACTTTAGCACTACACTGTCACAGTCATTCACAGCTAAATTTCCCTATACGGACAAGACAATCCATTTGCAAACAATGATTACATAATTAGGGTTTGTAGAATCTTTCGGGCTCAAGTGCCGTGTTCTACTGGAGAAAGTTTTTCTTCCAGACGTTTCGTTCTCAGCTGCGGAGAACATCCTCAGTGGCGTTGCAGCCGGAGCAGGCACTCTGACCTTCTTGGCTGCTGTGCATTGAGTGAGGCCAGGGCTGCTGGAGAGCTGCTATTTCCAGGCTGGAGGGGGTGTGGTGAAAGGGCCTAGAAATAGCACCTCTCCAGCAGCCCTGGCCTCACTCAATGCACAGCAGCCAAGAAGGTCAGAGCGCCTGCTCCGGCTGCAACGCCACTGAGGATGTTCTCCGCAGCTGAGAACGAAACGTCTGGAAGAAAAACTTTCTCCAGTAGAACACGGCACTTGAGCCCGAAAGATTCTACAAACCCTAATGATGTTACCAGCCGTGAAAACCTGAAATCTTTGATAAATGATTACATGTAACCCCATGTAGAACGAAGCTGGAGTCCAGTAGCACTGACAAAGACCAACAAAGTTTTATTGAGAATGTAAGTTTTTGTGTGCTAGAAACACACTTCATTAGACATTCTCAATAAAACTTGGTTGGTCTTAAAGTTGCTACTGGACTCCAACTTTGTTCTATAATTGCTTCAGACCAGCACAGCTGCTCACCTGGATCTGTATAACCCCACGTAGTTTGGATGCAGTTTGTCTGATTTCTGCTACCTCAGACTGAGGACACATGTGACTGAATACTTCCCCATACTAAAAAAATAATACATTAAAATGTTGCACACAGAAATCAAGCGCGTCAAGGAAAAGCATTCTGGTCTAGGGTGTCTGTCTCCCTGGAATACTAGTTTTCTTCGTACAGGGAATGTTGCACGGAGGCGTATGGACTCATGTGAGTCTCATCCTGCAGTCTGAAACTTCAAATTTACTTTTTAGGTAAGAACTAGTTCTGGTTGAGAGTGCGAGGCTGCACCTACCTGAACAGCTGATCAAAGCAGGAAGTGGCAGAGTCCTTAAGCGGTAGAGCGTACTGTACCACTTCGGATTGTAGATGGTGGTGGAAAATCACATTATTTAAAATAGTCACCCAGCTGAAGAAAGCACACCTGGGGTTTCTGGGCTTAGAATGGAGAAGCCTGGTTTCAGTTTCTTAGTCAGGATGCCTTGTCGGATAAGCATTTGTTCCCAGCCAAATCCACTTCACAGGGCTGTTGCAAGGTAACCCTCAGGAGCGCTATTCAAAGCCTTTGGATGGAAAGAAAGAATATGTGAGAAGCAGGAGGAGAATTCCTTACAAGTAGAAAACTTGCCCAGCAGAGCAAGAAAAAAGAATACCCTTTCTCTTGACATGCTAGCTTTTTACCTGCAGAGTTGTCATGCAACAGTGAAGCTCATGTTACTATAGACCTAGACTTGGGCACACTATGGAACACATTCTTGTCCCACCCTTACTCTGAGCAGTTGAGAGAGAAAGTGGTGGCGGCCACAAGCATAGCCACCTTCAAGAGGGGTTAAGATAAAAATATGGAGCAGAGGTCCATCAGTGGCTATTAGCCACAGTATGTGTGTGTGTGTGTGTGTGTGTGTATAAAAAAAAATTGCCACTGTGTGACACAGAGTGTTGGACTGGATGGGCCATTGGCCTGATCCAACAGGGCTTCTCTTATGTTCTTCTGTGACACAGAGTGTTGGACTGGATGGGCCATTGGCCTGATCTAACATGGCTTCTCTTATGTTCTTATGTGACACAGAGTGTTGGACTGGAGGGGCCATTGGCCTGATCTAACATGGCTTCTCTTATGTTCTTATGTGACACAGAGTGTTGGACTGGATGGGCGATTGGCCTGATCCAACATGGCTTCTCTTATGTTCTTATGTGACACAGAGTGTTGCACTGCATGGGCCGCTGGCCTGATCCAACATGGCTTCTCTTATGTTCTTATGTGACACAGAGTGTTGGACTGGATGGGCCGCTGGCCTGATCCAACATGGCTTCTCTTATGTTCTTCTGTGACACAGAGTGTTGGACTGGATGGGCCTTTGGCCTGATCTAACATGGCTTCTCTTATGTTCTTATAAAGTGACTGACTGGCCCAATTTCATCCTGTTACCTTTATAGGATGATGGCAATCTGACTCCACATCTCCCCATACCTAGCCCAATGCGATGACCATTACACTGCACTGTCTCTCTGTCCCTGCAAGATTCAATTCCCATGATTTCCCAGTACATCTCATGCTAGGGGCAGGATCATCTCAGGAAGATTCACTATTTTTTTTTTTCTTCCAATCCCGTGTGATTTTTTTTTTTTTTTTTTTTTTTTTAGCAAGCCTTCCTGTACTTCTCTTTCTGTACAACTGGGTCAGGTGGTTGAGTGTTAATGAGGAAACAACAGGAAGCCTGGGTCTTTTATTAGCTGCTCTGCTGTGCCTCACAGCTGGAGGTGAATAATCTGATCTTTGCGGTGTCCTGTTTGCTGTGTCTGCAAGCCACCCATCCCTGCATCACCTGGGGCTGGAGGAGCCTGCAAGGGCACCCAGATGTTGACACCCAGGCCGCCCTTCCTCTCTGCCCACGTTCCCCTTTGCAGTTGATGAGAAAGAAGCCGCCACTTCCCGTGCAAAAGGATTAGGTGCTGTGCATCTATGCCGCCTACTCATGTCCTGTTTGAAGAAACAACTTCCCATCTTGGGTTTGTTATAGTTGGTCTTAACGCTGCCTAGATCCTCCAACAGTCACTTTTCATTGGGGACAGCCCCTCTTTTCTGGATCTCATTTGTAGAGATCCAGAACTTAAACTTAACCATATATTTTTTTTAAAAATGGTATTTTTAGACATCCTTTTCTGCTCAAAGGTTTTCAAGGCTGTTAGCAGCAGGTCAAAATGCAAGATACTTTATAAGATGAATATTTTTTTTTCTGAATAAACAATTTTTTATTAGTAACATATGGTAGCAAAACTATATCTACAACTTATAAAAACTTAAAGTAAAAGGAAAAACTTTCTACCCCATAGCTTACTTTTCCCCCACCCCTCCCCCCATTACTTGACCCCCGCCAGTGTTATTTACTTAAAGGAAACAAATATTAAAGGTACGCTTAACTATTAAAGAAAAAAAACCCCAAAAGTTATATTCTTATCTTAAAAACCTTAATCATTATCAAAGATTGTCCAATGTCCTTTTATTTTCCACTACGTATCTTCTGAATTTCTTCCATTCCAACTTAAAAAGTTCCAAATCATAGTCTCTTAATTTTCTTGTTAATTTGTCCATTTCACTCCATGACATAACTTTTGTAATCCAATCCCATTTCTCTGGTATTTTTTCTTGCTTCCACAGCTGCACATACAATGTACACATTGTATAAGATGAATATTTGTTATTGTTGTATATATTGTATTATTTTAATTTATATTCTGCCCTCCCCAAACAGGCTCAGGGCAGATTACAGTAAAGTTTAAAAACATCCAACAAACACAATTCATTAAAAATGATTTTAAAACAGCATAATTAAACCAAATAACCACATTGTTGCAGCTGTTGCCACTGGGCCTGTAGGGAACTTCAGATGTGGGCGGTATCTATGTGACGGTAGCTCAACTGCTGGATATTTGATGGACAGCTGCCACCTCCTTTGTACAGGCCCTGCAGAATGGCAAGAAGTCATTTTAGCAAATATATTGAAAAACATTTTAAAAGGTATAAGTCCAATATTTATCCATATGGATTTTTATACCCTGCCTTTCTTCACAGTGGAGGCTCAAAACATTTTGCAACATCGTTCTCTCGTTCCCCATTCTGTCCTCACAACACCCTTGTAAGGTAGTTTAGGTTGCAAGTGAGTGTCTGGTTCCAGGTGACCCAACAAGCTTCCTTGACAGAGTGGGGATTAGAACCGCAAACCTCTCACATCCTGATCCATCTCTCTAACCACTAAACATGTAGGCTGTCTAGCCATCCTACTATCAATCGGATCTGAAGACCTTCTAGAAAAGAAAGGTCTGCATATAACAATCTAGAAAGCCTCCATGGATGGGATCACCTTTATCTCTAGGGGAACCACAAGCTCCAGGCAATAGCTGAAAAGACCTGCTACACAAGTTGGCGCCCAACGGACTGTAGCAGAGTAAATGCTGTATCTTCAGTGAGTTTGTAGGGGAGGGAAAGTAAAACAAATCCAGCAGGCCCTTCTTTTTACCACAGGAATTAGGGATTTACTCAGCTGAGCCAAGTTTCAAGCTGCTAGACCTTTATGCAGGGGTCCTCAACCTACGGCCCGCGGGCCAGATGCGGCCCGCTGAGGACGTTTATGCGGCCCGCCGGGTTATGGCAAAATCAGACCGGAAGTGACGTTTGACCTAAACTTGCATTAGCAACGCACACTTCCGGCACTGGGCTGAGGCGGCGGAGACAGAGTGTGAGGTGATACCGAGGTGAGGTGAGTTCCCAGGCCAGGGTGTGTGGTGTGGGGAAGGGAGAGAGATGCAGAAGACGGAGAACTGACGGCCCGCGGCCTTGTACAGTAACGGCAGTCCGGCCCTCCAACAGTCTGAGGGACAGTGAACTGGCCCCCTATTTAAAAAGGTTGAGGACCCCTGCCTTTATGAGTTCACCACTCAAGCCTCATCACACAGATTACTTTTTTGTAAAAAGCATACACTTTCTACTGCCACCACCAGGCTAATTGTTAGAAGGGCATTTGTCTGAGACACGAGATTCTCTGTTCAAATTCAGAGCCCTTTCCTTTTTTCAGCTACCATGAAGGTAGGGAATTCTTGGGAAAGCTCAGAGGTAGTCCTGGTTTAGATAAGCTGTCCCTGTGTCTCTCTTGTACTTTGATAAACAGGAGCCAAATGTTAGCCTTTGTCTGTAGTTGCAAAGACCAAAGAACTCCAATTTCAGAAAAAGAAAATGTGGGCTTGAAGTGCACCAGTAATAATTAGTAATCACCAGGACTTTTTTTGAGCAGGTACACACAGGAATGCAGTTCCAGCTGGCTTGTCATCCTGAGATGTGGCCTAATATGCAAATGAGTTCCTGCTGGGCCTTTCCTTTTAAAAAAGTGCTGTGTGAAACAATGGGGATGTCAGGGGGTGTGGCCTAATATGCAAATGAGTTCCCACTGGGCTTTTTCTACAGAAAAAGTCCTGGTTATCACAAATGAAAGGATTCAGCTGGAATAGCAAAATGCTATATGGGTCCCAGTTGCTGTGCCTTTAAGAAGAAGAAGATGATGATGAAGAAGAAGAAGAAGATATTGGATTTATATCTTGCCCTCCACTCCGAAGAGTCTCAGAGTGGCTCACAATCTCCTTTACCTTCCTTCCCCACAACAGACACCCTGTGAGGTAGATGAAGATATTGGATTTATATCCCGCCCTCCACTCCGAAGAGTCTCAGAGCGGCTCACAATCTCCTTCACCTTCCTCCCCCACAACAGACACCCTGTGAGGTAGATGAAGATATTGGATTTATATCCCGCCCTCCACTCCGAAGAGTCTCAGAGCGGCTCACAATCTCCTTTCCCTTCCTTCCCCACAACAGACACCCTGTGAGGTAGATGAAGATATTGGATTTATATCCCGCCCTCCACACCGAAGAGTCTCAGAGCGGCTCACAATCTCCTTTCCCTTCCTCCCCCACAACAGACACCCTGTGAGGTAGATGAAGATATTGGATTTATATCCCGCCCTCCACTCTGAAGAGTCTCAGAGCGGCTCACAATCTCCTTTCCCTTCCTCCCCCACAACAGACACCCTGTGAGGTAGATGAAGATATTGGATTTATATCCCGCCCTCCACACCGAAGAGTCTCAGAGCGGCTCACAATCTCCTTTCCCTTCCTCCCCCACAACAGACACCCTGTGAGGTAGATGAAGATATTGGATTTATATCCCGCCCTCCACATCGAAGAGTCTCAGAGCGGCTCACAATCTCCTTTCCCTTCCTCCCCCACAACAGACACCCTGTGAGGTAGATGAAGATATTGGATTTATATCCCGCCCTCCACTCCGAAGAGTCTCGGAGCGGCTCACAATCTCCTTTCCCTTCCTCCCCCACAACAGACACCCTGTGAGGTGGGTGGGGCTGGAGAGGGCTCTCACAGCAGCTGCCCTTTCAAGGACAACCTCTGCCAGGGCTATGGCTGACCCAAGGCCATGCCAGCAGGTGCAAGTGGAGGAGTGGGGAATCAAACCCGGTTCTCCTAGATAAGAGTCCACACACTTAACCACTACACCAAACTGGCTCTCCAGAGTGGTTGGGTCTACATTAATAAACAGGTGGTTGGTCCCAAGTAATGGCTTGAAAGTGGATGATAACAAAGTTGAGCAGGTGTTTGGATGGAAGACTTTTTTCAAACCCTGTGGATTCTGATTTAAGTTTGCTAAGGAAAGGAAAGCCCATAAGACAAAGACCGATTCCTCACTAGCAGTCGCTCCACTCCCCAGGCTTCTGCTTTCCCTGGTTCAAGTGACTAATTCCCCACCAGTAACTGGGTGGGTGCATTTTGGTCTGCAGCTCCCTCCAATTTCACTTTTGGCACTCTTAAAAAACAAGAACAGGAAGCTGTGAGGGAACGTGGAGGGAGCTGCAGATCAAAATGTGCTTGTGCAACAACTGGAGGGGAATTGATCGCTTGGGCTGGGGAAAGCAGAAGCTTAGGGGCAGAGCACCTGCTAGTGAGGAATCGGTCATAAAAGTTCCATTGCTTTGTTGCAGCCGGTTGTGTATTGTTTACTCTGATTGGTGGCAGCTTTCTCTTTGGTCTCAGGGATAAAAAAATGTCTTGCCCAACCCCTTCTGCTGAAGATACTAGGAATCACACCAGGGGCCTGGTACAATATTGCTGACCTACAACCTCACGATCCTTAAAATCTTCCAGGGCCAGAAAAACAATGCTTGAACCCTGCTCTCCAACATTTGAGTTTCGCTTTTGGAGATACCTTGTTAGCATTTTAGTGCTAGTTGCTTCCTGTTTGCAGATCAGTTCCTGTAAGTGTTGCTAGCTCTGGCCAGGGCCGCCACGTGGGAGCGGGTCAAGCAAGCGATGGCTTAGGGTGCCACGTGGCCGAGGGCCGCCACGAGGCGCCCCCTCTCCTCACGTGGAGCATGTGTGCTCCTTGGAGCCTGCCTTCTCCAACAGAAAGGAGGCTGCCCAGCCACCTTCACATTCCCCAGGTCTGTAACAGACCCCGGAATGCAAAAGCGGCCGCCCCTCGACCCCGCACAGTCTTCCCAAATCTTGGGAAGCCTGGGCGAGGTGGGGGGGAGGGGCGTGGCAGCAAGCACACTCAGAGCCCGGCTCTAAGTGCACCCACTGCCATCCGGACCTCTCTGAGACTTCCCGAGGCTCAAGAAGCCTTGGCAAAGTCAGGGGGCGTGGCAGCAAGCGCACTCAAGAGGACGGCTCTGAGCACGCCTGCTGCCATCCGGACCTTGCCAAGGCTTCCTAAGGCTCGGGAAGTGTCGGCGAAGTTGGGGGTGTGTGGCAGCTGCCACCCCGACCTTGCCAATGCCAGGGGTGGGGAGCAGGGGTCTGCCTGGGGTGGCAGAACCCCCAGCACCGAGCCTGACTCTGGCTTGAGACGTTTCTGGAGATGTTTAGGTCAGTGCAAAGGAAGGGCAGAATCTGGAGATGAAGCTCCCCAAGACTGAGATGCCTTCTAACCTGTCTTTTGAAGAAGAGGAGGATGAATCTACCAATGGCTACTAGCCATGGTGAACAAAAGGAACCTTGACATTCATAGGCAGTCAATCTCTGAATAGCAGAGCTAGGAGACAACATCACAGGAAGGCCTTGGGTGCTGTGCTGTTCATTGGCTCTTTGGAGAATTGGTAGGCCACTGAGCAAAACAGAGTCTTATTCAGCAGGACTCTATGTTTTTAAGATGCCATTTCCTCCAAGAGAATTGATCTTTGTCAGCTGGAGATCTGTTATAATTCCTGGAAAACTCCAGGCCTAGGGTTGCCAAGTCCGATTCAAGAAATATCTCGGGACTTTGGGGATGGAGCCAGGAGACACTGGGGCGGAGCCAAAAGCAAGGGTGTGACAAGCATAATTGAACTTCAAGGAAGTTCTGGCCATCACATTTAAAGGGACTGCACATCTTTTTAAATCCTTCCATAGGAAATAATGAAGGATAGGGGCTCATAGGCTCATAGAATTGGACCCCCTGGTCCAATCTTTTTGAAACTTGGGAGGTATTTTGGGGAGAGGCACTAGATGCTATACTGAAAATTTGGTGCCTCTATCTAAAAAAACAGCCCCTCCCCCACAGCCCCTGATACCCGCGGATCAATTTCCCATCATTCGCTATGGGAATCGTTCATGGAGGTGCATAATGGCTGTGGGGGCGGGGCTTCCCCCGCCGGCCAGCTGGCTGGGGGAGGGGGGAAGCCTGTAAAACCGGGGGATCCCCCACTGGGACCTGGGGATTGGGAAGCCTATCCAGGCCTCACCTGTAAGCTGACAACTCCAGCTCCCTTCCCAGGAACTCTAAAACACTGAAATTTATTTCCTACTTAACACCCCAGAGACCTGCTGCTGGCTACAAGGCAGCATCGTATGTACGTACTTCATAAGACCACAGTACTTGTGACCATAGATTGAGAAGTTTGTGAACTGAAGACAAGATACACAGGGCTGCTGAGAAGGGGTGGGACATGAAGTGCTGGCATGAAACTGCTTTCTATGGAGTCATGTTCTTCTTCTATTCTGATGCAACTTTCCAGGGTCTCAGGTGAAAGGCGTTCACATCACTTCAACTGTAGGTGCCAAGAACCGAATCTGGGACATTCTGTTTGCAAGAACATCCCAAATTCAGAAGAGCTGCAAGAGGAACGCAGCCTCCGAGTGGTGCAGAGGGAAGGCAACCTCTGAGCAGTGTGCACATTGCCACCGTGCTGCCTCTTTCAACTGCTCAGGTTGACTCTATGGCAGGGGTGGCCAACGGTAGCTCTCCAGATGTTTTTTGCCTACCACTCCCATCAGCCCCAGCAGGCTTTGTGGCCTAGCCTTCCCTTCACTCCCTCCTCCCTTCCAGAGTTAAACCATCAACTCTAGGGGGAAAGCCTCCTATAGGGGCAGGAAGTTCTTCTTTTTTTTTATTGGAGTGAGGCGGGAAAAGGTCAGTTCTTGGCTGGCACTCAAGGAGAGAGGTTGTCAGTCTGTGGGCTCCTAACTGTGGGAGAGGCCTTCTCCTGAGGGAGAGGAGGACTCCAGGAAGTCAGATCGAGGAGGTCATTCACAAGGCAGGGCAAGGTTAGACCAGGGATGGGAGGATGCGTCTAAATCCACCTTTTATTTGTCCTTCTGGTTGTTGTTCAGATGCTGTGCTAAACTTTTACATGCAACTGCTTTTGTTTTTTTCTTTTCTTTTCTTTTTCTCTTCTAATTAAATATTTTTACTGTTTTGAATGCTGGCAGTCAAACTCTGTACCACATAGATCCCCAACCGCTTTAGACCACGCTGCTTTATGAAGGGGGGCCCAGGGAAAGGGGGAAGGCTGTAGTTGGATAGGGTGCCAATCCTCCAGGGGTTCCCCGAAGAAGTGCTGTGGCCTCTGTGATACCCAAGTACAGGGTGGCAGAGGACCTTGAGGCCTGGCCTCAGAGCTGGAAAGGGGGATTGGGAGTCCTGTTCCTCTCAATCCGAACCCCTAGACTGAGCAGGTGGTGGCAACGGGTCCATGTGGCCGGAGGAGAAATAGCTCCCTCCAAAAAGGGGAACGGGGTCTGGTAAGCAAACCAGGGCCGTTCCATCACAGTCTGTTAGCAACTGGGCCATGCAGGGCCAGCCCTAGGGCACATAACACCCCAGGCAGCCTTGCCGTCCCCTCCACGGCACCGCCCCTCGCCCCCCCCCCTATGGTGCCTCCTCCTCCTCCCTCCGTTCTTCACAATTTTAAGGCCCGGAAGAAAGTGGGGAGGAGGCAAGGGCGCTGGCACTTTTTCAGTGGGTCGCTTGCCACTGGTGCCCCCAGCACTGATCATGAGCATGCCAGAGGGGCATAGGAGCTCAGTCTTTGGTGCAGTTTTTCCCGCTGTCAGCGGGGGGCGGGGGAATCGGCCTTTAAACAGCCTGGGAATGCAGTGCTTCCCTGCTCCTTCCCAGGCCTTAAAATTGTGAAGAATGGAGGGAGGAGGAGGCTGGGGAGGCAAACAGGGGGCGAGGGAAGGCCGAATTCAGTGCCCCCACCCTGCCACCCCTGGGACCGTGGTGGTCGGGCCGGCCCCGGGGTCACAGGGTGAGGTAGAGACCTTCACCCACTTCTCATTTAAAGGCCCAATGGGGGGCAGGGATGGGGTGTGGGTGTGGGGGCAGCCAGGGGCAACAAAAACCCTAGCACCCCCCACTGCTCTATGGAAAAATTGTCTTTCACAAAACCAGTCCCTGCTGCCAAAAAGGTTGGGAGCCACTGAACTAGATGACAGATGATGTAGGAAGAAAATTTTTGGATGAGTTCATTTCCTAATAATTCAATTGATGGGTTTTAGATATATAGATGAATCCGCATATGAAAATGAGAAATGGCTGGGGGGTTTCCTCCTGAGGAGAGGCTGAAATACCGTATCGTCTAGTGGAAAGATCACGCTAGTGAGTTGACTCACAGAGGAAGTGGGCTGTCGTTGTGATTCATCAGCCCAAGGGTGTTGCTTCTACCTCAGGCCTTTCCTGCTTCATCTCCATTCTTGCCTGCAAAATGTCACCTTCCGTGCATTGTCCTGACCAGAACCGCTGCAAGTCAACGACTGTTATAGACACCTAAATTCAAAGAGGCCCTCTGGACTGTCCAAGCTGCCAAGTGCAGGACAGGCAAAACAGAACAGAGCCAACATGATGCTGGATTAGGATTTGGGAGACATAGCTTCAAAACCTCACTCTGCCATGGAAGCCTGCTGTGTGACCTTGGGACCGGTGGGGTGTAAATGAAGTAAAATAAATGCCCTACACGAGTGTCCAGTGTCTGCTTGAAGACCTCCAGTGACAGAGAACCCATCAAGTTGCCTAAATAATTGCTGGATGGCTCTCAGCATGAGCCAGTTTCTCCTAAGGGTTCACCTGAAATGTACCATCCTGTAACTTAAGCCTGTTAGCTTTAGTCTTGCTTTCTGGAGCATCAGAGAGCATCTTTGTACGCTTCCCTGGGGTAGCCTTTCAGGCATTGGAAGGACTCAATCCAGTCTCCACTCAGTCTTCTCTCCTCCGGGATCTTTTCCAGTTCCCTCAGCCTTTCCTCCTATGACTTGTTTTCCATGGTGCTGACCATCTTTGTTGCCCTCCTCCTACCAAGTTCCAACTTGTCTACCTCTTTCTTCGTTCAACACCCAGCAAAGCATCTTGTTCCCATGCAGTGCTCACATATAACTGCCTTATACCGAGTCAGAACCCTCACGTCTGCAGTTACTTCACTCATTCCTGGACCCTGATATGGAAAGCAAATTAAGCAACTGAGTGCTGCTGAACTCTGAACTTGGATTAATTGCCCTGCATAAAACTAGGAGGCATGCTGGGGTAGGTAAAATAGGTGTTTTAGGATGAGGAGTACAAAAGAGAGACAGAAGAAGGCATGCAGACAATAGTAGCAACAGTAATAACTATGAATATGGGAAATAGTGACAGCAACAGGAGTGGTAGTAGTCTTCTTGGCCAACAGCTCACATGCTGGTCTAATTGAATTGCCTGTCTCTCGGCCCTCGGTTCTATCCCTATCCCATTCATGATACAAGAATGGAATAGTAACAATCAGAGTGGTGTAGCAGTTAGAGTGTAGGGCTGCAGCTACCCACTGTCTTTCATGTCCTGACAATCAGATGTGTGCTACGAGATCTTCAGTTCTCAGTACTCAATTCCCAGGTATGGGGCCCCATTCAGGTCAGAATGCAGGAAAGAGGGGCTTGTGTTGTTTTCCTGGTCTGAACCAGGCCATGGGAGCATTTATTAGCCTTGTTAGCAAAACTAATAATAACAACAACAACAACAACAACAACAACATAAGAACATAAGAGAAGCCATGTTAGATCAGGCCAATGGCCCATCCAGTCCAACATTCTGTGTCACACAGCGGCCAAATATATATATATATATATATATATATATATATATATATATATATATATATATATATATATACACACACACACACACAAATACACACTGTGGCTAATAGCCACTGATGGACCTCTGCTCCATATTTTTATCTAACCCCCTCTTGAAGGTGGCCATGCTTGTGGCCACCACCACCTCCTGTGGCAGTGAATTCCACATGTTAATCACCCTTTGGGTGAAGAAGTACCTCCTTTTATCCGTTTTAACCTGTCTGCTCAGCAATTTCATCGAATGCCCACGAGTTCTCGTATTGTGAGAAAGGGAGAAAAGTACCTCTTTCTCTACTTTCTCCATCCCATGCATTATCTTGTAAACCTCTATCATGTCACCCCTCAGTCGACGTTTCTCCAAGCTAAAGAGCCCTAAGCGTTTCAACCTTTCTTCATAGGGAAGGTGTTCCAGCCCTTTAATCATTCTAGTTGCCCTTTTCTGAACTTTCTCCAATGCTATAATATCCTTTTTGAGGTGCGGCGACCAGAACTGCACACAGTACTCCAAATGAGACCGCACCATCGATTTATATATAATAATAATAATAATAATAATAATAATAATAATAATAATAATAAATTTATTTTTATATCCCGCCCTCCCCCGCCAAAGGCGGGCTCAGGGCGGCTCACAGACATGGAATACCATGATTTAAATAAAACAATGTAGACAACAATTTTAAATGCAATCAATTACATAAATTAATTAAAATAGATAAAACAGGTGCTCTAAAATACTACAAGTCACAACCATACATAAGGTGGCTAGATGGCTATAGGTCAGTTTAGCCAGGTTCTGTCTTAAAAGCAAGCTGAAAAAAGAAATGTTTTGCAAGCCCTGCGGAATTGGTTCAGGTCCCGCAGGGCTCGCGCCATCTCTGGAAGTTGATTCCACCATCGAGGGGCCATTGCTGAAAAGGCTTGCTCCCTGGTTGTCTTCAATCTAGCCTCTCTTGGCCCAGGGATTATTAAAAGGTTTTGAGAGCTAGATCTCAGTGCTCTCTGGGGAACATATGAGGAGAGGCGGTCCCTTAGGTAGGCAGGTCCTCGGCCATATAGGGCTTTAAAGGTAATAACCAGCACCTTATAGCGAACACGGTACACAACCGGCAGCCAGTGCAGATCCCGCAGCCCAGGCCGCACGTGTTCCCACCGAGGTAGTCCCATTAGCAGCCTGGCCGCCGCGTTCTGCACTACCTGAAGTTTCCGTGTTCGGCATAAGGGCAGCCCCATGTAGAGGGCATTGCAGTAGTCTTACCTGTAGCCCATCAGTACACATTAAGTGTACGGTGGCTCAGTGGTAGAGCATCTGCTTGGTAAGCAGACGGTCCCAGGTTCAATCCCCGGCATCTCCAAAAAAGGGTCCAGGCAAAGAGGTGTGAAAAACCTCAGCTTGAGACCCTGGAGAGCCGCTGCCAGTCTGAGAAGACAAGACTGACTTTGATGGACCAAAGGTCTGATTCAGTATAAGGCAGCTTCATATGTTCATATGTTGTTCCCCCAGTAGAGCAAATGGCAACTCCCAAGGGACAATCTCATATCAGGAAAACAGCAGTCTCTACTCACCATGGTCCCTGTTCAATTTGGCCAACACGTGCTTGGCAATTGAGTTCTAAGCATAGAACTCACAACACATGTCTGATCACCAGAACCTGGGGAGGACTCAAGAAAAAAAATAGCATACCTGGTCTTATCTGGGAGACCCAGATTCAGTTCTCACTATTATTTATTTATAGTTTGCCTCTCTTGTTGAGGCTCAAGGTGAATTGCGCAATAAAAAACACTGCAGTCACACAGTGTAAGACGTCTAATAAACAACGCAATAAGACCAAGATTACCGACTTAGTAGACAACGGAAACCAGAGCTGCCTTGGTAAGGTACAAAGGCAGAAGACAATCTAGAAAAAACAAGATGATCCCTAGAATAATCACTGCACTATACTATGATCCTTTTCCATTATCAAGCCATCCTCCGGGTCTGTTCCATTCTAATCCCTTTATAAAAATACCTTTCTGAATGTATCTGTTTTGTGCCTGTTCTTTTTTTAAAAAAAATTTAAATTTTATTAAAGAAATTTAAATAACATTCCAATAGTCTCAATGTGTGGATGAGACGATGGTGTAAGGAGGAAGGGTTTAAGTTTGTTAGGCACTGGGATGCTTTCTGGAACAAGCCAGAGCTGTACAAAAGAGACGGTCTCCACTTGTCTCCGGATGGAACCAGGCTGCTGGCGCTTAAAATCAAAAAGGTGGCAGAGCAGTTTTTAAACTAAATCTTGGGGGAAAGCCGACAGGAGATGGAATGTCTCTGGTTCGGGAGGACTCGTCTCAAAGAGATGAAGGGTTGGCTTCTATTTTTCTACCGAGTAACGGATCAGAGTTGTCCACTGTGATGGTGACAAACAGTATGGACTGTCTGCTAGAGTTTCGAGGCGGCAGGAGAGAGGTGGCGGGCCTAGCTTGCTTGGGAAATTATAAATGTTTATATGCAAATGCTAGAAGTGTCCGAAGTAAAATTGGTGAATTGGAATGTTTAGTGTTGGGAGAAAACATAGACATTGTGGGAATTTCAGAAACTTGGTGGAATGAGGAGAATCAGTGGGACACGGTGATTCCTGGATATAAGTTATATCGGAAGGATAGGGAGGGAAGGGTTGGAGGTGGGGTGGCTCTGTATGTCAGAGAGGATATACGGTCCAGTAAGACTGAGGTCAGAGAATTAGATTCCCTTTTAGAAATGCTTTGGGTTGAAATAGAGGGCCCAAAAGGAAATTTAACTATGGGAATTTGTTATCGCCCACCAAATCAAAAGAGAGAGGACGATTATAATATGATGGAGGGATTAAAGATAGCGGCTAAACGTAAAAACTGTGTCGTAATAGGTGATTTTAACTACCCGCAGATTGATTGGGTCAATATGTGTTCTGGTCGAGAGAAAGAGATTGAGTTTCTTGATGCTCTCAATGACTGTGCTATGGAGCAGATGGTCTCAGAACCTACCAGGGGTGGGGCGATCCTGGATCTGGTCCTAAGTAATGCCCAAGACTTGGTGAGAGACGTAAAAGTGATTGCGCCGCTTGGGAACAGTGACCATAATGTTATTGATTTCACCATTTGTATAAATAGGGAGTTGCCCAAAAAGACCGCCACAACCACATTTAACTTTAAAAGGGGTAAATTCTCTGAGATGAGGAGGCATGTGAGGAGGAAACTGAAAGGAAAGGTAAATACGGTCAAAACCCTTGGGGAAGCTTGGAGACTATTTAAAACTATAATCCTAGAAGCTCAGATAAAATACATACCACAAGTTAGGAAAGGCACAAACAGGTATAAGAAGAGGCCAGCATGGTTAACAAACAAAGTAATGGAAGCTGTAAAAGGTAAGAAGGACTCCTTTAAGCGGTGGAAAACCAGTCCAAGTGAGATTAATAAAAGGGAACACAGGCAGTGGCAAATCAAATGCAAGACTGTGATCAGGCAGGCAAAAAGGGACTATGAGGAGCATATTGCAAAAAACATAAAGACCAACAATAAAAATTTCTTCAAATATATTAGAAGTAGGAAACCAGCCAGGGAAGCAGTGGGGCCCTTGGATGACCATGGGGTAAAAGGATTACTGAAGGAGGATGGGGAAATGGCTGAGAAGCTGAACGCATTTTTTGCCTCCATCTTCACCATGGAAGATGAGAAGTGTTTGCCCGCCCCAGAACCACTAATATTGGAAGGGGTGTTGAAAGACCTGAGTCAGATTGAGGTGACAAAAGAGGAGGTCCTACAACTGATAGACAAATTAAAAACTAATAAGTCACCGGGTCCGGATGGCATATATCCAAGAGTTCTGAAAGAACTCAAAGTTGAACTTGTGGATCTTCTAACAAAAATCTGTAATCTTTCATTGAAATCTGCCTCCGTTCCTGAGGACTGGAAGGTAGCAAATGTCATCCCCATCTTTAAAAAGGGTTCCAGAGGAGATCCGGGAAATTACAGGCCAGTCAGTCTGACTTCAATACCGGGAAAGTTGGTAGAAACCATTATCAAGGACAGAATGAGTAGGCACATTGATGAACACGGGTTATTGAGGAAGACTCAGCATGGGTTCTGCAAGGGAAGATCTTGCCTCACTAACCTGTTACATTTCTTTGAGGGGGTGAACAAACATGTGGACAAAGGAGACCCGATAGATGTTGTTTACCTTGACTTCCAGAAAGCTTTTGATAAAGTTCCTCATCAAAGGCTCCTTAGAAAGCTTGAGAGTCATGGAGTAAAAGGACAGGTCCTCTTGTGGATCAAAAACTGGCTGAGTAATAGGAAGCAGAGAGTGAGTATAAATGGGCAGTCTTCGCAGTGGAGGACGGTAAGCAGTGGGGTGCCGCAGGGCTCGGTACTGGGTCCCATCCTCTTTAACTTGTTCATAAATGATTTAGAGTTGGGAGTGAGCAGTGAAGTGGCCAAATTTGCGGATGACACTAAATTGTTCAGGGTGGTGAGAACCAGAGAGGATTGTGAGGAACTCCAAAGGGATCTGTTGAGGCTGGGTGAGTGGGCGTCAACGTGGCAGATGCGGTTCAATGTGGCCAAGTGCAAAGTAATGCACATTGGGGCCAAGAATCCCAGCTACAAATACAAGTTGATGGGGTGTGAACTGGCAGAGACAGACCAAGAGAGAGATCTTGGGGTCATGGTAGATAATTCACTGAAAATGTCAAGACAGTGTGCGTTTGCAATAAAAAAGGCCAACGCCATGCTGGGAATTATTAGGAAGGGAATTGAAAACAAATCAGCCAGTATCATAATGCCTCTGTATAAATCAATGGTGCGGTCTCATTTGGAGTACTGTGTGCAGTTCTGGTCGCCGCACCTCAAAAAGGATATTATAGCATTGGAGAAAGTTCAGAAAAGGGCAACTAAAATGATTAAAGGGCTGGAACACCTTCCCTATGAAGAAAGGTTGAAACGCTTAGGGCTCTTTAGCTTGGAGAAACGTCGATTGAGGGGTGACATGATAGAAGTTTACAAGATAATGCATGGGATGGAGAAAGTAGAGAAAGAAGTACTTTTCTCCCTTTCTCACAATACAAGAACTCGTGGGCATTCGATGAAATTGCTGAGCAGACAGGTTAAAACGGATAAAAGGAAGTACTTCTTCACCCAAAGGGTGATTAACATGTGGAATTCACTGCCACAGGAGGTGGTGGCATCCACAAGCATAGCCACCTTCAAGAAGGGGTTAGATAAAAATATGGAGCAGAGGTCCATCAGTGGCTATTAGCCACAGTGTGTGTGTGTGTGTATATATATATATATATATTTGGCCGCTGTGTGACACAGAATGTTGGACTGGATGGGCCATTGGCCTGATCTAACATGGCTTCTCTTATGTTCTTAATAACCAAAAACACGACCCAACATGGGGTCTACGACATTGCCTTACATGTACCGTCACACTCGATATTGTCAGCACGTTTTAACAAAGAAAAAAGGATTTCTCAAGAGATCCATACAGATCAGCATTTGAAAACCTATAGATTACATCCAATTCAAAGTTAGTAAATCATAAAGTTCACATATTTCGCCGGCAGTTTCCCAAATATAGTGTCAGAGCTGTTCACATAATCAAGGAAACCAAACCATTTTTGTAAAAACCAGTCTCCTGCTTTGATATTATCAAGCATAGAAATAGCAGTAGTTAACTTGTCCACTAAACACGGTCGAGAAATTAATCAACAAAGGTAACAGCTCCATAAAAGGAGTTATTTCTATGATTTATATTCTTTTAAACCAAAAAACATGGAAATGCCCTTCTACTCATCAAAATAATTGGCCTGTTCTGACACTAACCACTCTATTGGACTCTCTCTCCTGGCAACCTCTGGTGGGTTGACTGCTGTCAGAGTGCTGAGCTACAAGAATAATATTTGATCCAGTAAAGGCAATACTTTCCTTCTCGAGGTCTCATGGGGATGAAGAAGCATTATAAAGTTTTGTGTATTGTTTTAAAGGGCTGTAGAAAATAATCCTAACAACAATCAGGATAATTATTTCTGCCTGAAAACATAGAGCCTTTGTCTTTTTAAAAAATGACAGGCCGGGGGGGGGGGCGTGGCCACACCAGGGACAATGGCGGTTGTCTGAGTCTTCCGCTCCTCTCCCCCTCACACGATTCCGTTTATAATAACAGTCATTTCAGTCGTCTTTCACTTCAACTACGGGCAAAAGCAACAGCCTGTCTTCAGCATCGCAAAAAGCGGCTTAAAAAAATCTTCCGATTTCTTCTTCTTCTTCTCATGACTCCTGGTTTGATCGCAAATCCGTTAAGGCTAATAGCGGTTAAGATTGCAGATGCAGCGTTTTCCTCACATTCCTCTGATGCTCCCCTTACCAAACAAGAGATTATAGCCCTATTTGAGAAAATGGAGGATCGTTTTCTCTCCAAAATGTCTAAAATCATTCAACCAGTATGTGAGCAGTTTGAAGCTATCCAACAGTCTCTTTCTTGCACCTCCCAAAAAGCCAACTCTGCTCTCTCAGTGGGCTTTAACCTTAAAGAAGAATCAAAGGTCTTTGGGCTTCTGATTCTCACCCTAAAGATCGTATTATAACATTAGAGTATCAAGCAAAACAATTAAATCTCAAATTTCGCGGCGGGCCTGAGGGAGCAGAAGAAAACATGGGCTTGATTTGTTTCACTTCAACTGTCAGGAGCTCCACTTATTTCTCGTGCTTATTGCATTGGCCTCAGTATTAATGCAAACCTGAAAGGTCCCAAAGATATTTTGTTACAATTTACTGACTGGAGCATAAGGAAAAGGATTTTAGAGGAAGCTAGAGTGAAGGGACATATTTTATTTCAAGATTGTCTTATCCTAGTCTTCCCTGATCTCCCAATAGAGGCGCTCAACATAAGAAAGTCTATGAAAGTCATCACGGCTTGTCTGCAAGATGCTAACATTCACTACGAGTGGCTCCTTTCAGGAAAACTACAGGTGAATTTCCATTTTGACTGCTCATGATGAAGACTCTGGTTTTGAAATGCTTCAAGCCCTGCATATTTCTACAGATAAAGATTGTCGCTCCGTTAAACGTAGGCTGCTTTCACCAGCTTCTGCTGAAAAGCTCACCAAAAGCTTACCGCGGCTTTCTGACTCTCCAATGGAAGAAAAAACAGCCTCTGTACACTCCAGCCCATAGTTTTTCATTTTCAAGGGCGGCTGCTAGTCAATAATGTTAATTGCCACTGCTTACTTGAGTTATTCCTTTGTCAGTAACGACTGCCCAGTTAATGTTTTGCTTGTGTGTGTGTATGGGGGGCGGGGAGGGCTTGGAGTCTCTATGCCCTGTTTGGAGTTTAGGTGAGGGTTAACTGTTGTTGGTTTCTGTGGTCTTGGACAAATGTTTTTGTTGTTTTTTATTGTTTTTAACTTACACTAGAGGTTCAGTTTACAACAGTAGTTTCTTTCTTAATAACATCAATAATAAAATAATAATATATTAAGGGATTTAACAATTTTATTTATCTTTCAAATTCAATTCATTTTAGAATCAATTTGGAATACTAATTCTGCTGAATAAATTGCTGAGTGGGGTGGGGGAAGTATATTATTGTAAATAAATAATTAATATTTAAACAATTAAAAATCCAACTATTTATTATTTATCTATTTTGATTAGACTATTGTAGTCTTTTTCGTGAATCAACTCTTCTACTTATTAATTAATTGTTGTGCAAACCGCTTTTGTGGGGGGCCAATTCTCATTGTTATTTATATTTATATTAACTTATATATTTATAACTATCTTGTCTTTTAAATTCATAGCTCCTAAGAACATAAGAGAAGCCATGTTAGATCAGGCCAATGGCCCATCCAGTCCAACATTCTGTGTCACACAGCGGCCAAATATATACACACACACACACACTGTGGCTAATAGCCACTGATGGACCTCTGCTCCATATTTTTATCTAACCTCCTCCTGAAGGTGGCTATGCTTGTGGCCGCCACCACCTCTTGTGGCAGTGAATTCCACATGTTAATCACCCTTTGGGTGAAGAAGTACTTCCTTTTATCCGTTTTAACCTTTCTGCTCAGCAATTTCATGGAATGCCCATGAGTTCTTGTATTGTGAGAAAGGGAGAAAAGTATTTCTTTCTCTACTTTCTCCATCCC
Source organism: Heteronotia binoei (assembly GCF_032191835.1). Lineage (NCBI taxonomy): Eukaryota > Metazoa > Chordata > Lepidosauria > Squamata > Gekkonidae > Heteronotia > Heteronotia binoei. The sequence continues at coordinate 5,732,092 of NC_083239.1, read as the reverse complement.
ATGCATTATCTTGTAAACCTCTATCATGTCACCCCGCAGTCAACGTTTCTCCAAGCTAAAGAGCCCTAAGCGTTTCAACCTTTCTTCATAGGGAAAGTGCTCCAGCCCTTTAATCATTAGTTGCCCTTTTCTGGACTTTCTCCAATGCTATAATATCCTTTTTGAGGTGCAGCGACCAGAACTGCACACAGTACTCCAAATGAGACCGCACCATCGATTTATACAGGGGCATTATGATACTGGCTGATTTGTTTTCAATTCCTTTCCTAATAATTCCCAGCATGGCGTTGGCCTTTTTTATTGCAAACGCACACTGTCATGACATTTTCAGTGAATTATCTACCACGACCCCATGATCTTTCTCATGGTCAGTCTCTGCCAGTTCACACCCCATCAACTTGTATTTGTAGCTGGGATTCTTGGCCCCAATGTGCATTACTTTGCACTTGGCCACATTGAACCGCATCTGCCACGTTGACGCCCACTCACCCAGCCTCAACAGATCCCTTTGGAGTTCCTCACAATCCTCTCTGGTTCTCACCACCCTGAACAATATTGTGTCATCCGCAAACTTGGCCACTTCACTGCTCACCCTCAACTCTAAATCATTTATGAACAAGTTAAAGAGCATGGGACCCAGTACCGAGCCCTGCGGCACCCCACTGCTTACCGTCCTCCACTGCGAAGACTGCCCATTTATACTCACTCTCTGCTTCCTATTACTCAGCCAGTTTTTGATTCACTCTTCTCTTATAACTTATTCTCTTTAATATATTCAATTTTAGAGTGTTGTTCATCTCACAAGCATACAGTTCACTGTTTCAATTTTATTATTATTAGTGCTTAGTAATTTTTTGTAAGTTAATTGTGACAATTACAACTATTCCTGTTATCTCTTAATTTTGACCTACTGCATATTTATTATTTTATTTATTTATTTTCATTTCTTGCTTTGTTTTGCTCTGCACTCAATGGTGGGTTTCCCTGGGCCTAAGTTACGTTATTCCTCTTCTTTTTGTTTATATTACACTTATATCACTTTTCTCCTCCTCACTGCCTCATGTCAGGTATGTCTGGTCAAATTGTCATTTGTTCTGTTAATATTAGAGGCCTTAATAATTTAGTGAAGAAAAAGAAAGTACTTCAACATATCAAGAGCACTCGCCCACATGTTTCATACAAAAATCACATCTCCGCTCCTCTGCCTCTCCTGTTTTCAAAACTCCACCAGGCATCAACGGTCTACCAGCTGAGTTTTATAAAATGTTTAGAACTGATCTGTTAGAACCTCCTTTGCTAATTTGTAATTATGTTCTCCAATCTGGTATTTTACCTGCTTCATGGAAGGAATTGTCAATAGTGGTCATTCCTAAACAAGACAAGGACTTGACCGATCCAGCTTCCTATCGGCCAATTGCGTTATTCAACAACGACGTCAAAATTCTTACATCTATTCTTGCCAATAGACTTAAAAGCATAATTACAGAATATATATCTTCAAATTAGGCGGGCTTTATGCCTGGTAGGCAGCTTACAGATAATATACGCCACACTATAAATATTATCAATCACAGTAAAATTTGGCACTGATTCTAGGGATTGAATTTGAAAAGGTCTTTGATTCTCTTGAGGTCCCTTACCTGTTGACTCTGTTACAGAAAATGGGTTTTGGCCCAAATTTCTTATGTATTCTTAGCGCGATTTATGCTGAACCTAAATCCACAGTAAGTGTGAATTGTTACAATTCATCGTTCTTCCACCCTACTAGGGGAACTCGGTAAGGATGTTTTCTTTCACTTCTCCTTTGGCAGAAGAATTCAGACGAAATGTAACCTTGTCAGGAATTTAGATTGGAGAAAAGGAGCACAAAATCAGCCTTTATGCAGATGATCTAAAGCTGTATGTTGCTGATCCCCTTTGTTCCCTCCCGGTGATTCATAGGATCCTTTATAAATTTGGAGCATTATTTGGGCTTCGTATTAATCTACTAAAATCAGAAATTTATCCAATCTCTTTATCTTTAGATATGACTAACAATCAAGCAAATTTTTCTTTTTGCATGGTGCTCTACAATTTGGCGCCATCTTGGACTTCAAATCCCTATAAACCTAAGAGATTTGATCAAATATAATTTTGATGCAATGTTTTCTGATATCACTGTTAAACTGAAAGATTGGAACTCATTGCAGTGGTTTCTTCCAGATTGGATTCATCTCATAAAATTTTTTGTTTTTCCTAAATTTTTATTTCTTTCTTGTGCACTTCCAATCTTTATCCCAGAATCTTATTTTACAAAATGGTAGGGTGTTCTCTCTTCTTTTATATGGTCTTATAAAAAACCTCGTATTAATTTTCGAACGTTGCATAGACCTTTCAATATGGGTGGTCCTGATCTTCCCCTTCTTAAGGTTTACCACCAAGCCTCCATCCTTGTTAATTTGGTACGTATTTTACATTCTGATTCTCTAGAGGACTGGATGTTAATTGAACAATCCTTGATTGCCTCTATGCACCTAAAAGAAATTTTTTGGATTTCTCTGACTTGTTGTCCAAAATCATGGGATCGTAAGAAAATGGTCTTGGCTCCTGATATCTCTCAATTTTCAATGTTCATCAACCAACCTTGGTTCTTGCCTGGCATAACTTCTGATGCTTTTGAGGATTGGATTACTTGCCTGACAGATCTAATACTTAATGGCAGAATGAGGTCAAAATTTTATTTTGATGGACTTCTTGGTAAGAATGTACCCTGGTTTCGTTACTTTCAGCTTAAAAACATGATTGACAATCATCTGAGAATAGGGACTTTTAATAGGCCTTTCACAAGTTTGAAAAAGGGTCCATATTTATAAAAGGCTTGCTGTCAAAACTTTATAAAATTTTGATTGGTTTGGATATTTTGCCATTACAATATCAAAGGGCTTGGGAGGAAGATTTTAAAAGGAATATTCCTTTTACATTATGGCTTAAAATTTGGAATTCTCCTGTTAATTCTTCTTCAGTTTTCAACATTAAAATGCAATTTTTTAACATTATGTCACGCTGGTATTATTCCCCTAGAATTTTACATAAGAAAATCCTAGCCTTAGTCAGTATTGTTGGAAAAACTGTGGTTTTGTGGGCACTTATCTCCATTGCTGGTGGGAATGTCCCCTTATCCAACCGTTGTGGGTAGATGTTTTAAAACAAATTTACTTGATTACATAACAATCCCTACAAATGTCTCCTGAACTTTTGCTTTTGGACTTATGGGACAACTAGATTTTAAACACTCGTCATAAAGATCTCATTCATATCCTTTTGGCTGCTGCTCGTATCACAATTGCATCAGCATGGAAATTATCTTCACCTCCAACTTGGCAGGCCTGGTTTGACAAAATCTGGGACCAATTTGTTTGCGGAAAACTTCAATAGTCACGGAGCATGCTCATTCATGCCAAAATGGTTCTCATTATAAATTTATTAAAATTTGGGTGCTAGTTTTAGATTTTATGTCTAGACATGATCTTCCATCAAATCGGGTTTATCACACTTGGTTATCTCTTTAATTAATATATTATTTATTTATTTGTTCTTTTCTCCCTTCTTTTTATCCTTTTCCCTTCCTGGGCTTAGGGATCTCCACTACCGGGTGCACGGTCTCTTATTTATTTGTTTTTAATTATCACTAATTCTATTTTTATTTTTATTTGATTTCTCATGTATATGTATGAATGTGTATGTATATGTTTATATATGTGTGTGTGTGTGTGTTTATATAAGTGTATGTATACAAGTATATATTTATATTCTCTCTTCTTTTTCTTTTCTTTTCTCTTCCATTATTATTGTTATTACTATTATTTTTAATAATTGATTACTATTGATTACTATTATTTTTAATTTCTATTTTTTGTTTGTTTATATCATTACTTTGCTATGGGCTTTTATATAAATCTTGTTAATGTTCTTCCTCTACTCATTTAAGATGGCTATACTTCTATGTTTGCTCAATTATTTTTGTTGTGATTTTATATATATTTATTTATTGGTGCTTAGCTTATATTTTTGCATTTTTGTTTCTGGCATTTTTGTAATGCATTAAGATTAAATAAAGCTGCAGGTTTTAAAATAAAAAAAAATGACAGGCCAGTACTGTCCACTGTCACGTCCCCTTGGGTGCTTTGGAGATGAGGATAATTAATAATCAGAATAATAGCAATACAAATGCTCCCTTTTTGTGGAAAGCAATACTTTCTCAGGTCTGTCCTGAATCTACTTAAACTGAAGGGCAGTGAACCAAGATGAGAAAGAATCTTGTATGTGATATATAACTTGTGGAACTCTCAGCATTTCACAATTAAGGGGGGTACATCTGCTCATCAGTCTTTGACTTTGATATATTTATTTCCTTCAATATGTTTCCCCTTGGAATTAAATCCAAACAAATGGTGTGACCATATAAACTGAGCTTGTTATTCCAGTTTGATCCTTGCATCTGTTTAACATCTCCATTATGCTGTATGCTAATTTGCTGCTCACACTCTACCTATATGTATGGACTGGCAACTCCCATTTCAATCTGTCTGAAGAAGTATTTGTATGCATGAAAAGCTTATACCTTGAAAAGAATTTTGTTGGTTTTAAAGGTGCTACTGGACTCAAACTTTGTTCTGCTGCTTCAGACAAACATGGCTACCCACCTGAATCTATCTAGGGCATATAGTGATAGCCAGAAGCAAAGACTCCTTTAAAGAGGGATTAAACAGATTCATGGAAGACAGGTCTATTAGTGGCTAGTAGCTATGGTGACCAACGGAAGTCTCCATGGTCAGAGGCAGCAAAGCTGTAAATACCAGCATAAGGGTAAGGCCTTGGCCTTTCTATTATGTTTGTTGACCTTCCAAGGCAGATATTTGGCCACTGTGTGAAACAGGATGCCGGACTAGGTAGACCACTGGTCTGATTCAGCAGGGCTCTTCTCATATGGGTTTGATTTATGAATACGGCCCTCCTCCCTTTAGGGTTGCCAAGTCCAATTCAAGAAATATCTGGGGACTTTGGGGGCGGAGCCAGGAGACTTTGGGGGTGGAGCCAGGAACAAGGGTGTGACAAGCATAATTGAACTCCAAGGGAGTTCTGGCCATCACATTTAAAGGGGCAGCACACCTTTTCAAATGCCTTTCTTCCATAGGAAATAATGAAGGATAGGAGCACCATATTTTGGGGCTCATAGAATTGGACCCCCTGGTCCCATCGTTTTGAAGCTTGGGAGGTATTTTGGGGAGAGGCACTAGATGCTATACTGAAAATTTGGCACCTCTACCTCAAAAAATAGCCCCCCCAGAGCCCCCAATACCCACGGATCAATTCCCCATTATTCCCTATGGGAATCGTTCTCCATAGGGAATAACAGAGTTCCCGGTAGACATTTCCCTCCCCCGAACGCTTTCTAAAGTGGGGGGATGGCCTCCAAACCAGGGAATCCCCTGCCCCCTCCCTCTTTCACACACACAAATACTTACTGGGTCTTGTTCCTGCAGAATATTCCTGCTTGCTCTGAAAATGAAACCAAAAGAAAGGGAGGGGCCGTTCTCTGAGGAAACTGTTACAGATCCTTTCCCATGAAGCCCTTCCTGTTTCCCGCTTCCTGCTCAGCCTTAAAGGGACACATTTTAAAAACTGTTTGCAGGTTTCTAAACCTGCAGGAGCTCTAAAACGGCGGTGTGTGTGCGTGCGTGCTGCAGACGGAAGAGCAACAGCAGGGAGAGGTTTGAGACTTCCCAAAGCTACTTGGCTTAGCCTGCTGTGATCAGGCCTTTAAACCCAGATGCCGGTGAGCTGTAAATACGATGCTCTTTAACCATACACTGCAGTTGTATACAGAAAGCCTGCATTCCCCCCGCTTCCGGATTTTTGGAGAGCGGGGGAGGAGGCTGCTAATTCGGGGGTCCCCCACCAGGGCGGAAAGGTTGGGAAGCCTACCTCCCTTGTAGACTGAAGCAGCAAAGTCCCTTTTATCATCTTCCATACTTTAGATAGCTTTAAATGGGGACTTGACCAATTTAGAGAGGGTAATGTTTTGCCAGCCGCCCCCCACCTTTCATCTGCACAACCTTTCCTCCCAGCCTGTAACACTGTGAGCAAGTCCTACAAGACACACAGGGAACATCCGGAGCAACTGCCATGTTCATGTGCCACAGAGAATCTTGCAGTGGTGAACACGGTAGAGGATTTGGGGGCAGCCACAGCAACTGCCTCCAAGGAGGCCTTTCTGGGGAAAACTAGAAAATCTGCACAACAGTCAGGCTAGAAGAAAGGCGCCTCTTCTTGTATTGTCTTTTATATGATATTAACACAAAACAAACATTAAAAGTGCCCTGCGACAGTCTCAAACCTCTGATTCAAATCTTCCCATTGTCCCTGTGGCAGAACATGCCTGCTCTGGCCTGAAGGCCCAATTTCTACCCTGCCCTCCTAGAATTTTTTTCAGCTTCAGCCTCCTTCCCCCCAGTCATTTGTTCCATTTTCCTGGGTTGCAGTGTGCCAGAGAGAATCCCACCCCCCCGCAATGTATCATTGTAAAGTGTCTGCTTCTTCCTCTAAGCATGGAATGAGGCTTTGCTCACAAAGCTCACAGGAGATTATGTATTGTCTTGGATGGATGGCCCCTTTGATTTGCAACACCTTTTTCCTTTTAACTCACTCCCCTCCAAAAGCCCAAAGCTCTGCTCTGGGTACCATAGGAAGACTCAAGGATAGCTACAGATACTTGGGCTGGAATACAATAAGGTTGCTAGCCTTTCCTGGAGAAAATGGCTACTTCAGAGGATAGACTTGATGGCATTATACTTGATTAGCATCTGTCCCCCATTGTCCCCAGGGTCCATCCCCCCAGTCTCCAGGAATTCCCCAACATGGAAGAAGAAGAAGAAGAAGACTGCAGATTTATACCCCGCCCTTCTGCCTGAATCAGAGATTCCGAGTGGCTTACAATCCCCTACATCTTCTCCCCCCACAACAGACACCCTGTGAGGTAGTTGGGGCTGAGAGGGCTCTCACAGCAGGTGCCCTTTCAAGGACAACTCCTGCGATAGCAACACCAGAAAGATTGAGTAAAATATACCCAAAGTATTCCAACAAATGCTGGAAATGCAGAAAAGTCAAAGGGTCCCTCTATCATATTTGGTGGCAGTGTGAATTTGCCAGGAAATACTGGGCCCAGATTAATACATGGATACAAAAAATATTAAGAATAAGGCTTCAACATTCTCCAGAATTATATCTATTAAATGTCTATAGAGGGAATTTACCTAAACAAGAGAAGAAACTGTTGCTGCATATAATAACTGTTGCGAGAATTCTGTATGCAAAATACTGGAAAGTCTCTAAACTACCAGACAGGGGAGAGTTTTTACAAAAATCATTAGATGCAGTGGAGATGGATACCCTAACTGTGAGATTAAAAGGAGGTAATATACGAGATTGTAGAAAGACCTGGGACTATCTATATGATTGGATAAAAAAGTATGGCTCTTAGTATGAAGAAACTGGAACTCTGTTATGGTGATGCCTACTAAGCTCTTTGGGTGGAGGGTTGGGTGATGGTTTATGTAGGTATTTATGTATTTGTGTGTGTGTGTATGTGTGTATATATATATATATATATATATATATATATATATATATATATATATATATATATATATGTGTGTGTGTGTGTGTGTGTGTGTGTGTGTGTATAACCTAGATCTGTACAAGCAATTGATAAATAAAGTGTTGTTTTGTGTTAAAAAACAAAAACAAAACTCCTGCGATAGCTATGGCTGACCCACGGCCATTCCAGCAGCTGCACGTGGACTTAACAAGCACACCAAACTGGCAAGCTTATTGAGCACATGCACATACACTCTTCCTTCACAGCTACATCCCACCTGGCATGCACAGGAAGGGTGGCTTCATTGCGTCACACAAATGGAAAGGAAATGCTGTGGAGAGCTCTCACCTAAGATACAGACAGTGGTCCCCCCCTTGCTTAGCCTAGCTAGAAGAGAAGGCAAAACTGTGGCCAGCACCAATTCATCTCATCTCCATTTTACAGTGATGTTAAAATGTTGCACTCCCCATCCACTGTGGGCTTGTGGTGCAGAGTTCTTCTCTTCCCCCCCACAAGCATTTTCAAAGGCCAAAACAGCTAAACAGGTGCCCATACACTGTAAAATAGTTATGAGTCCACTTGTGAAAGGTAGTGGCAGCTGCTGCCCAACTCCTCTGTTTCCAACCACCTTTGAGCACTTCCTCCCCAGCAAAAATAAAGCCAAAAAATGCTCCTACCTTATGTGCTGCTGATGAGGGGAATTCATGGCAGGCATGAGCTAGCAAGCTAAAGCATAAAAGGACTACATCATGTGCTTCAGAGCATGCAGGAGCAATTGCTTGGTACAGAAAGCAAAGTGCAAAGGGACAGCCTGGGAGGGAGGGAGACTCACTGCCTCATTGGCAAAGGCTGGAGGGAGGCATGAAGAGGGCAGGAGACTTCCTTCCTCATTGGCAAAGCCAAGGAGGAGGAGGGAAGGAGGCAAAGCCAGGAAAGGAGGAGGGAAGGAGAGACTTCTGACAAGATTTCACAACAACCCCTGGTGCTGATTAGAGGGGCATAACAAAGCGTGCCATTTTTAAGTATGCATTCTACTGTTACTCTGTATCAGTTCCAATACCTACGTAGTTCAAAAGAACCAGTCCTTGAGTTGAAACAAAGTATGGTTTATTGATAATCCATGTGGCTCTATTGAGCTAGGTATTGGAACTGATAGAGTAACAGTAGAATGCATACTTAAAGATGGCACATCAAAGGTTCTCTAAACATTGCTACAAATTCTAAACAAGCCTGCATTCACGTGTGAAAGTTCACACAGTAACTTCCTTATCTCCCCTGTAGTTATTCTTCCCGGGTCCAGGACTAGCCTGGGAAACTGTCCCTGGAGGCTTTATCTTCAAAGAGCAAATTCCTGCATCTGTGAGTGAAAGCGAAAGAGGCGCGAAAGATCTGTCTCTACTCTTCTACTTTGATGTGCCCAGATTTAATTCAGGGTTAGTAACATCTCTATAATATATTGGTTTTTATTCAGGCAATAAAAGAGAGATTAAACAATGCTTGACAGATTCATGGGGTGGGGCCCTGCCTCTTTTTGTACCACCATGGCTATGGGCCTGTTAGAAACTGGCCCAAGGTGAGTATACTTCATGGGCAAAGTTACTGATCAAAATGAGAGGCCTGGAGTTCTCCTGGAATCACAACTGACGTTTCAATTACAGAGATCAGTTTCCTTGGAGGGAACAGTTTCAGAGAGGTCCTAGGACTGCCACCTCTGGTTTAAAATAAAGCAGTTTAAAATGCATATTGTTATTGCATATTATTTCCTGGGGTCACCTTTTAATACCGCAAAAAGAATTTAATGCAAAGGTGGGAATCTCTGAGATGGATTTCCCCAAACTCTTCTGCTTCATTATGATCTGCATGGTGCATGTCAAGAATTTTGGCCTTTACCCAGAGAAGAGAAGACTGACAGACACCTGCTGTCAGCATGCATACAAAATGATGGCTAGATTTCACACTCTAAATGTGCACAGTTTATTTGGAAGCTTATCATCAATTTGTCTAATTCTCAATGTTGTCAAATCTGTCTATACTTTAATTCAGAGGTTGGTTGGAGCCATAAACAGACAAGACAGCTTTTTCTACAAATCTAAAAAATACCTCAGGTTTGCAGAAGAATCTAAAATAAAAATACATGTTTTTTTTTAAAAAACAACAACAAAATAACATGCAGCACCTGCAACTTTAACAAATGGAAGTCTTCAGGGGCTGTTGCTAAGCAACCACAACAACTATTGCCAGCCTTCGAGCCTTGGTTTCTGTCAGTAAAATACAAGGCAAGGGGGAAGGACTCTTTCCAGGGCTCTTTTGGCCTTTGTGAGAAAAATTCATCCACGTCAAATCTGGCAGCAACCACCAGATTACTTGCTACCAGCAGACTTGCATGATTCACCCAGACTCAGCTGCTTGCTACTGTTCAACATCAGTCACCCTATAAAAGCTATACCCTATGGCATAGTGTTTAGAATTCCAGATTAGGATCTGGGAGACCTGTGTTTGAATGCCTGCTGCGCAATGAGCGATCTTGGGCAGTTACACATTCTCAGCCTGACTTACTTCACAGAGTTGCTCTAAGAATAAAATGGAAGAGAGAACGATGCACATTGCTTTGGGTCTCCGTTGTGGAGAAAGGTGGTGAATAATGGAGTCAGTAAATGATCAATATAGCTGAAGATGGCGGGCAGATAAAATATAGATTGGTGTGTGGGTGGGAAGCATTGAAGGAAGTAGGGAAAGGTGAGGATGTGGCGGTTTGCCAGGAGGAGGGGAATAGTGTGTGGAGGAGGATACTGGGGAAAGAGAGACTTCCTCCCCTCCCTCCCTTGCACAACTAGGACTGGCCTGACAGCCAGCATCACACAACTGAGCCACAGCTTTACTGGGTAGAGGGATGCTCTGCTTGTATTTGCATCATTGCAGCATTTGGAGGTATGTTTACGGTCACCTCGAGGTTAGACTACTGTAATGCCCTCTACATGGGGCTGCCCCTGTACCGAACCCGGAAACTGCAGCTAGTGCAAAATGCAGCAGCCAGGCTGCTATTGGGACTGCCTCAATGGGAACATGTGCAGTCTGGGCTGCGGGAGTTGCACTGGCTGCCAATTGTGTACCGGGTTCGTTACAAGGTGCTGGTTATCACCTTTAAAGCCCTATACGGTCGAGGACCTGTCTACCTTAGGGACCGCCTCTCTCCATATGTTTCCCCAGAGAGCACTGCGATCAAGCTCAAAAAATCTATTGGAAATCCCTGGGCCAAAAGAAACCAAATTAAAAACTACCAGAGAACAGGCGTTCTCTACAAAGGCTCCCCAATGGTGGAATCAACTGCCGGAAGAGGTGCGGGCCCTACGGGATCTTAACCAGTTCCGTGGGGCCTGCAAAACTGCCCTCTTCCGATTAGCTTTTTAAGACGGAACTCCTGATTATATCAATAACATCGAGCCATCTTGCACATATTCTGATTGTACTATAGTGTTATACTGTTTTATTGGTTTTACTGTTTAAATCATTAATTATTGTATTCTGTTTATTGTATCATGGTTTACCATGTCTTGTTAGCCGCCCTGAGCCTGCCTAGGTGGGGAGGGCGGGGTATAAATAAAAGTTGTTGTTGTTGTTGTTGTTATGTTTAGATGTGGTGTTTGGTAGTGGGGAAAGAGATAATTTCATTTGTTTAATTTATATGCTGCTGTCCTCCCTGAAGAAGCATACATCATTTTCCTTGCCTCCATCTTAATCTCACAACAATCCTGTGAGGTAGGCTAGACTAAGAGTATGAGACATGCCCAGGTCACCTAACAATACACCTGGAGGCCAGAAGAAACGACTAGGTTGCCATGCAAGTTTTCACTTGCTAAGATTTATCTAGAAACAGGAGGGCATCTCTGGATAGGATGCCTTAGTCGGATCTGTTGGCTCAAGGGTCTGGGGCACCTGTAGAGGGTTGCCCTTGATGTCCTTCAAGTCTCCTCCAACCCTATATGCCTGCCACCATGACCAAAGACAACCATGAACATTAATCAGTCCCTCTTGTCCACTCAGATACATACCTCAAAGAAGAGAGACTTCCATTTGGGTGTAAGTTGTATGGAAGGAAGAAGAAGAAGAAGAAGAAGAAGAAGAAGAAGAAGAAGAAGAAGAAGAAGAAGAAGAAGAAGAAGAAGAAGAAGAAGAAGATATTGGATTTATATCCCACCCTCCACTCCGAAGAGTCTCAGAGCGGCTCACAATCTCCTTTACCTTCCTCCCCCACAACAGACACCCTGTGAGGTGGCTGGGGCTGGAGAGGGCTCTCACAGCAGCTGCCCTTTCAAGGACAACCTCTGCCAGAGCTATGGCTGACCCAAGGCCATGCTAGCAGGTGCCAGTGGAGGAGTGGGGAATCGAACCCGGTTCTCCCAGATAAGAGTCCGCACACTTAACCACTACACCAAACTGGCTCTCCGAAACACAACTATCTATAATAAATGGCCACCCTGTCTCTACACAAGGAAGCACACTCTACCTATGACACATTATTAGCATGGAATTCACTGCGCTAGGATGTAAAAAGAGCCACTGGGTTAGATGGCTTTAAAATCTGATTAACCCAGTGACATGGAGAGCCACATTTGCAATTACCATCAACCAGAAGAGCCACAAGACTACTGTCTACCCTGTGTACCACCCTAAATACACACATACTGTGATTATTAAGTATATTAGAATAACCTTTCTATTTTCCTCGGAGCATGTAGGATTATCTCTCCCCACCCCCACTGAACCTCAGCTAGCCCTTGTGTATCTCTGCCTTCCTGTTCTCTCCTCCTCCTGAGGCACATCAGATCAGGAATGAAAGCATGAGATTGCTAGCACACTCAGAGGACTTGGTCCTGGAAAAGGATGAATAAAACTGCCAACACCCACACTGCGGAGAGCTTGCTTTTTTCCTCACAGAGATTCCTCACGGAGACTCACAGATTACCCATTCTCCAGTTCCTGCATTGATGGCTGGTTCAAGGTCGGAAATACCAGCCAGCCACAAAGCCTACGGACAATGGCCTTGCTCGCTTTCCTGGAACATGGGGCAAGTGCCAGTCTTGGGTTGCCAATCCCCAGTTGGTGCAACCCAAAAGAGAAATGTGGGAAAATAGAGCTGGAGAAAAAAGCCGAAAGGCCTCCACACCAGCCAGCCTCACAAATGAAATTTAAATATAAATTCTTATGAAAAGCAGCAAATTCCTTAAACCGGGACATACAAATACTAGTGCGTGTAAACAAGAACGTCTGTCACCCCCTTCCCAAAGTCTCTTCACAATGCTGTCAAAGCAATCTCTTCAACCAACAGGGTCGGGAGGAAACATCCAAGTGTAAGTAAGTGTTCTCCAGTTGAGGGTAGGGATCCCCTGGCTTGGAGCCTTTCCTAACTTGAGGGTTATCAGAAAACAGGGTGGGGGGAGCTGCTGGGTGCTCCCTTATACCCCATGGAGACTGGTTCCTATAGGGCAGGGTGTCAAAGCCATTTGTTAGGAGGGCCAGATCTGACACAAATGGGACTTTGTGGGGCCATGCGTGTCATAAAATGTAATGTAAGGTAGTGGAGATACAAACTTTTTAATGGACACAGACAAACACAATTAAATATATTTTTTAAAACTTAAAATTAAAACATGCTTAAAACTCTTGCAATATTTTGTTTAAAATTGAAAGGTGGGGGAATAGTGGAATTGGGCAATGCAATTTTTTTAAAATAAGACATCAAGAAAAAGCACAAGGATCGCAGCAGAAACTAAAAATATAAAATGTTCCGAGCCTGGGAAAATATGAAAGCTGGGGAAATAGTGGGATCTGGCAATGCAATTTTTAAAATAAAACATCATTTTGCATCCTGGGGTGCAAAAGCAGGGAGAGGGTCTCCCCCTCCCTCTCCTTCATTCTGTCCTATTGGCCCATTCTTTCCTATGGGCCCATAGGATAAGAACATAAGAGAAGCCATGTTGGATCAGGCCAATGGCCCATCCAGTCCAACACTCTGTGTCACACAGTGGCAAAAACAAACAAACACACAACCCAAGTTCCATCAGGAGGTTCACAAGTGGATCTAGAAGCCCTTCCACTTTGTCCCCCCCAAGCACCAAAAATACAGAGCATCACTGCCCCAGACAGTTCCAGTAATATACTGTGTCTAATAGCCACTGATGGACGTCAGCTCCATATTTTTATCCAATCCCCTCTTGAAGGTGGCTATGCTTGTAGCCGCCACCACCTCCTGTGGCAGTAGGCTTGCCAATCCCCAGGTCCCAGAGGGAGTTCTTCTGCTTTCCCAGGCTCCTTCCCGCCTCCAGTCAGCTGGCCAATGGGGGGGAAGCCCCACCCCCAAAGCCACCATGTGATTTTTTTTCCTCTCTGGAGGCTCCAGTCTCCGATTGGAAAGGCTTCCTCTTGGGATGGTGTGTCTGTGTTGCTGTGAAGAAGTTGGCAGCAACTCGTGAGTAGAGAGGCCAATCCCCTGCTTCAGACTCGCCAGAAACGGGGTGGGGGAGAGGGAAACGTCTGCTGAGCACTTCATTATTCCCTTTGTGGAGATCGATTCTCATAGAGTATAGTGGAAAATTGATCTGGAGGTTTCGGGGGCTCTGGGGGAGCTGTTGTTTGAGGTAGAGGCACCAAATTTTCAGTATAGCATCTAGTGCCTCTCCCCAAAGTACCCCCCAAGTTTCAAAACAATTGGACCAAGGGGTCCAATTCTATGAGCCCCAAAAGAAGGTGCCCCTATCCTTCATTATTTCCTATAGAACGAAGACATTTAAAAAGGTGTGCTATCCCTTTAAATGTGATGGCCAGAATTCTCTTGGAGTTCAATTATGCTTGTCACACCCTTGTTCCTGGCTCTGCCCCCAATGTCTCCTGGCTCCACCCCCAAAGTCCCCAGATATTTCCCCAGATAATCGGACTTGGCAACCCTATGTGGCAGTAAATTCCACATGCTAATCACACTTTGGGTGAAGAAGTACTTCCTTTTATCTGTTTTAATCCAACTGCTCAGCAATTTCTTTGAATGCCCACGAGATCTTGTTATGTGAGAAAGAGAGAAAAGTACTTCTTTCTCTACTTTCTCCATCCCATGCATAGTCTTGTAAACTTCTATCATGTCACCCCGCAGTTGATGTTTCTTCAAGCTAAAGAGTCCCAACCGTTTTAACCTTTCTTCATAGGGAAAGTGTTCCAAACCTTTAATCATTCTAGTTGCCCTTTTCTGCACTTTTTCCAATGCTATAATATCCTTTTTTGAGGTGCAGTGACCAAAATTGTACACAGTATTCCGAATGAGAAGAATTGGTTGATGAGGTGGAAATAGTGGGCACCCTGGGCAATAGTGACCATGCGATTTTGGAATTTATAGTCTATGGGAAGGGAAAAGCTGTATGTAGTCAGTCATATAGGCTGGACTTCAGAAAGGCAAACTTCGACAAACGTAGAACTATGCTGAGTATTATCCCATGGTCACAAATACTTAAGGAGAAGGGGGTTCAAGAGGGGTGCGAGTTTCTTAAAAGTGAAATATTGAAAGCACAATCCTATGAGAAGAAAAATTGGAAGAAGCCTAAAGAAGCCAAGGTGGCTCTATAAACAACTCTCTAAAGACTTGAAAAATAAAAAAGACTAATTTAGGATGGAAGGATGACCTTATAACCGGAGCCATGAGCCAACATTCGAGAGTTGCCTCGGGCGCCAGCTCTTGGCGGGGGTGGGGGGGGCACGTTGTTTCTGGGCGCTGCGGGATTGGAGGAACTCTTTTGGCCTCTCAGTGCCCAGAAACAATGCTGCGCTTTCAGCCCTGGGTGCTCTCTGAACTTGGAGAGTGCCCAGGATTGAAAGCGCCATTGTTTTGGGTGCTGAGGGGTCAAAAGAACTATCCCGGCCCCTCAGCACCCAGAAACAATGCAGCACGACATGATAATGTTACAACCCTCATTCTATGAATCCCTTCCAACTCTGATGCTATGATTTGTGAATTTCCTGCATTGTGCAGGGAGTTGGACTAGATGACCCTGGAGGTCCCTTCCAACTCTATGTTTTTATGATTCTGATTGACGTAAATGAGACTTACACAAGAGGCTGTTAATTAACAGGAGGTGCAGTCTCCAAAGAAGTTCTCCTCCACGAGTCTTCTTGAAAGGAACTTGAGAATGCTTACAAGAAATCTGGCACAGGAGAACTCCCTGCCAGGTTTCCTTCTCCCTTGAGATGAGCAAAGCTCCATTTTGATTTGGTTTCCGAACCTTCTCAAAGCCCCTTGTGATCAGCTCCGGCCATCTTCAACCCGTTCGCATTCAAGCCGCGGCAGGAAGCCAGCATGCGGCATGCGGATGCAACTGGAAAAAAAACATTTTTGACATGGTTTTTGCCTTATCTAAAAATAAAAGTTAGTTATTAGATGCTGATAAGGGCTGAGATAAACCCGGCACCTTCTACCGAAAGAGCTGCAAGTTATGCAAAGCTTTCAATTACCGACCATTCATGAGTCTCAAATAACCAAAACGCTTGCCAGGGGGGTGGGGGGGTGTCTGCGAGGAGGCATCGCCTTATATTCAGTTTCTCCAACTTGGCTGTTTCTCCACACAATTATTTCAGTGAGGCTCGCATAGGTACCAGTTTGGTGCAGTGCTTAGAATGTTAAAATAGACTCTCGGAGAGACCTGGGTTCAAATCCCCTCTTTACCAACCAGCCAACCAATCAGCCTTTATTGGCATGTAGCAATTAAGAAAAACATGATATCCCCCCTTTACATGAAGCTTGCTGGGGGACCTTTGGTGAGCCACACCCTCATTCTGACCTACCTCTTAACCATGAATGCTGCACTAACCTGTTTGGAAGAAGGACGGGATGAAAATATACCGAAGAGACAGAATTTCCTGGAGGACCATACCCCAGATAAACATGCCCACAACCTGAACTCTGCTTAGGCTTGCCAACCTCCTGGTGGGGCCTGGAGAATACCCAGAATTACAACTGCTCTTCAGACTGCAGAAGTCAATTCCCTTGAGGAAAACGGCAGCTCTGGAGAGTGGACTCTTGTGCTGTATTCCTACTGAGCTCCCTCCCCTCACCAAATTTCACCTCCCAATTGATAAATCTCCAAGCTCCTCTCACCCGTCAGTCTGAAGCCTGCCTTTATCCCACTTGTTTCTTGGACCCGGACCTCCCTCAGAAATGACTACCTGCCACAAACAAGGAGTTTTCCTTTCTGTATTCAGTTTGTTTGGCTCATCATGACCCCCCTTTCACTTTCATTACAAATATCCCTTTCTCTTTTTTTGTGACTTTTGTTTTTCTGTCCATTGGTTTCAAAGGAAACACGTTGCTAGCGATAGCGCTTCGTGTTTCTTGCACAATTCGGATGAATGTCTCAGTATAAAAGGAATTAGGCAGTAGAAAAGGTTGCCAACTGCCTGGAAACAAAATGTTCTGTCCTTTTAATACAGGCTTAGATAGTTACCAGGTGATGTTATTTGTCTGCATGCCACGAAAAGCTTTGCCTGGGGTAACCCCTACAGCCCTGCTCGGCTCTCCTTTCACCTTGCTGCCACAGAGAATCCTTTTGTCCGAGGCAGCACCTGCTGAGGCAAGCCCTGGAGAAGCTGCTGAGGATGGGGAGCAAGCTGGAAAGCGTGGGCATGGGGGCCTCTCCTCTGCTACCAAGCTGGCTCACACAGGGCAGCATGGAATAGGCATAACAATGAGCCCTGAGGAAGGAGTGGCAGCAGCTGGTGAAGTCCATGCCCACGACTCTGCCGCCCTCCTCCATCTCACCGTCCAGCCTGGGCAGCAGGGCTGTGGCCTAGCTTTGTCCATGTGTGGGGGGAGGAAGGGTGCAGGCGGCGGGGAAGTCAGGGATGGGAGGGCCTGGGTGCTAAAACCCTGGTGCTGACCCTGGGGAGAGAGGGAATCTTTAACCTTTTACCCTTCCTCTCTGAAAAAAACCCTCCCACAGCTGCTTTTACCAATGATGAAGGGAGCAGCTCAAGGTGCCCAGTGACAAAATGGCAATGGAGGAATGGATTAAAGTTTCTACTTCTTCCCACACCATTCTTCTCCTTGATGAAGTGATCCTAGAGATGGAATTTGCACAAAGGAAAAAATGTAATAAGAAATAAACATGAAAAATGTTGGGTGGTTCTGCGTCTGACCTAGCCTCAGATCGCAAAGCATGGAGGCACACCATCCACCAGGCTGTCTCTTCCTTTGAGAACGCACGCGTAGCTGGTCTTGAGGACAAAAGGAGATCGAGGAAGAATCGCACTGCTACAGCACCAACCCCAAATCAGACTTTTCCCTGCAGCCACTGTGGCCGGACCTGCCTGTCCCGCATTGGTCTTGTCAGCCACCAGCGAGCCTGCAGCAGACGTGGACTACTGCACCTTTCTTAAATCTTGGTTCGCGAAGTCAAGCCGAGAGAGAGAGAGAGAGAGAGAGAGAGAGAGAGAAAGAGAGAGAGAGGAGAATGTTTTCCACTTTCTTTAGATGTGAATTGGAAGTTTACTGTCTTTCCCTCTCTACTGAGGGTGGGCAGCTTCTATGAAGGAAATGGTACATTCACTTTTACATGAAAGGAAAGATGGGACAACAGACCAATTTTCTCATTTAGAAAGAGCAAGATCTCAGATCCTTCCTCATCGCAGACCACATTTTCTCTGGTTTGGCTCTGTCCTTGGTATGTGTGTGTGTGGGGGGGGAGCATTTGTGTGTATGGTCCACAGACTATTCTCCATCAGTCTGCTTGTCTGCCTTCCCGGCAACATATTTATGCCCTTCGCCTGCAGATAGGTTGCCTATTGTGCAGAAGGTGTGTCTTAGTTTTTATTTCTGCCCCCCTCCCCCCAGCATCTGATTTCCAGAGAATGCAAGCAAAATCTTTGCACCTGTGCAGTTAAGCAGGCCTAGCACCACAGCAGAAACAGAATCCTAAGTGAACAGAACTTACTTATATAGATTTGGAAAACTATTCCGCAACAGTTCGCAAACAATTTGCAAATTCTGTTCTGAAGCCAGTGCGGTGTAGTGATGAAAGTGTTGCGCTAGGATTTTCGAGAGTTAGGTCCAAATCCTCACTCTGCCATTAAACTTGCTAGGTAATGGTGAACCAATCTCTCTCTCTCTCTCTCTCTCTCTCTCTCTCTCTCTCTCTCTGTCTCCCCTCCCCAACCCTAACTACCTACCTACCTATAAAGAATTGTTGTGAACTTAAAATAAGAAATCCCATCCTTATCAACCCAATTCTCTGACCAGTACACCACATAAGAACATAAGAGAAGCCATGTTAGATCAGGCCAATGGCCCATCCAGTCCAACACTCTGTGTCACACAGTGGCCAAATATATATATATATACACACACAAACACACACTGTGGCTAATATCCACTGATGGACCTCTGCTCCATATTTTTATCTAACCCCCTCTTGAAGGTGGCCATGCTTGTGGCTGCCAGCACCTCCTGTGGCAGTGAATTCCACATGTTAATCACCCTTTGGGTGAAGAAGTACTTCCTTTTATCCGTTTTAACCTGTCTGCTCAGCAATTTCATGGAATGCCCACGAGTTCTTGTATTGTGAGAAAGGGAGAAAAGGACTTCTTTCTCTACTTTCTCCATCCCATGCATTATCTTCTCCATCCCATGCATTATCTTGTAAACCTCTATCATGTCACCCCGCAGTCGACGTTTCTCCAAGCTAAAGAGCCCTAAGCGTTTCAACCTTTCTTCATGGGGAAAGTGTTCCAGCCCTTTAATCATTCTAGTTGCCACACTGCCTTGGGTTAGTCTGCCTGGATTTGGGGACCTGGACTAGAGCAAGCCAGTTCCTCCCCCGTTCCAAATCCAGCTCCCTGCAGCCTTGTCCTATCCCTTCTGATGAAATGTCCTTGGTGCCTCTTCCTGGAGCTAGTCCTTATCTGGAGACCTGTATTTCTTATGTCTATCGTCCTATTTTATTAACTTTCAACCAAACTGGAATATGGACTGTGCAGCCTTCCATTTCAAGGAGCGTTTAAAAGATAACGTCATAGAAACAGACAAAAAAGCTCAACTTGCCAACATCATAATTCTATCAGCCTTGATTCTATCAGTCTTGCCTCCAGCTCAGCGGTGGCAATACCCTGTAGTCTGCAAACCCTTCTTTGAATGCACATTTTATTAGGTGGAAGCACTATTTGGTAGTAGGGCGGGTGGGGATCCGCAAGAAGAATAAAGGTGTCCATTCATTCCTGCGTCCAAATATTAGTCACCTGTGACCTTGAGGAAAAAAGGAAGAAATTTGCTGAAACTGTTAGAACAGAGCAACTCCGTTAAAAGAAGGAAGAAGAAGAAGAAGAAGATATTGGATTTATATCCCGCCCTCCACTCCGAAGAGTCTCAGAGCGGCTCACAATCTCCTTTCCCTTCCTCCCCCACAACAGACACCCTGTGAGGTAGATGAAGATATTGGATTTATATCCCGCCCTCCACTCCGAAGAGTCTCAGAGCGGCTCACAATCTCCTTTCCCTTCCTCCCCCACAACAGACACCCTGTGAGGTAGATGAAGATATTGGATTTATATCCCACCCTCCACTCCGAAGAGTCTCAGAGCGGCTCACAATCTCCTTTCCCTTCCTCCCCCACAACAGACACCCTGTGAGGTAGATGAAGATATTGGATTTATATCCCGCCCTCCACTCCGAAGAGTCTCAGAGCGGCTCACAATCTCCTTTCCCTTCCTCCCCCACAACAGACACCCTGTGAGGTAGATGAAGATATTGGATTTATATCCCGCCCTCCACTCCAAAGAGTCTCAGACCGGCTCACAATCTCCTTTCCCTTCCTCCCCCACAACAGACACCCTGTGAGGTAGATGAAGATATTGGATTTATATCCTGCCCTCCACTCCGAAGAGTCTCAGAGCGGCGCACAATCTCCTTTCCCTTCCTCCCCCACAACAGACACCCTGTGAGGTAGATGAAGATATTGGATTTATATCCCGCCCTCCACTCCGAAGAGTCTCAGAGCGGCTCACAATCTCCTTTCCCTTCCTCCCCCACAACAGACACCCTGTGAGGTAGATGAAGATATTGGATTTATATCCTGCCCTCCACTCCGAAGAGTCTCAGAGCGGCGCACAATCTCCTTTCCCTTCCTCCCCCACAACAGACACCCTGTGAGGTAGATGAAGATATTGGATTTATATCCTGCCCTCCACTCCGAAGAGTCTCAGAGCGGCTCACAATCTCCTTTCCCTTCCTTCCCCACAACAAACACCCTGTGAGGTGGGTGGGGCTGAGAGGGCTCTCACAGCAGCTGCCCTTTCAAGGACAGAGAGTGGCCTACAATCTCCTTTACCTTCCTCCCCCACAACAGACACCCTGTGAGGTGGGTGGGGCTGGAGAGGGCTCTCACAGCAGCTGCCCTTTCAAGGACAACCTCTGCCAGAGCTATGGCTGACCCAAGGCCATGCCAGCAGGTACAAGTGGAGGAGTGGGGAATCAAACCGGGTTCTCCCAGATAAGAGTCCACACACTTAACCACTACACCAAACTGGCTCAGATGGCACACAAGGGGTGCTGACTACAAAATTACTTAAGCAGAAGCAGTGTTAACCACGCTGCTAATCTCCCCACATGTCAATCAAAGTATATATTCTTCTGATTCAGATTCCGCCGTTTTTCCAACCAGGATGATTTTATTTCCTTGCGTGTTTGTCAAACAGACAGAGCACAGTGTGCGTTTCCAACCCTACATCCCCAATAACACAGGAAACCTTACAAATACTCACAAACCTGAACGCGAAAGAAAGGCAGCTATCCTGAAGTCTTCAAAGTTTCACTCAGTTCCATTTTACAAACACAGACATCGCTTTGCCTGTAGATGGTGCTGTAACGAAGACTTGAACTCTTACTTCGGTGCCTGCTTGGCCTCACGCTTGAGACCTGAGAGGGGAGGATATCGTGGGAGGCAGGCTGCCAAAGCCACCCCTGCTGCTGTCAGTGACTTTCTTCTGAATCACCAGTGGGCCAGCACCTGTGCGTGACCTCAGGAACTGCAAATAGAGTCACTGACGCTAACAAGCGAACACCTGCAGGCACCTGGCATTTTTTCACTCTGCTGACACCAAAAACCAATTTAAGGCAAAATAGAGATACGGAGACGTTCCACCCCTCCTTTGCAGCAATCTGCCTTCCTCTCGCCATGGCCTTATTCATCCGGGCAGGCTGGCAGAGGCAGTTGTGCAGACAGGGGGATGGAATGCATGCAACTGAAAAAGCCAAGGCCACCTCCCATAGGTTTCTCCAGGGAGCTCAGATGGCACACAACAGGTTATCCCATTTTCTTCCACAACTCTGCGAGGTGGGTTTGGCTGCAGCGTGGTGCCGTTTGGTGGTGTTTTGCTGTCAGAAAAAAATGCTTTAGGTTCATTCATTCGCACGTGTGGTCAGTGATAACCACTGTTTGCATCTGGATAGGAAAAGTGAGGGTGACTGCTAACCGTCTGCCACCTCCAAACTGGAATCAGAATCTATAACTAGGAACATGTTTTGGATGTATCGATTTTGAAAATGTATGTGCGGCTTAGCCGCTTGAATCAATTTTGAAAGGTGATTTTTGACAAAGCCATTAAAAATTCAACTGAAGACATCCCAATCGAAATCAGACTAACCCAAATAGCAAAGAAATCCCAACGGCCAGTAAAACCAATCGCATACAAGGGCCAGAATATCAGGAACACAACAGCATACAGGCACAGGTGAGAGGAAGAAGTATCAGCGGAAAAGTAACATAATTCCATAAAAGAGATGAAAGTAAGGCAGGATAAATGTCAGCTAAAGGCTTGTGCAAATAAAGATGTATTAGGGTTGCCAATCCCCAGGTGGGGGCAGGGCATCCCCCGGTTTGGAGGCCCTCCCCCTGCTTCAGGGTCGTCAGAAAGCGGGGGGAGGGGAGGGAAATGTCTGCTGGGAACTCTGTTATTCCCTATGGAGATTTATTCCCATAGAAAATCATGGAGAATTGATCTGCGAGTATCTGGGGCTCTTGGGGAGCTTTTGGGGGGGTAGAAGCACCACATTTTCAGTATAGCATCTAGTGCCTCTCCCCAAAGTACTCCCCATGTTTCAAAAAGATTGGACCAGAGGATCCAATTCTATGAGCCCAAAAGAAGGTGCCCCTATCCTTCATTATTTCCTATGGAAGGAAGGCATTGAAAAGGTGTGCCGTCCCTTTAAATGTGATGGCCAGAACTCCCTTTGGAGTTCAATGATGCTTGTCACAGCCTTGGTCTTGGCTCCACCCCTACTGTCTCCTGGCTCCACCCCCAAAAGTCTCCTGGCTCCACCCCCAAAGTCCCCAGATATTTCTTGAATTGGACTTGGCAACCCAAAGATGTATCCACATGACCAGGATTTTCAGTTTTGTATCCATCACCTCTGGGATTTTCTCATAGTTATTGTTTCTGCCGCTGTCCCAGATGAGTTGTTTCCCAACAGTACATCCAATGGGGGACCTCTGTAAGGATTCCTTCTCCCTCTCACTTTTCACCTTTGCCTTCCCCCGCCAGTTTCTCCTCTTTCCTTCACTTCTCTCTCCCACCTACTTACCTTTTTTCTTTTTTCCTTGTAGAACAACGTTAGAGTCCAGTGGCACCTCTAAGGCAACAAAGTTTTATTCAAGGTATATAAGCTTTTGTGTGTAAGTGCTGTCCTTCAGATACATTGAAACTGATTTCCTCGAATATTACACATACAGGAAGAGGTTTAGTTTCTAGGAAAAGTTAATTAGAGTCAAGGTGCATAAGTAACTGAGCAATAAATACAGCTAAGACTGGACTAGACATGTAAATCAGGGGTGTCAAATGTCTGTCCCATGGGTCAGAACCAGCCCACCCAGGGCTCTAATCGGGCCTGCCTGGCTCTTTTCTCCCCCCCTCCCACTCCTCTCCTTGCCCTTTGAAGCTCTGAGGCGGCTGAAGTTCCCTGCTCTTTCTGCTTTGTCTGGGCTGCAGCATGAAACAAAGCTGCAAAGAACATGCGCAGTAGATTTTCCATTAAGGTCTCTGCCCAGATAGATAGAGCCCAGAGACCTTAATGGAAAATCCATTCCAGTTTTCCTTGCAACTTTGTATGTGCTGTTTCAGTACTCCTGCCGCTGGTTGAAGCTTCCTGGAGTTGTGTCCTTGCAAATAAAGGACTCCAGGGGGGCTGTTTTTTGAGGTAGAGGCACCAAATTTTCACTACTGCATCTAGTACCTCTCCCCAAAATGCCCTCCAAGTTTCAAAAAGATTGGACCAGGGGGTCCAATTCTATGAGCCCCAAAAGAAGGTGCCCCTATCCTTCATAATTTCCTATGGAAGGAAGGCATTGAAAAGGTGTGCTGTCCCTTTAAATGTGATGGCCAATTATGGACTTTGGAGTTCAATTATGCTTGTCACAGCCTTGATCTTGGCTCCACCCCCCAAAGTCTCCTGGCTGCACCCCCAAAGTCTCCTGGCTCTACCCCCAAAGTCTCCTGGCTCCACCTCCAAAGTCCCCAGATATTTCTTAAATTGGACTTGGCAACCCTAGCTGCTTCAGACCAACACAGCTACCAACCTGTCCTTTTTCCCTGTGTCAGCCTAGGCCTTCACTCCCCCAGAGTCATCTATTTCTGTGATTTAAGCTGAGGGTGACTGCAAAATTACCATAGAAGCAGGGACGTTTTAACCAATGCTAGAGAGGACCCGGCCATTCTTGGCCCTGCCACCCCAAACGGGGAAAAAAAGACAAGGCTGCTGCCTCTGCAACTCTCACCCATCCTGTCCAAGGCTCATTCAGCCAGTTTGTTCCCACTCTCATCTGAGACTCAGACAGCCAGCTTCCAGCAATGGCTCCCATTTGCCTCATTCATATCGGGTGAGGCCCAGAGCTACCCCACGCTTGTCCCGGGAGGGAGTGGCTGGGGCCCCAGAATTGCTAAGACCACCCCTGCATGGATGATCCTGAGGGTGATTTTAGTAATGCTACGTTCTGTGATAACTTCCTCCTTAACAGCGCAATGTAGGAACGTCGTAAGAAGTAAGACCCTCAAGAGAGGCTTGAAGGAACTCGGAAGACAAGGTCCCATTTCTCAAATAGCTGGAGGGCTGTCGCATAGAAGCGGGCAAAGGCTTGTGCTGTGCTGCTCCTGAACAGTAAGCAAGACTAAACAAGGGAAGACAGAGCGATCCATGGCCTGCAAGAACAACTTTCGTTTTGTACCCAGAAGGTCCCAGTTCTAAAGGTTAGAGCAGTTTGAAGATGGAACCAGTTACCTGAGGACCAGAGCTGGCATCAACGTTTCCTGAGGTGGGGCTTCTGGCAGGGCCCAGTGACGCCAACCCCAACTCGCACTCTGTTTCTAGTGCTTCCCTCCCCTTGCTCCTAAATGCATGGACTATCCAGAACCGTTGGAGACATTGGCATGGGCAATGGAAGCGCTTGAGAGCAGACAGAAGAAGGTCACTCAGGCATAGGGTTGCGAAGTCCAATTCAAGAAATATCTGGGGACTTTGGGGATGGAGCCAGGAGACTTTGGAGGTGGAGCCAGGAGACATTAGGGGTGGAGCCAAGATCAAGGCTGTGATAAGCATAATTGAACTCCAAAGGGAGTTCTGGCCATCACATTTAAAGGGACGGCACACCTTTTCAATGCCTTCCTTCCATAGGAAATCATGAAGGATAGGGGCACCTTCTTTTGGGGATCATAGAATTGGACCCCCTGGTCCAATCTTTTTGAAACTTGGGGGGTATTTTGGGGAGAGGCACTAGATGCTATACTAAAAATTTGGTGCCTCTACCCCAAAAAACAGCCCCCCCAGAACCCCAGATACTCGCAGATCAATTCTCCATGATTTTCTATGGGAATAAATCTCTATAGGGAATAACAGAGTTCCCAGCAGACATTTCCCTCCCCTCCCCCCATTTTCTGACGACCCTGAAGCGGGGGGAGGGCCTCCAAACCGGGGGATCCCCTGCTCCCACCTGGGGATTGGCAACCCTACTCAGGCAGCTGGGTGAGATGGAAGGAAGGTATAAGCACGGACATGGTGAAGAGCAGAGCCTATGGGAACTTTCTGTCTGGGGGGCCCAAACCTGGAACCAACCCTGTTAGACAGGGCGCTCCTTCACTGGAGAATCTCAGGCAGAGGTCTGACAGCCACCCACTGGGAAAGCTCCATCCTGGAATTTCTTACCCAGAAGACTGGGCCTAGATAGCCAAAGAAGGACCCTCCGAGCTCTGATTCCCATACATTCATATGTTAACAGAAGCCAAGAAGCCCAAGGCCCCTTCCAAGGCCTACACTCCAAGCAAAGGGTCCGTTACCAGCATCTCTGGAACTTCCTGGCCCTCTTGTATCTCTTCTTCTCATTTGTAGCCTACTGAGTGACCAAACAATGGAAGTAGTGATAAAACAGAGGAGCCCTGGGCCCTAAGGGAGAAGGCAGTAATCCAGAGGTGGGCCTTTTTTAGAGGACTCTGTTGTTAAAATGGTCTGGATGCACACGTAGCCAAGCATGCCTTCCAGGGTGTCCTCACTAGGCTAGGGACAATGAGTGTATGGAGATCACCCATCTCCTCCTCCCACATCACTGTTGTTGTTGTTGTTGTCGTTGTTGTTGCTATTTAGTGTGTTTATCCCATAACTTCTCCAAGCAGCTTGGAGTAACATACAGCTGTCTCCCCTTCTCCATTTAACCCTTGCAACAACTATGTGAGGTGAACATATGAACATATGAAGCTGCCTTATACTGAATCAGACCTTTGGTCCACTGTCTTCTCAGACTGGCAGTGGCTCTCCAGGGTCTCAAGCTGAGGTTTTTCACACCTCTTTGCCTGGACCCTTTTTTTGGAGATGCCAGGGATTGAACCTGGGACCTTCTGCTTCCCAAGCAGATGCTCTACCACTAAGCCAACATCCCTCCCCTGCTCTCCAGGGTCTCAAGCTGAGGTTTTTCACACCTCTTTGCCTGGACCGTTTTTTTGGAGATGCCGGGGATTGAACCTGGGACCTTCTGCTTCCCAAGCAGATGCTCTACCACTGAGCCACCATCCCTCCCCTGCTCTCCAGGGTCTCAAGCTGAGGTTTTTCACACCTATTTTCCTGGACCCTTTTTTGGAGATGCCAGGGATTAAACCTGGGACCTTCTGCTTCCCAAGCAGATGCTCTACCACTGAGCCACCGTCCCTCCCCAAATTAGATTAGACCGAGAGACTGTGTGTGGCTCATCCAAGGTCGCCCAACAAATCCCCATGGCAGCATGGGGGAATCTGGCTCTTAATAGGAAATGGTTCCCTACTCCAGGATGACAATTGTGACTACCTAGTCAAGATCAGATGAATGTAAGCTATAAAAATAAATGTGTATGCCTGGCTGGGCTGTGTTAGGACAGCTGGTCTGAAAGATGGCAAAAACACCAAAGAGTCAAGGGGGGCGGGGAAGTGCTCTATTTTGTGCTGTGGCTTTCTGGGCTGCTGTAAAGTGGTGGTTTCAAGGAGTCCAGCTGTCCCTCAGGCAGGTCGTGAGAAAGAAGGCACGGGCCAGTGTCCCAACGCAGGAAACAGACTGCTCAGGAGGCAGAGGGGCTGGGGGTTGCTGGTACCACATCCTTCAAGATGAGCACATGAGATAGCCGCCTGCAGGAAGCAGCTGTCAGGGTGTCCCAACAACGGATGCTGGGAAAATCGGCCACCAGCTGCTAACATTTGTTCAACCATCCTCCACCCACCCCTTCTCCTCCTCCCTCCTGTTTTAACCAGGAAGAAGAAGAAGCATTTGAGAGAGACAAGAGAGAACATTTCTGTCTTCTTCTCTTTAGCCATTCCCAAGGGGGTCCATCTGCAGGCTAGTTTTTTTTTTATATGGCACGTCGTCCAATCCCAGCAGGCGTAGTGGGGCCTTGAGAGGCGGGTCTGTGTGTTAGATCCCGTGAATCACCTCCTCACGGAATTGATCGTTTCACATCCTGCCCCCACGTCTTCTGCCTTTGCTCATTTGGAAGCATCCCCTCGGAATTGATCTGTTAGTAGCCAATGATAAAAGAGCGCATGTTCCTCCAAAGTTCTGCGCAAGGTAGGGTTGCCATTCCCCAGGTGGGGGCAGGGGATCCCCCGGTTTGGAGACCCCACCCCTGCTTCAGGGTCATTAGAAAGCGGGGGGGGGGAGGGAAATGTCTGCTGGGAACTCTATTATTCCCTATGGAGATTTATTCCCATAGAAAATCATGGAGAATTGATCTGTGGGTATCCGGCGCTCTGGGGGGGCTGTTTTTTGGGGTAGATGCACCAAATTTTCAGTATAGCATCTAGTGCCTCTCCCCAAAATACCCCACCAAGTTTCAAAAAGATTGGACCAGGGGGTCCAATTCTATGAGCCCTAAAAGAAGGTGCCCCTATTCTTCATTATTTCCTGTGGAAGGAAAGAATGGAAAAGGTGTGCCGTCCCTTTAAATGTGATGGCCAGAACTCCCTTTGGAGTTCAATGATGCTTGTCACAGCCTTGATCTTGGCTCCACCCCTAATGTCTCCTGGCTCCACCCCCATAGTCTCCTGGCTCCACCCCCAAAGTCCCCAGATATTTCTTGAATTGGACTTGGCAACCCTAGCTCAAGGACATGCAAGAATAGTTTCCTAGTGCTTGCTAATGTGGTCTAACATTAGTATTACCCCTTCAAAATCTTTACAATAATCACATGATTTATCCCATGTCACTTTTACAACTACCCTGTGAGGAAGATTGGAGTGATCAGCTGGTCCAAGGTCACTCAGGGTTACCAATTCTGAATTGGGAATGTGGGATTTGGGAAGGGGAAGGACCTCAGTTGGGTATAATGCCATAGATCCCATGCTCGGAAACAGCCATTTTCTTCAGGGAACTGATCTCTGTGGTCAGAAGATCAATTGTAATCCCAGGAGATCTCACACGTGGGGGGGTTGGCAACCCTAATTTTGAATTTTTGTGCCAAGCCCAGTATGCTAACTGTACTGGCTTACCTATTTATCTAGCTCTAGAATTTATAATATTTAGTACATTTTTATCCAACTTTTTCCCAAGGTGCTCAGGATGGTATAAATCGTTGCTGGATAAGGTGGGTAATTTATCATGTGATATTAGACTTTATTGCCAAGAGGGAAGGTGACTCCTCCTCTGTGAAAGCTCATATGCATCCACATTGCATCAACCAGAGCTGAAGCCTGATCTGTTGTTTGTAAACTGGAGATTTCTGTTCAACTTCTTTTCTATTCCACCAGCCCACTTTCGCCTCTTCTCTTTTCAAATGAATGGTTCAGAAAGCAACTCATTTCCTTCTTTCATCAAAACTCTGGGTGCCAGATTCCATGTGCACATGTCGCACAAGGTGTGCCATGAGTACACTGAGTCAGATTTGGGATACTTAACAAAATTATGGTAAAACACAAGCTTTGCATTCAGAAACTGAGGTTGCCGTACATCAGCTGGCAACCCCTCCCCCCCCCCCAAGAGTTTTGGAGACGGGGCAAAGTGACATCACAGCACATGCTGCTACAACATCACTTCCAGTTAGGTACTCAGAAGTGACACTGTGGTGTTTTGATGACACTCTAGGAACTTCCCAAGTTTGGAAATTCCTAGAGTGCTGATGCAAAGCTGTGATGAATGCTGCTTTTTTCTTTATTTTGCTCCCACGGCACTGTGGGAACCTGCAGCGTGGGAGTGCTATAGCAGGAGACGGGACTGCCCTAAGAAAGTCACAGGTTCAGTCCTCAGCCTCTCCGGTTAAAAGGTAAAGTAAAAGACCTCTTCCTAAAGACTTCGAGAGCTGCTGCCAGTCTGAGTAGACAGTTCTGACCTTTGTAGACCAAGGGCCAGAATCAGTAAAGGGCACTTTCATATATGGGGGCCTCTAAAAGAAAACAGAAGTCCAGTTGCTGTTTTTAAATTTTATTTACATTATTTATAATCTGCCTTTCTCACTGAGACACGAGGCAGATTACACGGTGCACATCAATGCAATCAACAGTATGAGACATCCCATAAACAGTGTAGTAGGACGACTGTAGAAATCCGAAACCACGCAGAAATTTGAAACAAAGCAGAAACAAATGATAAACAATGAAGAAATTACATAGTATTACATACAGCAACAGATAGTATATTCTATACCAGGTGTCCTCAAACTTTTTAAATAGGGGGCCAGTTCACTGTCCCTCAGACTGTTGGAGGGCTGGACTGCCGTCAGTTCTCCGTCTTCTGCATCTCTCTCCCTTCCCCACACCACACACCCCGGCCTGGGAACTCACCTCACCTCGGTATCACCTCACACTCTGTCTCCGCCGCCTCAGCCCAGTGCCGGAAGTGTGCGTTGCTAACGCAAGTTTAGGTCGAACGTCACTTCCGGTCTGATTTTGCCATAACCCGGCGGGCCGCATAAACGTCCTCAGCGGGCTGCATCTGGCCCGCGGGCCGTAGTTTGAGGACCCCTGTTCTATACAATAATCTACAGTTCCTTTGCCTTCAATAAAGCATCTTCTTGAACCATTTCAGTATAATATCACTCTATTCCCTTTGTAAAAATGCCCTCCTGAATAATTCAGTTTTGCAGTTAGTGGAATGCTAGGAGATGGAAACCTTCCTGACTTATTCCATAAGATGGGGCCACAGCAGAGATACTTACAGTTATTGATCTTGCCTATTTACAGGAAGGCACCTGCAGAAGACCCTAATCAGATGAGTGAAGCTGTCATGGCACAGCATAGGACAAGAGGTGGGCCTGCAGCTATGAGTGCCCAAGGCCATGAAGGACTCTGTATATGATCGCTGATATAACTGGAAATGAAATCAGTTAACTGATAGGCAGCCAATGGAGTGACTGTAGAATGCGAGTAATATGGAAGTAATATGCACGATCCACCTCATCTCTGATAATAACCAAGCTGTGGCATTCTTCACCAACTGGGGTCTCTGAACTGACTTTCAAGGGAGAGCTATGAAGAGTGTATTACAGTAGTCTAGTCTCCACGTTACCATGGTGTGGATCCAAGTGGCCTGATCGGCTGCGTCGAGGTATGGGGTCATCTTCCGAGCTAAACTACATTGGGAGAAAGCTTTTTTTGCAGCTGCATTAACTTGCTTCTCCAGCAGTAATGCTGGATCTGGTGTAATCAACTGAACCCCACTGAAGGTAGAGAGTACAAATGTTCATTAAGAGCTCTATTTGTTTTGTTTTGTTTTGCTACAATAGGCTACCCCACTGACTCTAAAAGGCCATTAGACAATACAATGAAGAAGTCTATCTACACCTCTTAGCCCTAATGTAATCTCTCTGTTGAAGACTGAATACCTCTTGGTGGGGGTGGGGGGGAGGAACCAATAGCAGAGGGCTGATGCCTTCATGCTTCCTGAATTTTGGACCCTGGGCTTAATCCGTGAAACTCTCCTTAGGGAGGTGGGAACAAACAACTTGTTAGTTTACCCTGCCCTTCCTCTCAAGCAGCAGGCATGGCTAACCTGTCCATTGAACCCTGTGCGGAGGTTAGGTTAAGGACTGAATCAGATCACTGCCCCACTGAGTCCAGCATCCTGTTTCATGCAGCTGCCAACCAGTTGCGCCGGAGGGCCAGCAAACAGGGCAGAGAGATAAAGGCCTTTCCCTGATGCTGCCTCCTTGTACTGGTAGTTCAAAGATTTACTGCCTCTGGATGTGGAGGTTCCCTTTAATCACAAGACTAACAGCAATTGATGGACTTATCTCCTATGAATCTGTCTAATCCTCCTTTAAAGCCATCCGTGTTCATAGTGATCACTACATCCGCTGGTAATGGATTCCACAACTGAATTATTTGTTAAAAAACACTTTCTTTTCAAGGATCTTGGGATATGAATTCAAGAAAGTAGCAGAGACTTTTTTTTAATTGGGATTACAAATGGAAAAATTTCCAAAAGAAGATAGAACTTTGATCTGGTACTTGCTTTCAGCGGCTAGGACATTGCATGCGCAGTTGTGGAAGCAAGAAAAAAATACCAGAAAAATTAGAATTGGATTGTAAAAGTTATAACATGGAGTGAGATGGACAAACTAACAAGAATCTTAAGAGACTATGATTTGGAAGTGTATGAAAAGGAGTGGAAAAAGTTGAGATGCTACGTAGAAGAAGAATGGAATATGAAAGGATTTTGGACAATTTTTTAATAACCATCAAGTATTAGGAAAAAAGTAGAATATGAATATAGGTTCTTATGGTTTAAGGGTACCTTTAAATGATAGTATTTTAAGTCTATAACTTCGGCGGGAGTCAAGTAACAGGGAGAGGGGGAATTAGAAAATAGCATATGGGATAGATAAAAAGAAGGTATTAATGGATATGGTTACCATATGTTATCAATAAAATTGTGTTTAATCTGCAAAAAAAACACTTTCTTTTGTCCATTCCACACTAGGCATGTTTGTTCAGGAAATACACAGTTTCCCAGATAGGGAACTATTTTAATAATAGATTTCATTTTTTTTTTTTGGCTTGGTGGTTTAAATCCAAGTTAATTTTGCAAAATGGGAGCTAGAGACAACACCCCTGGAAGGATTTGTGGGGCAGCAACAGGTGGGACAGTGCTCTAGGAGTTAAACCATAGGAGTTGTTTTTGGTAAATCCTAAAGCATCACACCAGCATCATGATGCTGACATGCCCTTCCCTCTCTCCCCCCCCCCCCGCATTTTACCCCACTGCATTTGAGGCATGGGGGGGGGGGTAACAAGAAGGATTGCCAGGACAGTAGGAGACATGACATCTTTTTTTTCTTTTTTGCTGTCAAGTCACAGCTGACTTATGGTGACCCAGAGGGATATTCAAGGCAAGAGATATTCAGAGATGGTTTCTCATTGCCTGCTTCCACGGCATGATCCGGGACTTCCTTGATGGTTTCCCATCCAAATAGTAACCAGAACTGACCCTGCATAGCTTTTGAGATCTAATGAGACTGTGCTAACCTGGGCTACTGACATCCTTTATTTATCTATCAAGTAATTTACTTATACCCTGCATTCTCTCCTCAGCAGAGGGCTCCATCGTAGCCAATAGTAATTGCAGCCAATACTGCAGACTTAGGAACTATCCATGCTGTTCAGGTTGTGGGTAGGGATACTTGAACACTTGCCAGTTCAGCTCACCATGGAATATGGTGAGTTCAAAGTTTGGGGCTTTTCAGTTTAGAAAAAAAAAACAAAAAACGATGGCAAATAGGAATGCCAGCCTTCAGGTGGAAACTGAAGATCCCCTGGAATTACATCTCAGCTCCAGAGACTACAGAGATCTGTTGCCCTGGAGAGCCAGTTTGGTGTAGTGGTTAAGTGTGCGGACTCTTATCTGGGAGAACCGGGTTTGATTCCCCATTCCTCCACTTGCACCTGCTGGCATGGCCTTGAGTCAGCCATAGCTCTGGCAGAGGTTGTCCTTGAAAGGGCAGCTGCTGTGGGAGCCCTCTCAGCCCCACCCACCTCACAGGGTGTCTGTTGTGGGGGAGGAAGGTAAAGGAGATTGTGAGCCGCTCTGAGACTCTTTGGAGTGGAGGGCAGGATATAAATCCAATAAATCCAAAAAGGGCAAACGCTATGGCATTGTATTCCTCTGAGGTCCCTGTCCTCTCCAACCTCCATCCCCAAATCTATAGGAGTTTCCCAACCTGGATCTAGAAACCCTAAACTCCACAACCTGGTGGCAGCCATAGGGGACCTGGCAGCTCTAATGATGAAGGAGGGGAAGGACATGATAGAACTTCATAAAATGATGCAAAGTGGGGGGGAAATGTTCTCTCCACTTTCTCATATTTTGCATGATTATATAATGTTCTTAATACTAGAACTTGGGAAGGAAGCTGATGGTCAATAGATTCAGCATAGATCAGGGGTGGCCAAACTTGCCTAACGTAAGAGCCGCACAGAATAAATGTCAAATGTTGGAGAGCCGCAAGACGTGAATGTCAGATGTTGGAGAGCTGAAAGATGGATGGATGGATGGATGGATGGATGGGAAGGGAGGCTAGAAAGAAAGCAACTTCAACTTTAAATACATTCTCCAAGCTGCTGGGTGACTTGGCTTGGAGAAACAATTTAAAGATAAATGCCTTCTCCAAGCCAGCTGACGGGGTGGCGGCAGCTTCAAGAGCCTCCCAATATGTGTGAAAGAGCCACAGTTTGGCCACTCCTGGCATCGATCAAACACAACGTTTCTTTACTCAATGCACAGTTAACGTTTGGAACTCTTTGCAATAGCATGTAGTAACGGCTATGAGCTAAGATGGTTTTGCAAGGGGATTAGGCAAATTAATGAAGAAAAGCAATGGTCCGCATTGTGGTGCCTGTGGGTGCTATCACTCCATCCAGGCATCCATTTTGTTTCTTTGACAGAGTTCTTTTTTGTTGAAAATAATTTATTGATAACATATGGTTACAATATCTAATTATATCCTTACTATCTCTAACCCATATGATATTTTCAATCCCCCCTCCCTCCATAACTAGACTTCCGCCGAGGTTATATACTTAAGTTCAATTATAAAGGTACCCTTAACCAATCAAAGTTCAATTTCTTCCTTTTCTGACATTCATTTTAAAAAATTGTCCAATGTCTTTTTACATTCCACTCTTTCTCTATGTATCCTCTAAATTTCCTCTACTCTTTTTTGAAAACGTCCAAATTATAGTCTCTTAAAGTTCGTGTTAATTTATCCATCTCACTTTCATAATCCAGTCCCATTTCTCTGGTATTTCTTCTTGTTTCCACAGCTGTGCATACAATGTCCTAGCAGCTGAAAGCAGATACCAAATTAAAGCCCTGTCTTCTTTTGGAAAGTTTTCCATTTGTAATCCAAGCAGAAAAGTCTCTGCGACTTTCTTAAAATTGTATCCCAAAATTTTAGAGATTTCTTGTTGTATCATCTGCCAAAACTTTTTCGCTTTTTCACAAGTCCACCACATATGGTATCTTTGACAGAATTCTCATTCCCCAGATAAATAGCCAGTACTGGCTCTCCCAGGCCTCACTAGAACAGGAGTTGCTTCATAACAGCCCAGGTGGTCTCAACCTTTTATCTAGAGGAAGCCCCTATTTATAAACATTTGTTCTCAACCATAGGAGGAGGCTGGCCTTGAAAATTCTCCACATTTTCTGATTGGCCTCCAAACCCTGTGGCAGCCATTTTGTGATAGTACTTACTCCCTGTTCTCAAACTTCCTAAGGTCCCCATAGACCCATGATTGGGGAGCTCTGAATTCAAGTGTCAGCCTAGGATCTGGGAGTCCCAGACTCAAATTCCTACTCAGCAACGGAAGCTCCCTGGGTAACCTTGGCCCAGTCCCATTCTCTCAGCCTAACCTACTCGACAGGGTTGTTGTGAAGTTAAAATGGAAGCAAGAATGAAGTATGCAAGCCTGAATCCCTTGACCAAAGGGTGTGATTTTTTTTTAAAAAAAATGGATATATGACGGTTCAATGGCATGTTCAGAGCCTACCTCTGAAAGCTAGTTATCTGTGGGGGCAGTGACAAGAGAAGATGATGATGAAGAAGAAGATATTGGATTTATATCCCGTCCTCCACTTTGAAGAGTCTCAGAGCGGCTCACAATCTCCTTTCCCTTCCTCCCCCACAACAGACACCCTGTGAGGTAGATGAAGATATTGGATTTATATTCCGCCCTCCACTCCGAAGAGTCTCAGAGCGGCTCACACTCTCCTTTCCCTTCCTCCCCCACAACAGACACCCTGTGAGGTAGATGAAGATATTGGATTTATATCCCGCCCTCCACTCCGAAGAGTCTCAGAGCGGCTCACAATCTCTTTTCCCTTCTTCCCCCACCACAGACACCCTGTGAGGTAGATGAAGATATTGTATTTATATCCCGCCCGCCACTCCGAAGAGTCTCAGAGCGGCCTACAACCTCCTTTCCCTTCCTCCCCCACAACAGACACCCTGTGAGGTGGGTGGGGCTGGAGAGGGCTCTCCCAGCAGCTGCCCTTTCAAGGACAACCTCTGCCAGAGCTATGGCTGACCCAAGGCCATGCCAGCAGGTGCAAGTGGAGGAGTGGGGAATCAAACCCGGTTCTCCCAGATAAGAGTCCGCACACTTAACCACTACACCAAACTGGCTCTCCAAAGAGAAGGCTTGGGCTTCTACATCCCTGCTTGTTAGGTCTTCGGAGGGATGTGGCTGGCTTCTGTGGGAAACAGGATGCTACACTTACACAGTCTGACCATTGGCAGAATCCAGCACGGCTGTTCTTTTGATACATCAGGCAGGGGGGAAAAAATCCCGAGTGGGATGATTCCCTTGCATTGGAAGGACCCAGGGATTCCTGGGCTGATCCGCTGTGCTTCAGGAAGGCCTGCATCCCCTTCACCATTATGGGGCTATTTTCATGGAGGCTATTTTCATTGCCGCCTAGCGGATTTCCCTTTGGCGTGCCTGTGCTGAGGCTGGCCTTCCTTAAATACTGATGCATTCCTGGAATGGGACTTAGGGAGGGAGGGGAAGTCTCCCCTCAAGGGGTGCATCAAGGTGGGGACGCACCGTGGTGTTCCTGTGAGGCAGTCCAAGTCTCAAGCATCAGTGGCTTCCCCTTTTTAAAACATTACACTTCCTTGGCAGTTTGCCACATTCCTTCATTCTTCCCTCGCCCCACACAAGCAATCTCAAAGGCTCCAAAAACCACTCATGATTTGAGGAATGAGATTCCCCTCTCCTTTTCATCCGTAAGCTTTACCCAATGACTGGAGAGGGACTATTTTTCATTTTCTTCTTTAATCTGTTGTTACAAAATAATGCCTCTTTTGTTTTTGGGGGGGGAGTGGAGAGTCGAGAGAGCAAACAGGCTTCTCTGAAAAGCTGCCGAGGGTCCTGATTGTTCGTTATGCATGGTGAATGTTGATAGCTTGATTGTATGTCCTGCAGCTGCATAGAGAGCGGAGAGCAGGCAGGGAGGGAGGGCCAAGCCAGCCAGACAAGCTGACGCCAGCTCTAAAACTCTCCCACCCATTTTCAAGAGCTTCTGGTATTGTTTTCAATGGCCTTGCCCCAGCACCTGGGTTCAGCATGCAAACACAGCAGGGACCGATGTCAGAATCTGGGGTGGGGGCAGAATTTCTGTGCAAGACAGCAAAGGGGGGGGGGAGCAGCACAGACCTCTTTGGATAAAGCTCTTAACCTTTTGCTTTGGAGGCAAAGTCAGGAAGAGAGTCTGTGCAACAAATCCTGAAAAGTCTATATACCTTGTGATGTTTGGACAAAAGGCAAATTGTACCGCCAGATAGGGACATGAGAGGTCTGCACCCAAAGCCACACATGGCTCAGCACAGAACCAAAGATAGATCTTAAAGAAAAGAAATACTTAAGGCATACTGGAGAGCTAGATGAAATGCAGGAATGACCGTGACGTGGAGAGAACGACAGGCAGTGTGGACTAGGGGGCTTCTTGGAGATGACTTGAAATAAGCGAACAGTTGCCAGGAACCCATGTCCAAACCATGCACAGATTTATTCCAGTGCATGAAAGCAATTCAGTAGGCTGCTTTTTTGTATATTTATGACCTGAGCCCTGTTCACAAGTTACAGTAAACTTACTGAATGCTCAATTTGTAAAAAAAAAATTGTGTTGAGTAATGTATGTGATACAAACCTAGGGTTGCCAATCCCCAGGTGGGGGCAGGGGATCCCCCCGTTTGGAGGCCCTCCCCCCGCTTCAGCGGCATCAGAAAGCGGGGGGAGGGGAGGGAAATGTCTGCTGGGAACTGTTATTCCCTAGGGAGATTCATTCCCATAGAAAATCATGGAGAATTGATCCGCGGGTATCTGGGGCTCTGGGGGGAGCGCTGTTTTTAGGGGTAGAGTCACCAAATTTTCAATATAGCATCTAGTGCCTCTCCCCAAAATACCCCCCAAGTTTCAAAAAGTTTGGACCAGGGAATCCAATTCTATGAGCCCCAAAAGAAGGTGCCCCTATCCTTCATTATTTTCTATGGAAGGAAGGCATTGAAAAGGTGTGCCGTCCCTTTAAATGTGATGGCCAGAACTCCCCTTGGAGTTCAGTTATGCTTGTCACAGCCTTGATCTTGGCTCCGCCCCTAATGTCTCCTGGCTCCACCCCCAAAGTCTCCCAGCTCCACCCCCAAAGTCCCCAGATCTTTCTTGAATTGGACTTGGCAACCCTATACAAACCCCATGTTTATGCTGCTACCGGTCCTTGATTTCATTTGCAAAATGAACGAACATTGGAGGGTTGATAAGGTCCCCTCGTCAGGCAGGCAGGAGGATTCAGGGGGGCATTCTAGGGATGGTTGGGGACATGGCAGGGGGGAATGCTCTGGGTTTGGGGCAAATTCTATTGTTAAATTGGGCTTAAACCATAGAGGAGGCCCCAAAACCAGAACATCCACCATGTGATGTCCCTGATGTGATGATGTCACTTTTGAGTGATGTCATGTGGTGATGTCCACGTTTGGGGGAGGGGTTCCCCTGCCGGCCAGCTGGTCCATGGCAGGGAGAAGCCCCCCAAACCAGGGGACCCCTGCTGGAACCTGGTGGCTGGCTGTCCTGTTTTTCTACAAACAGATGTACATGTGTTCACTGTTAACACGTGACCAGGTCTTTCTTGTGAGACCTCATGCATGCCACTTCCTAATAAAAGACTCAGAATTACCAGTATTTGGGATGTGGAACCTTTATAGATTATTGATCTGCATGTCGTTAGGGTTGCCAATCCCCAGGTGGGGGCAGGGGATCCCCCGGGTTGAAGGCCCTCCCCCTGCTTCCGGGTCATCAAAAAGCGGGAAAGGGGAGGGAAATATCTGCTAGGAACTTTATTATTCCCTATGGAGATGCACTCCCATAGGAAATAATGGAGAATGGATCTGCGAGTATCTGGGGCTCGGGGGGTGGGCTGTTTTTTGAGGTAGAGGCCCCAAATTTGCAGCGTAGCATCTGGTGCCTCTCCTCAAAATACCCTCCAAGTTTCAAAAAGATTGGACCAGGGGGTCCAATTCTATGTGCCGCAGAAAAAGGTGCCCCTATCCTTCATTATTTCCTGTGGAAGGAAGGCATTGAAAAGGTATTCAGTCCCTTGAAATGTGAAGGCCAGAACTCCCTTTGGAGTTCAATTGTGCTTGTCACAACCTTGCTCCTGGCTCCACCCCCAATGTCTCCTGGCTCCACCCCCAAAGTCCCCAGATATTTCTTGAATTGGATTTGGCAACCCTACATGTCATCATGAAACGTTTCAGCTGTTTAGTATGCAAACAGGCTTCCTTATACTGGGCCTTCGCTGATCTCTTTGCTCTAACTTTTTTAAAAATGGCATTTTTGTATACTTGTGTGTGTGCTCGCATGTGTGCGTTTGCACCTGGAAGTCATGTTGATCTCTGACTCCTACCGGAGGTCTGGAGGATATTCAGAGAGGTGGCTGAAAAGAGCCTGGGTTATTCCGCACTCACGTTGGTCCGGGATGGGCTTCCATTTTGGGGCGGAGCAAGCTGGCGATTTCGCACCCGTTGATCCGCGCCGGCACTTTGTGCGGGGGGCAAACCCGTGATTTGCCCCGCCGCAGTGTAAACCTGAAAAAAACAGGTTTACACTGCGGTGGGGCAAAGCACAGGTATGAAATCGCCGACTTGCTCTGCCCCTAAACGGAAGCCAACTGGACCGATGTAAGTGCGGAATCACGCCCTGTCTCTGTACTCCCAAATTGGGTACTTCAAGGACGTCTCCCATCCAAATACTAACCCCGGTTGACCCTGCTCAGTGTTGGACTGGATGGGCCACTGGCCTGATCCAACATGGCTGCTCTTATGTTCTTATGTGACACAGACTGTTGGACTGGAGGGGCCATTGGCCTGATCCAACAGGGCTTCTCTTATGTTCTCATGTGACACAGAGTGTTGGACTGGATGGGCCATTGGCCTGATCTAACATGGCTGCTCTTATGTTCTTATGTGACACAGACTGTTGGACTGGAGGGGCCATTGGCCTGATCTAACATGGCTTCTCTTATGTTCTTGTGGGATGTGAGGATGGGTTCTCATGGATTAAAAACTGGTTAAATGACAGAAAGCAAAGAGTAGGACCAATTTCACACTAGACTTTTAACCCTGGTTTAGCTCTGTCCCCAAACTGACATTCTTCACTAGCATCAGAGAATCAGAGAAACCAACACTATGACTCTGTAATAATTTTGCTGGACTCTAAGATTTGACAAATTTTCTAATAGTTTTCCCCACAAAAAAAAACGTGAAAATAACCAAAACATATAAAGCAGACAGATGGAAATCTTCCTCATGCCACTGTAGCCACAGAGGAAAAAGTAATTTAAAAAGTATGAAGGGAATAAGGTTTTGACAATTATAATTCAAGAACCATTTGAAGGTAGATGCTGAGCTGATAGAATTTCATACACCTTTCAGTGATTTCGGGGGGTGCGTGGCATGTGCAAATGAGTTGTACTAATGAGCTCCAGCACCTCTTTTTTTACAAAACGACCCCTGATTTTAACTCTTTTAAAAATTGTATTAATGATGTATGGTTGGGGTGTGTGTGTTGATTTTAATGTTTTTATAATGCAATTCTATCATGCATGTTTTAAATTGTTGGTGCCTTGGGAGCCCTTGTATTGCAGACAGGCAGGATACAAATTATATAAATACATACATTTTGTAAATGAAAAA
Organism: Heteronotia binoei; assembly: GCF_032191835.1. Classification (NCBI taxonomy): domain Eukaryota; kingdom Metazoa; phylum Chordata; class Lepidosauria; order Squamata; family Gekkonidae; genus Heteronotia; species Heteronotia binoei. Next base: position 5,691,757 of record NC_083239.1, on the reverse strand, counting down.
AAAAAGTCTAATAAGCATGGCCACCATGGGTGGCAGTACAAAATTCTGGGAGCCTAAATCCTACCAGTAACGCACCATTCTAGTGAGCAAAGTCTGAAGCCCTCCTCCAGCCAAAGGAGCACTTAAGATGGATGAAGAATTCTTTGGTTGGCGCCATACCAGTAGTGACATATTTGTTCTAATCAGAGTGGACTGGCCATTTGACTTCCAAGACAATTTCCCAATGGGCCACTGCTGACTAGAAGCAAGCCAAGCCACGCTCCAGCAACTCTGTCTATGCCTCAGAGGCTGCATGGCTCAGACCCTTCATTACTAATGCTCATTAGCAGGGCCACCTAACTTAGCTTGTCCCAGAGTTTTCACTTCCTGTACCACTCCTGGTTCTACTCAAGTATCTTGTGTATGTTCTTAAAAACTTATGAGGGGACAGAGACACCTGTGTCTGGAGCCCATGAAACCCATGTCTGGAGCTCTTGACAATCTTCTGATAGGATCTGAAATGGTTCACTCTTTTTCAACCTTTCCAGCATTTCCTTAAAGTGCAGCCTTTCACATTCTACCTTCTAAGAGTTTCATATCGTCTATTGTTTCCCGCAGGGCTTTTTTTTTTTTAAGAAAAAGCCCAGCAGGAACTCATTTGTATATTAGGTCACGCCACTGTTTCACACAGGACTTTTTGTAGGAAAAAGCCCAGAAGGGAACTCATTTGCATATTAGGCCATACCCGCTGATGCCAAGCCAGCTGGAACTCTGTTCCTGTGTGTTCCTGCTTAAAAAAAAAAGTCCCGGTTTCCCCGCCCATCTTCTTGACAAGTTGGAAGCCTCAGGCCATTTGAGAAGAGTTACTACTCCACTCCACATTTTCTTTTAGGTATAGACAATTGTTATTAGTAACATATGGTAGCAAATCTATATCAATACCTTACAACTTAAAAAGAAAAATTTATCTACCCCATATCTTACTTTTCCCCCACCCCTCCCCCTATTATTTGACCCCCGCCAGTGTTATTAACGTAAAAAAAAAATTAAAGGTACCTTTAACTATTAAAAAAAACAAAAGTTATATTCTTCTTTTAAAACTTAATCATTATCAAAAATTGTCCAATGTCTTTATTTTCCACTCTTTTTCTACGTATCTTCTGAACTTCTTCCACTCCTTCTTAAAAACTTCCAAATCATAGTCTCTTGATATTCTTGTTAATTTGTCCATTTCACTCCATGTCATAACTTTTATAATCCAATCCCATTTCTCTGGTATTTTTTCTTGCTTCCACAACTGCGCATACAATGTCCTAGCGGCTGAGAGCAAGTACCTGATTCAAGTTCTATCTTCTTTTGGAAATGTTTCCATTTGTAGTCCCAACAGAAAAGTCTCTGCAACTTTGTTAAACTCATATCCCAAGATCTTAGAAATCTCTTGCTGAATCATCTGCCAAAACATTTTAGCTCTTTCACAAGTCCACCACATATGGTAGAAAGAACCTTCACTCCACATTTTCTGTAGTGTCACAGAGGAGGGTGAAACCATCTCTGGAATAATTTGCAGTAGATGATATTCCTTTTTTAAAGGGGAGAGGGGCAGATACCACTGGTGTGAATCTGAGCCATAATCCAATTGCAGGTCTCAATCTACAGCTGAAGACTCGTTAGAATTAACATATGAAGCTGCCTTATACCAAGTCAGATCTTTGGTCCATCCACTTTAGTCCTTCACACCCCAAAGAAGAACCAGGCCAACAAACCTGACTTACATCTGAAACATCAGGAGGACAGGAACTTTTTTTTTTAAAGAAGTCTTTTAGCATGAAGGGAGGGGATTGTAGCTCAGTAGTAGAGCATGGGGAGGGACTGTGGCTCAGTGGTAGAGCATCTGCTTGGAAAGCAGAAGGTCTCAGGTTCAATTCCCGGCATCTCCAGAAAAGGGTCCAGGCAAGTAGGTGTGAAAAACCTCAGCTTGAGACCCTGGAGAGCAGGGGAGGGACGGTGACTCAGTGGTAGAGCATCTGCTTGGGAAGCAGGAGGTCCCAGGTTCAATCCCTGGCATCTCCAAAAAAAGGGTCCAGGCAAATAGGTGTGAAAAACCTCAGCTTGAGACCCTGGAGAGCCGCTGCCAGTCTGAGAAGACAATACTGACTTTGATGGACCGAAGGTCTGATTCAGTGTAAGGCAGCTTCATATGTTCATATATGTTCATCTTCTATACCTACTTGAGGTCCTAGGTTCAGTCCTTGGCATCTCCAGCTATAAAGGATCAGGTACCTCTCTGATACCATGAAGCCAGCCAGAGTAGACAATGCTGACTCCAGCAGACCAAGACTCAGGATAATGCAGCTTCCTGTAGTCCAAGTCATCCCGTTTGCCTATCTGTTTCAGTATTACTTCTATTGATTGGTAGTGGCTCTCCAAATATGGGCCTTTCCTAGAATCCTTTCAGGTAGAGATGTCAAGGACTGAATCTAGGATTTCTGCTCGCAAAGCAGATGTCTTACCACTGAACTATACCCTTTCTATATTCAGGCTGGTCCACCCATCAGATCAATTGTCAAGCTCTTTTGCCAACAGCTTAGATGTACATCAGCTACAAATTGGGTTTTTAATGTGCTGTCCCCTACCTAGAAAAATAGCTGCCTCCCTGAAGCTGTCAGAACGTGTGCACCTTGCTGCTTGGGGGAGGGGGAAGCATGGGACAGGAGAGAGAAGCAGGGAAACAAACTTGAAAAGTCCTCTCAACAACACACCAGAGAATCAGTTGGTACAGAAGTGGCGCTGAAAAAAAGATTTGGCACCAGTTAGTTCTGCATCAAAAAGACACATCGCAAAGATGCCCTCACACTTCTGGTCAAGCTGGATCTTGGACTCCACCTCCGGTTGGTCTGAGACCAGCTGCTATCTACGTTCTGGATCTCTCTGACCAAACTGATTGGCTTTTCCAGCCTCTAGAAGGTCAAAACTGCCCCCTGCAGAAGAGGGACAAAAAGGGCCAGATCCAGAGACTCCCTCTGGCAGCCTTTGAACCTCCAACAGCACTGCTTCTCTGACAGCTGCATGAACTGTTGTGTGAAGGGTTAATCCCCTCTCCAAACAAGCTGCCTGAATACTCTCTCTGGGAAAAGATTTTGACATTCCCAAAGGCTGGCTCTGGGTTTCCCAGAGACAGGGCAGCTTTGGCCATCTTCGGAACCCAAGGGAGACAACAACAAGAGTGGATGCAGCCGTGCTACAGGGATGGGAATAACTGAGGCCTGTCACAAGAAGACTGCTGGACCACCCCTAAGGAGAGAGAGGAGTAGCAGATCCGGATTGATGACTGAGCAGGCTTTGGATTTTGCAGCGCTTGCCAGCTCAAAGCAAGTCAAGGACTTCTGTTGAAGGGAATTTGGACTTTCAGAGACTTTCTTGTAGTTGATGACAGAGGAGGGAAATTTGGACACAGTTTTTTTGCGTTTTTTTTTTTAAGTCCCAGAAAGGAAGAATCTGCCGAGGACGGCTGCACAAGCTCTCAAATGCCTTCTTAGGCGGGCGCTTTGGGGAAGGCATATATTTCAGGGTAGAAGATCAGCTAAGTACTACTAGTACCCTGTTTCCCTGAAAATAAGACCTACCCAAAAAATAAGCCCTAGCAGGATTTCTATGCATTTGTTAAATATAAGCCCTACCCCGATAACAAAACCTAGTGATGGGCGTGGCTATGCAGCGTATCTGCATAGCCACGCCATGCATTTCGGAGCGGTGAGGAAGACTGAAATACCTTTTATCTGCTACAACTCCTTAGATTGTTGTATCGTACTTAATAAAAAATAAAACAGCCCCTGAAAATAAGCCCTAGTGTGTCTTCTTGAGAAAAAACAAATATAAGGCAGTGTCTTATTTTCGGGGAAACACGGTAGTAATTGCTGTTGTGGCCATCGAGTTGCAGCCAACTCACGGCAACCCCATCGGGTTCTCTAGGCAAAAGACGTTCAGAGCTAGTTTCCCGTCAGCCACCTCTGCATCATGACCCTGGACTCCGTTGGCACTCTCCCATTCAAATACGAACCAGGGCTTCCAAAATCTGATGCTAACCTGGGCTACCCAGATCACGGTAAGCCAATATAGATGTAATGTTTCTAGGGTTGAACGTGAACCTGTGAGACGGGGTTTCAAATCCCCACTCTGCCCTGGCAGCTCTCTGGGTGATTTTGGACTAGTCGCATAATGTCAGCTTAATGTACCTTAGAGTATTGTTACAGACAAGGTAATGCCCTAAGGAGCCCTAAGTTCCTTGGAGGAAGGATGCTATTAAAAATGTATTAGGCAAGCACGGGATTTATTTATTTATTTATTTATTTCATTCGATTTATATCCCGCCCTACCCCACTGAAGCGGGCTCAGGGCGGCTTACAGCATAAAACTCTAACAATAAATCAGTTTAAAATACATTAATAATTTATACAGTAAAATACATAAAAACACATTTATCAATATACCATGCTACATCTTCCTTAAAAGTCGGTTCTTCAAGTATTCCAATGTTCAGATATGCTGATGTTCACGAATTTGGATATTCAGATATCGGTCAGTTGTATGCCAACCAGAAGAGGGTTGTCTTACAGGCCCTGCGGAACTGTCCGAGATTCCGCAGGGCCCTCACCTCCTCCGGGAGCTGGTTCCACCAACAGGGGGCTGCAATCGAAACGGCCCTGTCCCTAGTTGTTTTCAGACGGGCCTCCTTTGGCCCAGGGATTGTAAGGAGGTTCTGAGACCCCGATCTCAGCACTCTCTGGGGAACATGTGGGGAGAGACGGTCCCTAAGGCAGGCAGGTCCTAGGCCATAGGCCTAGGTCCTAGGGATGTGGGAAGAACCAGCCCACCATGTAAGATCTTTTTCTCAAGGCCTTATCTGTGTGCCCCTGCCTGCAGAGCTGAGGTGGGTGAAGACTAGAGACAGGCTTTTTTCATGGGAGGGCACAGAGGCTTTCGAGTTCCCAGGCTCCCGTGCCTTGCTTTTTAACCAGGCTTTTGACTGACAGGTTTCATCTGTTTTAGCTGCTTTTATAGTCTGCTTCTAGCCTGGAGATTGTTTTAAGGATACAATTTTCAGCAGCTGAATGTTATTCTTTGCTGTTTTTTATGCTCCTGGTTTATTTTATTGCTGATAATTTCTAGCATTTTAATGGTTTAATTTTTTTAAAACTTTGTAACCTGCCTCAAGCATGTATCTGAAGAGGCAGGATATAAATTTTCCCAATAAAGTAAGTAACAATAAAGTAAATCTTAACTTGCGTGGATGGGGGAGAACAATGTTATAAGCCACTTTGATCCTTTATGCAGGAGGAAAAGTAATGTGTAAATAATTGTTGTTCAGTCGCACAGTTGAGTCCGACTTTTGCGACCCCATGGAAAAAATCACGCCAGGCCCTCCTGTCTTCCACCATCCTCCGAAGTCTGCTCAAATTTGTGTTTGTTACATCAGTAACACTGTCCAGCCATCGCATCTTTTGCCGTCCCCTTCTTCTTTTGCCTTCTGTCTTTCCTAGCATCAGGATCTTCTCCAGGGAGTGATCCCTTCTCATTTGGTGGCCAAAGTATTTGAGCTTCAGCATCTGACCTTCCAGCGAACAGTCTGGGTTGATTTCCCTTAGGACTGACTGATTTGATCTTCTTGCAGTCCAAGGGACTCTAAAGAGTCTTCTCCAGCACCACATCTCAAAAGCATCTATTCTTCTGCACTCGGCCTTCCTTATGGTCCAGCTCTCACAGCCATACATTACTACTGGGAATACCATCGCTTTGACTAAACTGACTTTTGTTGGCAGAGTGATGTGTCTACTTTTTATTATACTGCCCAAGTTTGCCAATAACTGTCCTCCCAAGGAGCAAATGTCTTTTAATTTCATGGCTACAGTCACCATCTACAGTGATCTTGGATCCCAGAAATGTGAAGTCTGTCTCTACTTCCATGTCTTCCCCTTCTATTTGCCAAGGTGTGATGGGGCCAGTTACCATGATCTTAGTTTTTTTGATGTTGAGTTTCAAGCCTACTTTTGTGCTCTCCTCTTTCACCCTCAACAAGAGGTTCTTTAGGTCCTCCTCACTTTCTGCCATTAGAGGAGTGTCATCTGCATATCTGAGGTTGTTGATGTTTCTCCCAGCAATCTTAATTCCGGCTTGTGCTTCATCCAGGCCAGCATTCTGCATGATGGACTCTGCATATACATTAAATAAGCAGGGTATCAATATACATCCTTGTTGAACTCCTTTTCCTATTCTAAACCAATCAGTTGTTCCATATCCCGTTCTGACCGTTGCTTCTTGACCCTTATACAGGTTTCTCAGGAGACATGTGAGGTGGTCTGGTACTCCCATCTCTTTAAAGACTTGCCACAGTTTGTTGTGATCCACACAATCAAAGGCTTTAACATACTCAATGAAGCAGAAATAGACTTTTTTTGATACTCCCATGCTTTCTCCATAATCCATCGAATGTTGGCAATTTCATCTCTAGTTTCTCTACCTCTCCGAAACCCAGTTTGAACTTCTGGTAGTTCTCGATCAACATACTGCTGAAGCCTAGCTTGTAGGATCTTTAACATGACCTTGCTGGCATGTGAAATGAGTGCAATGGTGTGATAGTTTGAACATTCCTTGGCATTACCCTTCTTTGGGATTGGAATATAAACTGATCTTTTCCAATCCTGTGGCCACTGTTGTGTTTTCCAAATTTGTTGACAAAATGTGTGCATTACTTTAACAGCATCATCTTTTAGGTCTTAGAATAGCTCAGCTGGGATACCATCATCTCCGCTCACTTTGTTGTTAGTAATGTTTTCTAAAGCCCATTTGACTTCACACTCCAGGATGTCTGGCTCAAGGTCATCAATTTCACTGTCATGGTTGTCTGGGACATTGAGATCCTTCATGTATAATTCTTCTGTGTATTCTTGCCACCTCTTCCTGATCTCTTCTACTTCTGTTAGGTCCCTACCATTTTTGTCCTTTATCATGGCCATCTTTGCACGAAACACTCCCTTGATTTCTCCAATTTTCATGATCTCTTGTCCTTCCCATTCTATTATTTTCCTCTATTGTTTTACATTGTTCCTTCAGGAAGGCCTCCTTATCTCTCCTTGCTGTTCTCTGGAAATTTGCATTCAGTTGGCTGAATCTTTCCTTTTCACCTTTGCCTTTCGCTTTCCTTCCTTCCTCAGCTATTTGTAAAGCCTCATCAGACAGCCACTTTGCTTTCTGGCATTTCTTTTTCTTTGGGATGATGCTGATTGCTGCCTTCTGTACAATGTCACAAACCTCCGTCCATAGTTCTTCAGGCACTCTGTCTATCAACTCTAGTTCCTTAAACCTATTCTTCACCTTCACGGTATATTCATAAAGGATGTGATCAAGGTCAAACCTGAATGGCCTAATGGCTTCCCCAGTTTTCTTCAGTTTAAGCCTGAATTTTGCAATGAGTAGCTCATGATCTGAGCCGCAGTCAGCTCCAGGTCTCTTTTTTGCTGACTGTAAGGAGCTTCTCCATCTTTGACTGCAGAGTATATAATCAATCTGATTTCTGTGTTGCCCATCAGGTGATGTCCATGTGTAAAGTCACCTTTTAGGTTGTTGGAAGAGGGTGTTCGCTATGACCAGCTTGTTCTCTTGAGAAAACTCTATTAGCCTTTGCCCAGCTTCATTTTGTTCTCCAAGGCCAAACTTGTCAGTTGTTCCAGTCACCTTTTGACTTCCTACTATGGCATTCCAGTCCCCCTATGATGAGGAGGACATCCTTTTTTTGGTGTTAATTGTAGAAGGTGTTGTAGATCTTCATGGAACTGGTCCACTTAAGCCTCTTCTGCATCAGTGGCTGGGGCATAGGCTTGGATTACTGTGATATTAAATGGTTTGCCTTGGATACAGACCGAGATCATTCTGTCATTTTTGAGATTGTATCCTATTACTGCCTTCCTCACTCTCTTGTTAACTATAAAGGCCACACCATTTCTTCTACAGGACTCTTGGCCACAATAATAGATGTAGTAATCCTCTGAGTTAAATTCACCCATTCCCGTCCATTTTAGTTCACTGATTCCCAAGATGTCGATGTTCAGTCTTGCCATCTCTTGTTTGACCACATCTAGCTTACCTTGATTCATAGATCTTACATTCCATGTTCCGATGCTGTATTGTTCTTTGCAGCATCAGACCGTTCTTTCGCTATTTGTAAATAATTACAAATAGTTCATTGCCCTAGAAGACCACATTCCACATTGTTCTTAGGAAACCAGCAAAGCATTTTGGAAATTTGAGGCCAAGAAACAACCCAATTGCTGCACTGCCTTGGCCCTTTCAAGTCTTACAATCAAGAACCAAGAACTGGAACCAGATACTGTTTCCAGCTGGGAAGTTGCTTGCCAAGGATCAGCCTCTTGTCAGTCATTTAGATGTCCAAACATTGCTGGTGCCATAGTGTGTTTGCACTGCAGCAAGGTCATGGAGAGGGAGGGAGGGGGGGGGGAAGGATACCATTTACCACCAGGTATCTGATCTCTTTATCCTAGCCGTATTGTCTCAGCTATCTCTTTTGTTTGCTCCTTAGTTTCCTTGAGAAGTCAATGTGCTGTCTGATAAAAAAAAAAACCCTGACACGTGGTTTGATCACTAAAGGTGGTGACAGAGAAGCAGACAAGAAGGGCTTAACGGAGGATCATCAAGGTGACAAAAGGGCTCACATACCCTTTTGGCTCAACCTGGCATAAAGCAGGAAGAATGGCAGCAAGGGGGATGGAGAGCTGCCAGTGAAAGCTGGAGAGAAGAACTGACTCTTCAGAACCTTCAGTCCTTTCAAAGAGAGAACGTTGGGTGTGTCCTAAGAGGGCAAGCAAAGGTTTGGGAGGAAAATATTTGACAGCTTCATCCAAATAGAACCAGGAAATGAGAGTAGCTTTATTGACTTCTTTTTGTGTAATAAGGTATTTCTCATGGAGACAGGTGGCATTGTCAATGGTGTGAAGTTCTGGTTTTGCTTCATCTATTGGCATGCCTTCAGTTAAGTGCGCTTGCACTGTTGCATGGTGGGACTGGTAAACACACTCTGAGACCTTTTTGTGCTTAAGTTCTTTGGTTTACAAGAATGGTTATTCCTGCTCGATTTGGAGGCTGACCACCGTCTGTATCATTTTGATCAAAATTCCTGACGATATTACATAAAAGTGGAACGTAATGCAGCGCGTATAGCTGAACTTAGAGCGGATGGAAAAGTGGCAAGTTGGAAACTCTGAGTGTATGTCATCTTACTGACCAGTGCAATGTTGCTATCAGCCTTCTAGGGGTTATCCACAATCATCGACAAGATGTTCAGATAATGAAGCCACAATCTTATCTTAGTCTTCAAAGGGCATTTATACAGATTCCTCAAAGTACACCGAAATCTCATTTCCCCAGTATTTAAAACAGAATATCTTATTTCTGGGGAAATATGATTTCCCCCTCCCATCAGGCCCCCACACAATAAACACCTGTACAAAATACTTAATACTCCTGTATGGTTTATACTACAAACACCTATCGTATACCTACGAACACCCACAAACACCTATTGGATAATGCCTGTGAAATCACTGATGGCAAGAGAAATTAATATGCTCACTACAAAGCTTTAAAAAAAAAAAATCTTCGGGAAGTGTGTTCCCTTATTATTCTGCTGCAAGCACTTGCTGGTTACCACTAGGCTGGGGAGACTTCAAAAGGTGCCTTTACGTTTCAGGAATTGAGATGGGAAATGTCGATTTCAGTCAAACGAAAGGAAAAAGCAAAATCCAGGGAGCTCTTTCGAGTTTCAGAGACCAGCTTGGATATTTGTAAAGGGAATATGGCAACTGGGTTTGAGCAAAATCATCTTTCCAGACTGCCCAGCCTCCCCCATCCATTATATGGGGACTGCATACTGTATTATGAGTGACTTAAAAGAATACTCACGCACATAAAAGAACAGTTGTGGCGTACAATATAGCATCATATGGGTAAAACCTACACTGTCAGATTTTAGGATGTATAATAATAATAATAATAAATTTATTTTTATATCCCGCCCTCCCCTGCCAAGGCAGGCTCAGGGCGGCTCACAGGACATGGTGTATACCATGATTACAGTAAAATACAATCATTACTATAAAAGACAGTTAAAATATAGTTAAGTTACATTCATAAATTAAGTTAAATAAAACAGTTAAAACCATTATAGATTATAAATTAAGGTGCTACAGTTCGATATATGTATAGGATGGCTAGATGTCATTAGCCGGGTTCCATCTTAAAAGCAAGTCGAAAGAGGACGGTTTTGCAAGCCCTGCGAAACTGATTTAGGTCTCGCAGGGCTCGCACCTCCTCTGGTAGCTGATTCCACCACTGGGGAGCCATTGTTGAGAAGGCCCGGTCCCTCGTTGTTTTCAGTCTGGCCTCCTTTGGTCCAGGGATTTTTAAAAGATTTTGAGAACTAGATCTCAGTGCTCTCTGAAAAACATATGGGGAGAGGCTGCATCCAACTATTACAAAAAGCCACCATTTCTTTGTGCTGCGCTTGTCCACAAATCCTCAGCCTTGTAAACTCCCAACATCGTGACCAGAGTAAATTTGGGTTTAAAATCCACAAGTTAAGGTTTAAAATCCATAATTAAAGCCAGGATAAATCGCTACAATAGTAACATGCAGAAAAAAATCCAAGTGGGCAGCTGTGGAGCAGCAGAACGAAGTAGGAGTCAAGTGACACCTTTAAGCCCAACCAAGTTTTATTCAGAATGTAAGCTTTTGTATGCTCTAAGTCCGACGAAGTGCGCTTAGAGCACACAAAAGCTTACATTCTGAATCAAACTTTGTTGGTATTAAAGGTCCACTTTACTCCTACTTTGTTCAACATACAGATAAGGTAGAAACCTTCTGAGCGATACCATAAGATGTCGGGTTCTCAGCTACAGGGCTGGATTGACAGCAGGGAAGGCCGAAATATGGAGTTTGGGGCCCCTGACTGCCTCAAGTCAAAGTCCAGCAGAACAGATCTGCTTTGCAAGCCTGCAGAATTGTAATAAATTCTGCAAGACCCTAATCTCAAGCAGAAGTTTGTTCCACCAGGCTGGGGCCGAGGCCAAAAAACCCCTGGCTCCAGCTGAGGCTCGTTGGACATCCTTTGGGTCAGGGATAACCAGAAGGCGATCAGTTGAGCATAGAGCTCTGCATGGCACATACAGGAAGAGACAGTGCCTGAGATATGCAGGTCCATGGCTGTCTAGGGCTTTAAAAGTCAGCACTAGAACACTGAATTTGATCCAGTACTCTATAGGCAGCCAGTACAGTCTGCAGAGCATTGACTGGATGTAAGCCCACACAGGCATCACTATCAGCACACCTCCTGCCACATTCAGCACCAGGGTCAGGCTAACGAGCACCTCTGCATAGAGCGAGTTACAATAACCGTCGGGAAGTGACCATTGAATGGATCACTGTGGAAAGGTCCTGGGAAGTGAGATGGGGAACTAGTTGCTTGACCAGCTAAAAATGATAAAAGGCTGATCTCGCAACTGTGGCAACCTTGGCCTCCAGAGAGAGAGAGAGAGAGAGGAATCCAGGATGACCCCTAGACTCTTCACCCTCACTGCTGGCACCAAAGGTGCCCCAACAAGGGTTGGGAGCTGGAATTCCAATTCGAAATCCCCATGACCCAGGTACAGGACCTCCGTCTTGACTGGATTGAGTTTCAGCAGGCTCTGTTTAAGCCAGTCCACCATGACTTGTAATGCCCGAGCCTGCGCCTCTGGGGCAGAGTCTGGCCATCCATCCATAAGCAGATAGAGCTGGGTATCATTGGTATATTGGTTCTTTTCAAAAGTACAATTTGGGAAGTTCTCACCATTGCCCTGTTGACAACATTTCAATGACATCCTGTTTAGGCAGACAAATTCCATTCAAATATAAGCCCAAACCCAATAAGTTCCAACTTCCATGATGACGATATACGTACTTTTTTCTCAACTATTACGCCAAATCCAATTGGTTCTGGCTGATGCATCGCTAGCTGGAAATTCTGTTTCACATCCACGTTATATCGAAGTCAGAACTCCACATCAAAAACATTACTAGAGAGCCAGTTTGGTATAGTGGTTAAGTGTGCTGACTCTTATCCGGGAGAACCAGGTTTGATTCCCCCACTCCTCCACTTGCACTTGCTGGAATGGCCTTGGGGCAGCCATAGCTCTGGCAGAGGTTGTCCTTGAAAGGGCAGCTGCTGTGAGAGCCCTCTCAGCTTCACCCACCTCACAGGGTTTCTGTTGTGGGGGATGGAGATAAAGGAGATTGTGAGCCACTCTGAGACTCTTGAGTGGAGGGCGAAATATAAATCCAATGTCTTCTTCTTCTTCTATTATACCATGGCATCCACCAGTACATTTCTTGGGGCAGTGACCACTCTGTGGCCAATCAAATTTGGATCCAGTGGTTGCAGCCATCACTGTCAGAAACCTCCTGCAGCTTACTCCCATCACCAGTCATGTGACTTGCCTGGGAAGAGGGGGGGCGGGGGTAGCAGTTACTTTACAAAGTGCTGGTTATTACCTTTAAAGCCCTATATGGCCGAGGACCTGCCTACCTTAGGGACCGTCTCTCCCCATATGAACCCCAGAGAGCACTGAGGTCAGCAGGGAAGAACCTGCTGACTATCCCCGGGCCGAAAGAGGTAAAACTACAGAGTACCCGTGCCCGGGCCTTCTCTGTTATGGCTCCACACATATGGAACCAGCTTCCGGAAGATACGCGGGCCCTGCGGGATTTTGAGCAGTTCCACAGGGCCTGCAAGACCATCCTTTTTCGGATGGCCTTCACCGACTAAAGAGAGAGGACTGCTAAGTAAACTTACCATCTATTGTAATAGCACCAGCATATTAATTTTATCAATTTTAGAATTTTAATTAAATTGTTAAATTAGTCCTTGTTTTAAATATCATTGTATAATTTAATGTATTGATTTACGTTGTTAGCCGCCCTGAGCCTGCTCCGGCGGGGGAGGGCGGGATATAAATAAGATGATGATGATGATGATGGTGATGATGATGATGATGATGATGATGATGATGATGATTTGCCTGCCTATCCAGCGCTGATGCTGCAGCCAAGCTAGGGTTGCCAAGTCCAATTCAAGAAATATCTGGGGACTTTGGGGGTGGAGCCAAGCTAGGGTTGCCAAGTCCAATTCAAGAAATATCTGGGGACTTTGGGGGTGGAGCCAGGAGACTTTGGGGGTGGAGGCAGGAGACATTGGGGGCGGAGCCAGGAGCAAGGGTGTGACAAGCATAATTGAACTCCAAGGGAGTTCTGGCCATCACATTTAAAGGGACAGCACACCTTTTAGAAAGCCTTCCTTCCATAGAAAATAATGAAGGATAGGGGCACCTTCTTTTGGGGCTCATAAAATTGGACCCCCTGGTCCAATCCTTTTGAAACTTGGGAGGTATTTTGGGGAGAGGCACTAGATGCTATACGGAAAATTTGGCACCTCTACCTCAAAAAACAGCCCCCCCCACAGCCCCTGACACCCGCGGATCAATTCCCCATCATTCCCTATGGGAATCGTTCCTGGAGGTGCATAATGGCTGTGGGGGTGGAGCTTCCCCCGCCGGCCAGCTGGCTGGGGGAGGGGGGAAGCCTGTAAAACCAGGGGATCCCCCGCTGGGACCTGGGGATTGGGAAGCCTAAACCAAGCCAGGCATGCATAAGTAGTTCTGGTCAGGATGGTGGGAAGAGACCTTTTGTAGGTCATTTCCAGGCTGTTTTCACACACACCCCATTTCCCCTACCCTCCTAGTAGTCGCAGATTCCCCAAGAACATAGCCCCAGTGAATGGTGAGAGTTTACTGTGCTTTTTTAAAAAATAGATATATATGGGCAGATTAAAACATGACTCAGCTGTCATGAATGTTTAATTAGAAATTATTTTAAAAGAGAGGATAAATAGTGTCATCCCAAATCGAGCTATGTAACCCTTTTAAGATCAATGACTGCGGTGGGTTTCGGATTGAACGGCACCCCTCACATTAGCCCTCACCTCTAAGAATACTTCAGATTCTTTCCCTCACGGTCTGAAAAATCCCATCTAATTGGCAACTAGAGAAGCCATCAGCAGATCCTTAAGCAGCCAGACCCTTGATTAGATTCTGAAAAAGAAAAGTTAATCCCAGTGATAGTGAAAGGAGGACTTATTCTAGTTAGAATGGTTTCTCATTGGTATTTCACATCAGTTCCTCGGCCAGGAATCCTCAGTTTCTGGAGGCTTGAGAATTCCCCCTCTAAGCGGACATCCCTTTCCAAGAACCTGAGGTTAGCCTGGTATGATCAGCATCTGTTCCAGCTACGTACTCCCACTCTGCTGATTGTTCCATTCTCCAGCTTTGACTCAATGGCATTTAGAATACTACTGCATTCAAATCCTGCCTACTTTTGTTCTTCGCTTTTAAATTGGGGTGGAGGGGTACTTAAGAGTTTGGGAGTACTTAAGAGCTTGCTTTGCAATCCAGGGCCCAGATGGCCATTTTTTTCATGTAACAATTTACTTATAACTCCAATTAAGGGTCTATCCACAGAAGATACTTTTTCTTAGAAGAGTAATTGACTGTATAGGAAAGGGGTAACACTCGTAGTAGAGGGCCATTTAATGTTTAGAAAGGTCTCATATGGAGTGGATATACAATGCCGAGGAAAAATTACCTACTGGAGACAAGGTGGCGCTAAGGGGGAAGAGGAACAGGGTACTAATGAGAGTTAAGCAAGGAAATGAACCACGATCTTGTGACACCTTTCAAGACTACTAAATTTACTGAGCCCCACGCTTGCATGTGCTGTAGCTGGTAGGTTATAGCTCACACAAGTCCACGCTACAAGAAACGCGTTACTCTTTAAAGTACCACAGGAGACTTCCTAATGCAATCCTCACTGTTAGTTATTTCATCTGCAGCAGTCGGAACGCCACTAGCTCACTGAAATTAAGCAAGCAAGGCACAGATTTGTGGATTTTTGAAGCTACCCTTGAGTTTATTTGTATAGGGGAGCAAGGGCTTTCCTAAAAACCGCTTTCATAACAAATTACTGATTTAGACGATTTTTTTTAAGAAGCATTTAGTGTGACCCAGCCTCCCCATTCGTTCGAACACTGCACCTCCGAGCTTTTGAGGGAGTCAGAGGAGCTATTTGGCATCACCACTGAAAGCCAAGAAAGCAAGTTCACAGCTCACCCACTGGCTTGCTTGCTCTTTCTTTTTCTTTCTTTCTTTCCTTCTTTCTTTTTTTCTTTCTCTTTGTCTTTCTTTCTTTCTTACACCCACTGGCTTTCTTTCTTTTCCTCCCTCCCTTTACTCCTCTTTCTTTCTTTCTTTTTCTCTTTTTCTTTTCTTTCTTTTCCTCCCTCCCTCCCTTTACTCCTTTCTTTCTTTTTCTCTTTCTTTCTTTTCTTTATTTTCCTCCCTCCCTCCCTTTACTCCTTTCTTTCTTTCTTTCTTTCTTTTTCTCTTTCTTTCTTTTCCTCCCTCCCTCCCTTTACTCCTTTCTTTCTTTCTTTCTTTCTTTTCCTCCCTCCCTCCCTTTACTCCTTTCTTTCTTTCTTTCTTTCTTTCTTTTTCTCTTTCTTTCTTTTCCTCCCTCCCTCCCTTTACTCCTTTCTTTCTTTCTTTCTTTCTTTCTTTCTTTCTTTCTTTCTTTCTTTCTTTCTTTCTTTCTTCTTCCTTCCTTCCTTCCTTCCATTAAGCTTACATCCCGCCCTCTCCGCAGGCGGACTCAGGGCGGCTCACAACATTGCATTTCTACCATTAAAACCAATAAAGCATATAAAACACAATTGCATATTGAATGATTTAAAACCATTTCATGGTGCTGCATTAATACGGTTCCTTAACGGTTCCACGTGACAAATATGATCTTAATAGCTTCTTTCGGACGCTGGGGCTCTGCAAGGGACTCAGAAGCAGGCCAGAAGCAATGCTTTGTGGCCCCAAAACAGATGGGCTCCTTTAAACAGACACCCACCGACCCACCCCCAGCGCGGCAAAAAGAACTTCCCAAGCAAAGGGGGGAAACCCCCTGCAACACCGGCGCGAGCTCCCATTCGGGTCCTTCCGCGAAGCCCCGCCCGCTTCCCGCCTCAGCCCCTTCTCATTGGCTGCTCGGCGAGGTCCCAGCTGGGCGGCTATGGCTGCGGGAAGGTTGCCTTGGCCACGCATCTCTGTGTGAATGCAATGACGTCCGCAAGGCTGGCGCCAGGCTGTCTGGAGCTGCGAGTTAGATCAACACAGCTGGAGGGACAGGGACACAGCTGGGCAAAGGGAGCAGATTCCTTAACAAAAAATAGGATTGTGAGAAAAGTTCTGAAACTGAGAAAAGTTCTGAAACAAAAACAGTTCAAACAAAAGCCTTAATGACATCCTTTCATTTGAAAAAAGAAAGAAATGCAAGCAGTACTGGGAGGGGGAGGGGAAGCAGGAGCGGGAAGAGAAAGTTCAGGGATGCACTCGCGCTGCCTCTTTGCTAAGCAGCCCAGCAAGATGCATGCACACAGGGCCTATTGGGAGACAGGAGGCCTGTGGGTACCAGGCTGGGTGGAGGTGTCTGGGGGGTGGGAGGAGGCAGCGCTGCAGAGTGAGCACAACTCCGCCGCCAATAAAATCATGGCGGGGATTAAAGATTGCAAGGAAAGAAACACGAGGCCCGGCTTGGAAAGGAAAGGAAAGAATGGAGGCTGCTCCCCTGCAGAATTTTAAATATCTTCAGTGCTTCTCAGCCGGTACAGGCTTAAGGCAGTTAACAGGTCACCAGAGCACAATTTAAAAAAGCAAAAACTGAACCCAGACCATGAAACCAATGCAGGCCGCTTTAGAAGTCCAATAAAAATGGTTTTTAATCCCTGGCTAGAAAGGGGAGGAAAGAGTCTGTGCGATGAACAGTAATATGCAGCCACAGTGGATCTGATCCGTCTTACTTGAAAGTAAAATCATGTAGCACCTTAAAGGACAACCTGCTCTTCGGTTGGCTTTCGTGTGGTGCCTTTTGCGCGTCCATCAGATGCAAACTGATGGCTGTTTAATTCAATTGAAGTTACTCCGAAGCAAGCATGGTTTGGACTGCTTGATCCTATCTGCATTCAATCATCACACAGCTCTCACCGGGGCTTACTCCCAAGTAAAGGTACAGAAGATTGCTGCTTTAGCATTGGCCTAACAAGTTTTGGGGTGAGTTTTTCAGTTGCATTCACTTAAACCAGCCCTATAGAATTAAGACAGGCCTTCTTTCTCAAGACCAGAGTTTCATAAGTGACTTCTGTCCAAATTTGCAGCTACCAAGGGGCTTTTAGAAATGAAAGCTTGTATTCCCTGGAAAGCGAGGACATTAATCAAAGTTTCATTTTTTTTCCCTCTTTGCTCAGGAGTGAAAATTGGCAAGGCCAAAGGTGAGATATGGAGCAACAGCTGAGTTATCCAGCACAATTGAACTCTGAACAGCAAATTTGCATGCAAATGTTCTTGTAAAGAATATTTCAGGAATGTGTACCTAGAATAACTGCAATAGATTTTCCCCCATTCCAACCTAAACACCTACAAAGCAAACATTACTATTGTAAATTCTGAAATGTAAACAGTGCTTTATAAAATCCATCGAAATTTACCATGATGGGTTGTATACACAATAGGGGGGGGGGGTGATTTCCCTCCCCCAAACTTAACCAGAAATCAATTCATGCCAAAGTAGGGGAAATGTTTTTTTGTTTTTAAAGAATCGTGATGGTGCAGAAAAAAACCCAGATTCAGATAGCTCTAGTGTAGACTGCTTGTGGCAACACGTAATTTTTTCCAGGTGTCTTTTACTTCTTTCCTCTAAAATAACACACTTTCTAAAGTTATATGCAGTCACAAGAGAGAGAGTAAGCAATGATTTGAAGACCAACTGCTAAACTGGCAGAGAAATTATATGGAAGTCATGTAAAACCCACGTTCGTAATTGACTGTGCCATCCTAAGCAGGTCTATTAAATAGGGTTTGATCTCCGAAAAGTGTTCGATTGCAGCGTTCCGTTTCCCTTAAGTCACCATGGCTAGTAGTGAATCTGTCTAAACCAGAGTGTCAAACTATTTTGTTATAAGGTCAGATCTGACATAAATGTCACTTTGTCAGGGCTGGGCCATGTGTGCCTAAAATGTAATGCCAGGTACAGAAGGATATAAACTTTATAAAGGACACAGAAAAACACAACTAAAAATATTATTATTTTTTTTTACTCAAAATATACACATGATTAAAAAATTAACACTCTTACAGTATTTCCTTAAAGTATCTTCCTGATGCCCGCCCTCCCACTTCTACCTCCCATTACTCATTAGCACTGAGACAGTATGCACAGTATTAGGGGAGGGACGGTGGCTCAGTGGCAGAGCTTCTGCTTGGGAAGCAGAAGGTCCCAGGTTCAATCCTCGGCATCTCCAAAAAAGGGTCCAGGCAAATAGGTGTGGAAAACCTCAGCTTGAGGCCCTGGAGAGCCGCTGCCAGTCTGAGAAGACAAGACTGACTTTGATGGACCGAGGGTCTGATTCAGTATAAGGCAGCTTCATATGTAGGAGGGTTGGTGGCTCAGTGGTAGAGCATCTGCTTGGGAAGCAGAAGGTCCCAGGTTCAATCCCCCCGCATCTCCAAAAAAGGGTCCAGGCAAATAGGTGTGGAAAACCTCAGCTTGAGGCCCTGGAGAGCCGCTGCCAGTCTGAGGAGACAATACTGACTTTGATGGACCAAAGGTCTGATTCAGTAGAAGGCAGCTTCATATGTTCATATATGCACAGGTTTCTGTCGTCCTGGTCATTAAGCTAATGACCAGTTGCGCTGGATAAGAACCCTGGATGGATTGGTTCTGATCTATGGACCATATGTTTGACATCCTGGCTTCCTTTTCAAAGTCATTTATGTTCACTATGTCCTCCGGCAGCAAATTCCACAATTTAATGATTTTAAAAAAAAAAAGGAATATTCTGTTTCGTCCATCTTCAGTCTATTATTGCCCAGTCGGTTTCATTAGGCACTCTGAATTTGGGTATTATGGAAGTTTCAATATCCCCTGCCTCTTTAAACCACCCCAGCTTTATCCATGAATAGGGCAGGCCAACCACTGGTTGGATCCCCAAATAGAATCCTTAAATCAAAAAGAAGGAGACGTTGGGTCCATTGACAACTCTCAGGACTAGATGATTAAGGGTCATCTGACTGTATTTGCATA